>NW_020799097.1:43948898-43971398 GCF_003259725.1 Athene cunicularia | reverse complement strand
CACAAAATTCACTGGGGTAGTATGTCACCAAAATGAAGCTTTTAAGAGGCCTAAACTGAAATTTGAAGATAGGAACTTGCTAATTTAAAGCCTAAACTTTAGATGACATCTGATTGTATCCCAGGTTATATGTATTATGGCACAATGAGCTCTACCTTAAATAAGTTTAGGACTAAAATTGGGTTAAATTTATTGTTGCAAAGCATGAGGGGCAGTGAAAAGCCTATGAAAAGTGTATGCAATATTTGTAGGCACCCAGAGCAACAGCTGGGAACCTTTGTGAGCACTGGAGATGCAGTCCCCTACAAGCATACTCAGGTCAGTTAGACTGCCTTCAGATTAAATTCATACATACTGGCCATAATACTTTCTTTGCAATATTCAATATTCAAAGACTAAATGTCAAAATGTCCAAGTTAGAAGCATTAATTACTTTTAAAGGTATTTATTGCAGCTGGAAATAAATGTATTTACTATATACAGTGCAGGCATTAATTCTTAAACTACATACCTTTTCTCAGATTACCCAGGTACATCTAAAGCAAAGGTCTGTCCCATCTTAAAGGGTGATATGTTCTCTGCTTCCTGAGAGATCAGCAGCTTTTGGAGAGAGAAGGGCTGGAAATCCTGGTTTTATTTGCATTTATGAACTTCCTGAGGCATTGGTTGTGCTCAACTAGAGTCTGACAGGTGTAGGGGACTTCTACAGCAAGACTGCCAAGTTGCTGGTGCTGAAGGAACAAGCCAATGAACACAAGCACCATACCCATTGCTTTGCAAATGTTAGATGGAAGGATCCTTTAAACCACTGCATCTGAAAAAGTACCTTTAACACTCACTTTAGTCTCCCTTTACACTGCCAGTGTGGTGCAATGGCTTCAGTGTGAGTAAGGGTATGACTGTTGTGCTAGACAAGGGAAAAAGGAAGAAAATGTTTTCTTTTAGCTATTTTGCTTCCTATCTCAGTCCTTGGCCTTATCTATTGGGGTTCTTGTAGCATTTTTCCCTCTTTACATATGAGGTTTTGCCTATAAAGATAAAACACCCATAAGCACCTGAGAAACTCCCACAGAAGCTTATCTTCTTTGCCAGTAACTCTTTCTCATCTTTCTTTGAGTAAACTGCACTGTCAAACAGCCTTGCTTAGACACTGCTGAGTGCTGCAGCCTGTCTGAGGAAGGAAGTTACAGTTCCCCACTTTCCATCAAAGTGGAAAAGAAACTTCAGCTTGCCAGTACATGACAAACTTTTAGATACATCTGATTAAAAGTGTGCTATGGAGACTGGGCAATGACAAAGATGAAGAGAAGTCCACGGAGAAGTGAGGGAGGAAGATAGAAATTAAAAACTAGGAGGGAAATGTACTGATTTTAAACTCTCTTCCTCGTGAACACCATCGCTTCTTGAGCCATAACATGGTAGCCCTTTGGCCACTTTGCATTTGCTGCTTATTCTGAAGGTTGCACTTTAAATTGGGCTTTTATTTGGGTGCCTGCTGAAGGAGACAAGAGAGAACCGAGAGTCACAGCCTGCTCTTCACTGGCCATGAGCTGCAGCAGATGACTGTGGTCAATGGCGGGAGCTGACCAAAGGGACTTGCAGCCGTGGCACCCCAGTCCTTGAGGAGGGGAGCAATGGCAGGTGTGAGAAGAAGGAGGACCCTGACACCAGCCCACCAGCTCTCAGGCACTCTGGTTATGAAAAAGCCAGGGCAAAGAAAAGACAAATGACTTTTTTTCCATCTGTTGCAATATGGAAGGTTACACCATGGTAAATTAAGCAACCACTCAATGTAACAGGGTGTGCTGATAGAAACCTAACCACTCTTACTCCAAACCTTCAACTGGGATGCCATAAATCCCATCTTAGTTTTTGGGCTTTAAGTTTCTGCCAAAGTGAAACAGAGTATTGTGCAAAAGCATGCATTCTGTTGGCAAGAATGGGATTTTCACAGACACAGAGCGTATTTAGAAACTGTGGTTCATCAACAGTGACAGCTACCAGTGTTCAACCTTGAAAACATCGGAATCCCTCTAATCCAAAAATGCTACCTCTGTACCTAATGTATCTGAACACTAATTTTAAATGTGCAAAGTATGTAATAGGCATAAAGGATAAGTATAAACACAGTAATATCATGCTTACCAGTAATTTTTTTAGAAGCGATTAAAACAGCTGGTATCTGCCACACAAAGGCAGTTGTATAACAGAGACAGAAAACCTTAATCCTGTCTGTGAGGCCTTTAAAGTTTCCACTAGGATGAAGGGTGCTATAAAAATATTTTTAAGCCTGTAACTAGCAAAAATGACTTCATTATGATCTCATGTGCTGCCAGAGCACCAATTAAATTGACTTGATAATGTTATGATTAGGCTGTACTTTTCATCAGTTACAAAGCTCTTGATTGAAGAAGAGATTTGCAACATTGAAAGAAATGACCTTGTGATATGGATTTTTATCAATGACTTTTTACCTTGCTGGTTTCCAATTACATGACAAATAAATAATAGTACTTGCAGCTTCTATTATACTTCTGAGGATCCCAAAGTACTCTGCTGATTAATTAGCTTCACAAGAGCTGTGAGAGTTAGATACATGTTATTATGTTCTTATTAACAATTCAGAATTCAAATGTGATATCTTTGCCCCATTCACATAAATGGCAAAAATCCTCTTGACTTTAGTGGGGGTAGAATTTCACTCAAAGAGTTTAAGCAGTTTGACCAAGGTCATAAAATCTGTCTGCAACAGAGCTGGCATATCTCTCCTTTCTCACCACCACTGCAGTTAAAGCCATAAAGTAACTCAGGTACAATGTATCCAAGGTTTGAATTACACTTGATCCTGTACTTCCATTGTCAAAAAGTCACCTTTAAAAGTCATAAAATACCACTACGAACTTCATTGAAAAAAAAAACAAAAACCCCAACAAATTCACATAGTGCAAAAACATTTGATTGGTGGAGGAAAAGGAGCACATATTCCACAAAGCAGCCTTTCAAGTCCTTTTCAGTCTATAACATAAAAGTTTGAGAACACTTGTTTTTCAGTATTTATGTGAACACATACATTGGATAAATGCGTATTTGTATTTAATATGTTCTAACATGAATTGATAGAAGACAATCAATGCACAGTACAGCAGTCTATTAAAAGTTTTTCATCTTATGCTTAGGCAAATTCAAAATTACTTAAGCAATTGCATCATAATAAAGAATAATTTACAAAAAAAATTGTATTCCTTGATGCTTTAAAATATGTACTTCATGGTTACAGCTCTTTCTCAGACCTAATTGTTACTTGGGATACAGTGCAGTGGGTGTTCTTCACACTGCACTCCTGACTCCTTTAAGAGCTATAGAAAAGGACAAAAAGACAATTTGTTTTTCAATTTTCAATTATGGAACTGAGTCAAGGAAAAAAAATCTTTCTGGAATCAGTTCAAAAAATGTGGCAGCTAGAGCAGTGACAGCTGAGCTGCATTGCTTATTGTCCACCAGGCAGGCTGGTTTCCCATCAGAGGAGAAATAGAACCTGGGCTACCTTTTTATTTTTGGAAAGTATACGTTACCTTACACCAACTAATCCTTTGCCAAAAGAAAAAGCATGGAAAAGTTCCTCCATTTCAGGGATTACAGTCAAACTCAATCAATGCCTCTCCCTGAGTTTGAGCTAAAAGAATTATGATAGCAACCCTAGCTCATAGCTTCTTTCTTCAAAAGATATTCCAAGGATCACGCAATGGATGTGAAAAAGACTCTTTCATCATCAATTGTCAAATGTGGCCAGAGTGGTGGAATGTAAATCTTGCACTTGTTTTTGTCTGGTGCGAGAAGCAGAGGAGATCCTAGTATCTAAAAAATGAACCAATGCAAGGGTGCATCTGTATGGAGAATGGGAAGGTGACACCTACAGACATTTCTAGACACTTACAGGACATGCAATACTTGTGGCAAGAAAAGATGGAAAGAACTGGGATGACCTTCAGTACTGACTGCATGGTCACCAGTGTCAGAAAAATGTTCCCCCTCCAAGGCTGTTATTACAAAGCTGAGGACTGCTAAAACCACTACAGTTAAATGCAATTAATTAGATGTGCTAACCAGAGCTGGTTGGTCTACATGGTACAATAAGCATTATGTGGGCAGGCTAGCCCAACTGTGACTTGCATGGGGATCCCCAGGTTTCTAATGCTACTACAATTTCACAATGAAACCATTCTTTTAAAATATCTTTACTCTTGAAATGCCTTTTTATTATAATAGGCTTACATTATAAGTTGCCTATCTATTTTTGTATACAATATAAATATATTATAATACGTTATAAATTTACCTCTATTATAAAACCGCATAATTTCATTTGACCAGGATGCATTTAGTGCAGTAGCATGGAGAGGGAAAGAAATTTACAACTGATGTTTAATCTGGCTGCCAGCTCAATAACAGCAGAAAAATGAAGCATGTTTTCATGGTATCCACAAAGGCTCTAGGCAATGCCAACCTTGTGTCCTAAATTAACAGTTAGAGACAAAGAAAAGCATAAGCCATTTTACAGTTGTAAAATCCACACAAGTGGTTTTGACCCATAAATGCCAAATTTCACATAAACCACAGCCTAATACAAAATCTTCCTTCAAGCTGCCTTTTGCAGCCAACTCAGAAGTCATGTACACTGATCTCCATAGATCATATGCAGAAAATCACTGCTCTTCACATCTAAGAATTACAGGCAAAAGAAGTTCTCTGTAGTGCAGCATGTGCAAGGTGTTTCGGGGGGTTCTGGCACATATCCAGACCATAACAAGCAATGTAAACTGGATATGCTGCAAAAGACTACCAGTACACACAGGTACACATAATATCGATAGTGGGATTTGATTATATTTCTGTATATGGACATGAAGACAAAGTCTTGGAAGCCTCCCGTGTTGACAATTCACAATTCAGTTTTGAGTGAGATATTTGTAACACAGATATAAGAATAAAACAAAAAAACCACAGGATTTTAAATTTTTTTATTTACCTTCACAGAGCCTGGAAAAATCCTGAAGATAGGCCTGTAGGAAGACATGTTACTACCTCCTGGGATATTAGCAAGAAGATTTATCACCTTCTTCCAAAGACTCCCAGCAAGAAACAGTGTCCAGCTGAGTTTGGAGCAAACAGATAAAAGATTTGACCTCCAATCTGCAATAACAGCAGTGGACACTGAACTAGATCATCTAGCTGGCAGGGTGAATTAGCTTGACCACTAAGTGGACGTGATTAAAATCAGGGATGGACAGACTTTTTAGCAGACAATAAGAAGAGAGCAACATAGATCACTCCATTTCACGTGTCTTCTGGCATACCATGATTTGCTTTTGGAAGAATATGTTGCAAAGCTGGACACAAATAAATCATATCTGTTTGTCTGCTGAGGATGCAGCTGGTGCGTGATTTTTTTTTTTTTTTTTTTTTTTTTTTTTTAATTGGCCATAGGAAGCTTCTATGTTGCAAACCACACCAGGTACTAAAAAAGAAACAAGTAACTCACATGTGGCATGTACATCAAACTCTTTTTTTTGCTGATATTTCTGCATTGAATTTTCTGTCTCTTCTCCCTTCACCTATACTCTTCTCCTTTATTGAATGCAAACTGAAAGAAGCTTAAATCAAATATACAAAGTCACTAAGTTCAAGCAGATTTGAAATTAGGTGAAGAAAGTTCACTCAAACTCACAGACTGTATTTCTGGCTTCAGCAATTCTGAAAACAAACATAATCTGTATCCATAGGGCAAGAACCTGAAGGAGCCTCTGATAGCAGAAATGTAGATCTAAGTCTTTTCAAATGCAATGAATTTTAATAAACTTTTCTTAAAATGTCCTTTGACTTCCTATTGGCTGCTAGGTGGAATGGGGCAATACAAACTTCACAAATTATTATTTCAAGTATTTTTATATTGGTATTCTTACAATCATTATTTCATTACTATTCAAGACTTGCAGTCAAGATTATGGTTTAGAAAAATGCTAGACTCTGGTAGTTTATAAGAAATTCTGTTTCTGTACTATTTATTTTCTGTTAAAGCTTACAGACCACCAGTTCTTCTAATCATCTACACTCCAGTGTGGGTGTTATGTCTCTTTCGCTACAGTAAAAGATTCCATTTTCTTATTTGACCAAAATACTCTGATACTCTGTTTACTTCTAATCAGGATTTGGAACACAATCCGCATTTTTAAAGCTTCCAAAAATATGCTAAAATGAGGTTTAAATAAGGATGAGTAGTATTGGTATTGTTATGCTTACCATTAACGTAGCACCATGAAGGGCAATAAAATAAATTGAGGCAGCCAAGAATTTAATACCGAAGTAGATACACACAAATTTTAAAGCTTGACAGTTCATACAAATCCAAAGAAAATTCTAACAATTGAATGTATAAGGTGAGGCTTCATAATCCATCCAAATACTGACAAGTATTTTGCCTCAGATACTGATAATTTAAAGCTAAATCATTTTACGTTAGAAAGAACATTAATGAAAGCCTCTTAATTTAAAGATCCTCTCCCTAGAAAAATGATCGGTGACACTTAACCATGTTGTTATTTGCAGCATGTGAATATACATGTGAAAATTCACCATCATTAGTGAAGATCTGCTTCCTTAGGTGTGGAGAACTTTATTTTCCTCGTTGTAGCATGAACAGAGGAAGAACAAGCAAAGGTGGTGAAGATACGAGGAAAAGTGTATGAACTGAAATGAGCAAAGGGAATGTGTGAGTGAAAGATGTGAGGGGGAGGAGGAGGAAAAAGGAAAGGAATATGTGTACAAGATGTTATTAACAGTCCAAAAAAAGATGCAGGAAGATGAGAGGCACTAGAAAGAAGAAAGTGAAATCCAGAAATGGTGGGACATTATGCCGGTGAAAAAAAAAAAGACTGGGGGCTATAGAAAAAGAAAAGCCCTCTGGCTTCAAACATCAGTCCTAAGTCTGACTTTCTCATAAGCACAGAAGAAAAATAAAAGCTGAATAAGCCAATGATGTTTATAAAATCTGTAGATAGTTTTCTATGGATATAAGGTGGGTTTTTGGAGAAAAACTAGATTTCATAAGTAAATACATACCTATGGGTAAGCACAAACTTACTGAACTCCTAGATCTGGGATTTCAGGTGCAAAATTCAGCTATATCAAGGGTAAAGGAACTGAAGTTTATTTTAGCCTCACAATTCTCTACTGCCAAAGAGCTAGAACTTAAGTAGCTCACACTGCGAATTTTGCAGCCCAAACCAAGCATGTACAGCATTATTATATAAAATCGATATAGAAATGTCATCTGCAAAATCCTTGCCTGCCCTGCCTATCCCTATACCAGGAACGTGTATGTGATAACAAAACAAACTGCAGCTGATTCATGCTGTTCCTGCAAGGGGGAGTATTTTTACATCCAGACCTTTTCCCTTGCCCTTTTTTTTTGTTGTCAGTGAAAGAAGCAGAGAGAATTCCTTCTGCTTTATCAAATGGTTCATTAACAACCAGTTTTGATGAGATTCTAATGATGTTACCCCAGTTGTCTGCAGCCTCACCTCTTTTCAGGCCTGGAGGCAATAACGGGGCTACAGAAGTCTTAGGAGTTTCATCACGGTCACCAGCAGCAGACATACACTGGCTGTAGTGACCAGAACGATCAAGCTGTGTTATACTGGCAGAAGGAGGGACAAAGACAGAAATCCTGATGGTCAGAATGTTTATAAAACACAAATGAATTCTTGAGCTTCTTGTTGCTGGATTTTACTTATGATAAATAAGAGAAATAAATGCCCACCCTTAATCATAATGTGATTCTGTGATTCTAATAACCCTCATTCTTTCCAGTATAAAGTAAAAGTTAAATATTACGCATTAAAGCCTACAAAAAAATTTATTTGAGCCTTAATTATTTTTCATTTTGGGTTTTTTTCCAACAATTTATTACAGCAGCCATGCTATTACAAAGAAATATTTTTTCATCAAAAAGAATTGCAAAGATATGTAAGAGTATGTTGTGACTTAGAATAAAACATGTCTATTTTTTAGCTACATAGCACCATAAATATATAGTGAAATGGGAAGAAAGTAATCTCACAGGTAGTAACCATCTTTCCCTCATACTAATCCACTACTTCATAGTCTTATGCAGTCTGTAGAGTATTAGAGATCCTTGTAAAAACATTAAGTGACAGTTTCAGATTTTTTTTATAGTTTTGTAAAATAAATCTCCAGTGGATTTACCTCATAAAGCTAAATCAAAGCTGATGTTTTTAGCAAACAACACTCATAATAAAGATGTTAATGGGTTTATCCCTTTCCATATGTTCTTACCCATTTGGTTTTGTTTTGCTTTGAATTTCAATGTTGATGTTTTTATTGAAGTATCATGAAAATACATACATACATACATACATACATACATAAGAATTTACAGGGAAGACATCATCATACAACGTGTAGTGAATACCATACTGAAGCCTATGCACAAGTACTTGTAGAAACATAATTATTTTTGAAAAATATGACAATTGCAGAGAAATGTAATGGATGTTAAAGATGTCACTGTACTGGAGGAAATGGTATGTAAAAGGGGACATTCCCAGTATGTGCACTAACTGGCAAAGCTCATCCCTATTTTCAGGCCAAAGAACCTCCATTAAAAGGACGCAGTCCTTGCTTTAAAGTATTGTCCAGATCTTTGTCCCATGGGATCTCCCATGGGGGCTCACAGGGACTCCATCGCAAATGTGCTCACCCACCAGGACATTTGGAGAGAATGACCATGTTCTTGAAGATATTTCAATACTGTGTGCTGCTGACACATCTAAATTACTTAGGTAATTCATCAAGCTTTAACATCTGATGTTTCTATGCTCTTCAGCTGACAACTTCAAGTACAAGAGTCTGAAGTAATCCAGCACAGTGGTAAACAAGCCTTGAATTACTGTAGCAAAGTCCATATCTGACAAGAAGAGGTGCAGTCTTCAGCACAGCCTACAGTAGCAGAAAGATTTCTTTCCATTTATTTATCTAGGATTAGGAAACTCAATTCACTGCTTTGACAGTCACAGGCAAATGTCCTCTTTAGAGATGCTATAATCATTCCTTCAGTTCTGGAAATATTTTCCTTCCTCACCAGCACCACTTCCATCATGCCCAGGAGGAGTCTAACAGACTGTTCTTCCATCATGTAATGTCTTTCAGACACAGGGCATGTTGTTGATGACATTGTCTCTTCCTGACAAGAAGGAAACAGAGTTGAGTGTGTCTGTACACTGATTTTATAACTTGTAATAAAGTCATTTAAAGTTCCAGCACATATACCAAATGCAAGAGGGGACAAAGCTCAGTTTCAAATGTCAGAGTTCTTTGCAGAGAGTAACAAATGGCTGTACTGCAGGAAAAGGACAGACCTGCAGAACTAAACAGATCAGTAATGCAGTTCAAGAGCTGGGATTGAGGCTATTCCCAATGCAAAGATTTGCACAGTTACCAGAAATGCTGGAATATCCTAAGGATGCTTGGATTGTTTAATGATTTCCTTCTGCTCAAGGCTTTCATTTGGGTGGTAAAAAAAAATATGATGTGATATTCTTAAAATACAAAGACTCAATTTACATGTGTACTGGTTTGGGGTTTTTTTCTTCTCTATGATTAAACAGTTATTAAATTCCAAGGATCTTTTATTTTTATACTTCTATTTTCTAACAAAATAATCACCCTATAGTAAATAGAAGCTGTAGCTGACTGTTCAGGTTTCAGACCCAGACATCTGACACAGAGATCAAAAATTCTGAAAATCTGGATATCATAAGCGTTACATGCAGCAACACATTCTAAACATGAAGTATGCAAACCCTTTTTGCTTACAAAAACTTCCTACAAACCAGTTGGATTAAGGAAACAGACATTTATATATGGACATCCGCGTAATTTTGCAGATGAGAAATCACAGGCCATGGGTTCTTCTTGATAAAATGGAGTCATCAAAGGACAAATAATTTGAAAAGCAAACTAAATCCAGGTAGTCAAATGTAACTTGACTGTTAATTTAGAAATATAGATATCTTCTTGGTTAAAAAATAATTTGGAATTATGGCTTGAAGTTGTTTCAGGATCTGAACTCCTTTTCTTGCATGTAAGCGGACAGAGCAACTTCTGTGAGGGGAATTAGCCACTGCAAATATTAATTACATTACTTCAGTAGAAATTATACTATATGTTATTAGGCAATATAACACTATATTCCTCATTAGAATTAAGCTGTATAATTAACTTTTTTATTCTTAATACTGTCGTAAAAAGAGGCTTGACAGGATGTAGCATAAAATGTATTTTGCAAACAATCCATTCTGTAATTGGATTGTTCTGAAAATATAATCCTTTCTCTCTGGTTTAAAATTAGTATTTATAAGTCTTGGTAAATATAAAAATGCAGAACTCTAAGCCTGAGCAGAGCGTTTTCAGTCCTGTTGCTCTTTTTTCCCTCACTCTTCTGCACCTAAGAGTATTTTCTTTGAGACAGAAAGAGGGATGCAGGCTGAATGCTGAATGCAATCCTGCAAATGTTTTCTGGTTTTGCTCCCACACATTTCCTTTTTCAGAATCCTAATGTAACACTTCCCTGTGTTATCACTTGTTAAAGCCCCGGCTCCTGAACTGGTGTATTTGGCCAGCAATTAAGAAGCTCCCTGCATGAGAAATCCTCCTCCTCACAGAATTCCTCATTCCCTAATGTTAGCCGAGCAAAACGGTATATCTTTATACACACAGTGCAACCACCAAGAAACCAATTCTGTGTGTTTTCCTCCCTTTTACACTTTTAAAGGACCATGATATATCTGTTTTGTCTCCGTTTCTTTTACACATCCTTTCCTATCTTTAAAGTGGTGTCTGAGCCCTTCCCCTCTCCTCTGTAAAAAAAAAAAAAAAAAAAAAAAAAAAAAAAGGCAAAACCAAAACAGGTAGAATTCCTCTGTTACTATTAACACCTAAAAATATGATCATGAAACAAAAGCTTTGCTCCTCTGTCCAATTTGATGTCTTTTTCATGCTGCCTCGGTGATGGCCAAATAATTGGTTGTTCACTTGTGTCCTTGTCTCCCCCGACAGTTCCACAGATGCCCTGAACAATGCTCCAAAGACTGCTTTCAGTAGGGGCAAATCCTCATTAATCATTCCTGGCTGACAGCACAAGGGAACACCTGCATCTGGTGCAGGGACCAAGCAGTGGCTTCTGGGAGCATGCATTAAAAAGACCAACCAATTCAAGTTGTGGGAGTAGGCTTCTAATAGCCATGTGAAAAATCTGTCTCTCGCTGGATTTTCCTTTCATTAAATATCTAAAATTAGACCTGTGGCTCGTGTTGAGATTAAAACACCAATGTATTCTAAGCAAATCAGGAAATGAACAGTACTGTATGTTATGATAAATGGCTGCTAAATTCTTTATGTCTAGATCAAGCAATGTTAGCATTAAATACTGATGAACTGTCACATAATTTTCATTTAGAAATGACTGCACTTTGAGCTTCATGTCCTGTGGTGCTCATAAATATTTTTCCCTGCTATATTTCACAAATAGACTACACTGACTATACAGATATTTCTACCACATAGCCCCAAGTCCATACTGTATATAAACTGTTTTTCTGCACAAGCACATCAGCCCTTTTGTGCAAAGTATTATCAGGAAATGTTCGTAATGTAAAAAGGTACCATAGCCACCCCAGTACTATAAAGCCATGTTCCAGCTTCCTATTAGAACACTTTCTTGACAGAATAGTTATCAGTTTGTTTTGTTTTGGTTTGTTTTTTTTCCAAATTGTTTTCATTGCATTTAGAGTACAGAGGGCGATTTTCCTCCTAAGGAAAATAGGAAAGGAGTGAGGAGAGCAAAAATAAGTTTCTTCTTTTTTTTGTTTGTTTGTTTTCATAAAAATGAGTGAGATATACTTAAGACATAGGGCCATTAAAATCTACAGTAGGATTTCAACTGATTTCGATGGGCTTTGGGTCAAACCCTTAGGCCCCACATCTGGTCTGTGATTAAATAAGCACATCTCTTCCCACATATAAATGGAGAGAACCACCATGGGCTGGGGATTACAAATGACTAACAAAGTATTTTTTTGCACATATGACTGAGCAGAACCCGGCTTTGAGTCTGTCCATATAATATGTTCACATCTCAAACAAGAAAGCACTCAGCTGATACAAAAAGTATCTTTTAAAAGGCAGTCAGTTATCACCCATACACCATGGTGAAAATTTTAGCAAAGGTCAGAAGGGGGAGCAAAGGAAAAAAGGGAGGTAGGGACAAAAAAACCTACAGAACTCTAACCAGTAAAGCACCACTAGTGCTGAGATGCTGTATACCATGTAAAAGAGCATAAAACACATCTAGGATATGAATTACAAAACTAATTCAAAATATATTTTCCTGCAAGCTGATACCAATGGAATTGATTTAGAAAAAAATGAATGAAACAGAGTTTAGAAGTGGCGCTTTTTTTTACCTTTAATGAGAAGGAAAACTTTGCAGCTTTGCAAGGTAAAATCAAGCTCCGCAGTAAATTAAAAAAAAAAAAAAAAAAAAAAAAAAAAAAAAAAAGAAAAGCACTGAAAAGCACTGATGACCAAGAGAAAAGCTCTGAACCGCCACATTTGGGAAATCAAGAGTTAAGTATGGATGCATTATAGTTTACATGTATTTTCATAATTTATCTTAATATGTTTATTTCTGGGGTTTTTACAGTTGTTGAACAAAACTTTAAAGATATTAATCTTTTGCATTTCATTATCAGTTAGAAATAGTGACATCTGACAGAGAAATATTTTTCTTCTACAGAATGCAGTACCATCACCTGCACAATATGAGAAATGAGGCCATCCATCTAACTGCTATGACTTAAGGACATAAATAAGAGCAGTTAGAACAATATATACACCTATTTGGCCTATTCTCTGAAAGTTACCAACACATGAAGTCTTCTCTTTTCACTACTATGTTCTACTGTGCTTTCACAGCAGCAACTAAAGCATCTGTGCTTAAGAATTTCATCCAGGTGTGGTGAAAATTTGGGTTATAACAGATTAGTTTAATTTAAGAATAATATTTTAATAAGATCTGTAAAAATCTCAGATCTTTAAAGTCCCTCTTAGGATGTTATGCAAATATGTACAGAATTCAGGTAAAAAAGTGACTGTGTGGATGTAATTATGTTCACATCTGTTTGTAAAGGGCGGTAAATATATTGACGCATATACATGGCATAGGTATATCTCTTTAGTAATATACCTCAGTTATAGACGAGAACTACTGAATGTGGGAAAACCCCTTCCATTTTTTTAAACTGAGATGCCTAGCAACTTGTCACACATGCAGAGGCCCAAATGCAGATCCTAGCTGCCCTCAGGCAAGTTTCATTAGGCTTTCCAAAATCTTTTAAAATTTGCTGTGTAAATAATTTCACATATAACTAGACAATACCTCATGTTCAGAAGTGACACATTTCATGTGTACTTCAAACATATGGGAGGGAAGTTCTTCAAAGAGACATTGTTAAGGTAAAAAACGTGTAAGACATCTTGTTTATTACTAGAAGCTCTGATTATTGTATCATGTTAAAGTCTAAAAATAACTTTGAAAATCTGTTACTTTTATCACAGGTATCACTCATGCCTTAAGCTGGACAGTGAGAGGAGACTCGCAAGTATTTCTGCCTGCTCTTACTCTCATTAGCTTAAAACTAAGAGGGATAAGCACAAGAGTTTGCACAAAATTAAAGATTAAACCCAAATTAAAAAATAAAACCACCACCCTACTTTCAGTTCAATTAAAAACCCTAATTTCTTTAAGACCACTTCAATTTGTAATTATTTTGAAAATCTTGTTATGCCTTGTCTTGCTCACCCTCTCTTCCATTTCTTTTAAGATTTGGAATCAGTCAGTTCTCAGAGGCAAACTAAAACTTTCCATAAATAATTTTTCATATCAAATGTTATACCAGCTCCAATATTGGGCAAAAAGTGGACTCATTCCAACAGGAATTAGAACAGAAAGCCATAAGCCAAAAATACAGTCTTTAATAATGTCCTGTCTTCTACTCAGCCTTCCTCTGCCAGCCGCAGAGAAATGTTCTTGACAGTCTAAACTATGTGCACAGATCATAAACTGCAAGGGCTAAAACATCAGAGCATTTCATACTAGAAATGTGGTGTCCAAAATCAATCTATAACAGCTTTTTAGCAGTTTTCTTTATCTTCGTAATTACAGGCAGAGGACAATATATATAATAAACAAAATATGTAACCACCCTCCCAAGCAAAGGTGGCTTTCAAAGATTACATCTTGCTTTTTCACTCCATTCTTACGCCCTAGCCTCTGTCCCAGTCTTCTGGAAGCCAATTTGTTTGAAGTGGGGGTGCAAGGACTGAGAGGCTGCTTAGTTTCAATAATATTAGAGCAATTAGTGTGTCAGAGAAGTTGTTCTTGCTTTTCCCCCCTATATTTCTTTCCTATAATCCCTAAAGTATAAGGAATAATTAACCGAAATCCAATTAATTTTGATTTAGAACACCTGTTTCCAAAATCCTTTGAATAACTTTTTTTTTTTCTTTCTTTTTTTTTTCTTCTTTGCTCTTTGTTTTAAGATGAAATACATATCCCTATTCAGTTGCTCTTAGGAGCCCAGAGATTTGCATTTTCTAGACATGAAGAGAACCTGTTGTAAGAGAGCTGTGAAGACTTAAAAGACTGAAAGAGTCTAGTATGTATATTACAACAGCAGTAACTTCCTTAACTCTTCCTCTTCCAAACTTCATTCCTTCAGAAAACCAAAATTATCAACACCCCCACACACACCCCCAATTTTGTCATGATAATTTCTGCTTTAGAAATTTGCTGCAGTGGTGGAGCAAAGCAATCATTTCTGGCTGAACATGCTTACCCGCAGTCACTCTGTCAGGATAGGCACTAAAGAGAGCACATCTTGTGAAATAAACACCCAGTACCCATGTAAAAAGGATTTGCCTATGCCGTTCACTGCAGGTCTCAGCAACTTTCATCCCCATTAGCCAGCTATCCTGACCTGTTGTGCAAGTAAACTTTGACATGGCCTCCTTTCTTTCCTTTCCCTCACCAACTATTCCTACGCAAAATGAAACAGGACCTGGATCAAAGAACAACTGATTTCTAAAGCACATAACAGTTCACCAGTGCTATGGAAAGTTTTAACAGGATTTGTGTTTCTATATTGATTAGGCACCTCTAAAAATCTCCACCCTGACAGTTTAGATACAATGAAGACAATGATTTAGTGAGACACTTAGTACCGTAGACCTGTTTTTAGACTAGACATTGTAATTAACTCAGCTGTGATTGTGAAAGCGTGACCTATTAAACACATTTTGGAATCAAAACATTTTTACAATTTAAGCATAGTACCATACACCTATGATGTTCAACTGAATGAAAGAACCTTTTCTGCTCAATATTTGGATGATTTTTTTTTTTTTTTCAATAGATCTGTCCCTGAAACTATGCTATTTTGCAGAGAACAGAGGAACATAAGTGAGGACCTCTTACCTCTCTTTATCCTTAGAAGTGTTAGATTTCTTAACTGAAAAATAAGACATCAGCAAATATTATTCAATCTTAATTTCCTATGTACTAAGCAATTTCTTATGAATCATGTAATGCATTCAAGGGATCAACTTGTGTGGGTACTGATTAACTATATCAGAGGGGCTGTCTCATTATATATATTGAGCCTTTTTCATTAGAGCAAATCTGCAAACAAACCTTGAGTGTTTAGATTATTTTGCACCATGCAGTATGTCTAGCCACAGATACAGAATATACATACTATTTTTAACAGGATTATAGAAAACACGAAAGTGTACTTTCTTAAATATTGACAGTTGAGGGGAAGAAAAAAGATTTTTAATACAGAATCTGAAAGAACTGGCAGAAAGAAACCTTTTGCCCCTTTAAAGAGCAGCTGCATATTAAACATCTACATTTTTGAAGCATCTTTAAAAAATTACCCCTATCATTAACATTACAGTGTTTTATGAGAAGCCTATGAAATTCAGAAATAATTACAAAAGAGGGAAAGAACAGGCAAGAAATAAACAGCATTATGGATAACTAAGTAAAAAATTAGTCTTGAATTATACAAGCTGTTATAGGTAGCAGCCAGGGGTGGGAGGGAAAGGTTATGTACCTCAAAGATTATCAGTTTGCTTTGTGAAACACTCTTGTATCTTTACCAAGCTTTTTATGATCTCCAATGGTAATTTAAAATTACTATGGATTGAACTAAAATATTGCATGCAGTGAAAAAAGGAAGGTTTCCTAGTGTACATATTTATTTCTACTATCTCTCTTACCCTTTTCTGTTTAGCACTACATTATTGGTACATAGGTTTTAGGGTGTTCTGTCTTCTGATGTTAAAAATATATAGAATCCTGTCAATACTGGAGGGAGATTCTGGAGAGAGACATATGAAAACGGATTCCATGCCTTTATCTTCACACATGAGCAGGACTAGTGCAAGGCTAGGCCACCACATCCATTGGTGAACTGCACACACACGCATGAATGACAGATCCAGGCTAAACATGCTGAAAAGAGCCTACATGCTGATATGCAACTGCATGAAAGCTACCACACCAATGCACATTTCTAGGTGTAGGACAAGAGGCACTCAAAGGTCTTTACAAGATTATATATTGATGATAGACTTGAGCTTGTACAACTAAAAAGCATCCTCCTATAAAAGAACTGCAAATGCTGATACTCCATAGAATGGAACAAAGAAGGGAGTAGTCCAATACCAAGAATATTTGAAAAAACAATAAAGAGTCTATCATTTAACAAAATTAAACCATTACTTATGTAAGTAATGGGGTATGTTTGAGCCTTGAAATGTATACGCCAAGAGTTAAGTGCAGGATTTTTGATGAGAAGGCTTTTAAACTGGTTTTCATTCCCTGTTTCACACAGGATTGCAGCTCTTTCAAGTGAAGAGAAGGAAATGCCTGGATATGATGGTTTGATTCCCTGGGTTAGGTGTCTTCTGATTTTGAAGAAATTATTATGAGGGGAGAGGAATTTAATTTATTTTTCCTATAGTAGAGATCAAAGAATTTGAGACACACACCTCTCTCTCACACAAGCCTGAAGATACAAAGTTCTGAAGGAAACCCTTTTTGTACTACAGGTTGCAACCAAACTCCCATTGCCATGGCTGCATGGTACAATGAGTTAGAAACTTTCACCTTTGGAAATGCCTGTAGGTACATATATGCATATCATTAAAACTGGAGGAAAGGGTGATTTTCAGCTATGACTTCTCATATGCATGGGGCATAGAAAGACAGAGGGGACTTTTACTCACTTCTGTACAATTACCTTTCCAGTTCTGCTGCTCTTATAGTCTTTGCATATCTATTACCTTTTCAGAGAGGCTTGTAATGCTCCAGAGCATGGAGATTATATCACACGAAGGAAAGGACTGTCACTATGTTTCCATGAAATATTAAAGATATACTATACCAATGAATGAACTAAAACTGAAATATTTTATGAAACATTTCCAACCATTGAAATGCACCAGGCAGCGCAAGATATGTCTAATAATCAGGGTGCAAATAGATTAGTGAGTTAATTAGAGAAGGAGATCCTCATGGTAAGAGCCTGGATAATAAGGATTCTATTGTTTTCAATATTGACAACAAAGGAGGAAAAGTTAATGGTAACACAGACACTTTTAGTGCTCTTCTTAAATGTTACTATTTCAGTGCCCACTATCCAAATAAAAAATTCTGCATGAATTCAGTCCCAGTTCAGCATCTGCAGGTGCAAACCCCAAATAAATTACTGGGGAAGGGGCAGATGCTGACAGGATTGTGGTCTAGACTCCTCACTCTAAATCCATTTAGTGCTATTAACCATGACTGGGTGTAATAGCTCTGTGTACATTAGCACAGGGATAATTTTCCCTATTTTGCTAAATATCAAATGTGTGTATTCATACACACTATATAAAGAAAATATCAGAGATAAACCAAAAAGGCTAGCATGCTTCTTTGCAGTATAGTCTATATTTTCAAATGCTAAGGAAAAAAAAAATGAAAGCAGGCAGGATTTCTTAAAATATAGCAATATTAACTAAACAGTGGCACCAGATAAAGTATTTCCTTTTAATACAAACAGATTTTACACACAAAGAGTACACGATTTTAAAAAAGTTAAGAAATGTACACTTCCACTGCATGCAAACAGCACTAGAAACCCAACTCAATCAAAAGATAATCTCGTTTAAGTGAATACATTTGCTGTGTAACAACCCATATTTTATTAAGTTGCCCAACACTTTTGAACTCCGATAAGAAAATGGACCTATTCTGGGGGTAACACAGATATCTGCTGCAGAGATTATTCCTGCTATATACATCTACCCTTGTTAAGAAGCAATGAAGAAAGGTAATACATAAACACAGGGAGGAAACATTAGCAACACTGAAAGTGATATTGAACTAGAGAGCCTTCCTTTGTGAAAAGAAATAAAGCACAAGATTATCTGGAAAGAAGAGAAACTAGCACCAAAATGTAGGGAGAGCCACGAGGTGCAAGGGAGGGACAAGCAAAGAACAGTCAGGGTGTGTGGCGGCTGGGAGAGTCAGGTTGCACTCAGAGGAGGCAAAGAGATCTGAGGGTAAAAAGCCAATTAATGGATTAAAGGGTAAGTATCCAAGTTCTGAAACAGAGGGGTGATAATATAGGCAGCTAGGGAGAGGATTAGAATAAAGAAGTGATAACAGTATTCAGCTGAGAGGGAAGGCTGTCAAGAACTGAATGGGAAAAGAAGGTAAGACAATGAAAACAAAAACCTGTCATTTAATCAAGGGCTGTGATGGTGAGAGCCCAGACACCAAAAAAAAAAAAGAAGAAAAAGAATAAAAGAAAAAACCCCACAGTTTGGTTTCAGCTCCAAGTGTCCTGAAATCATTGTTGAAGGGCAGAGACAGATGGAAGATTTGGCCATGACTATATGAAATCAAGTGGGTAACAATGAGTTTGGAGCAATTACCACATTCAGTCCCTCAGTGCTGTTTCTCTGAACTGTTTGCCACTAGGCAGTTGCTTGTCCCAAGTGTATAGAGCTGAGGATTTGCAACAAAAGATACAGTGCCTATTTATGGAGCTGTATGAGGAAGTGTGGGCTATGCATCCCTTTTCTGGGGTTTCACAGTACGAAAGTGTAAAACACTCCCTTTTAAAAGATTTCACAATTTCCTGGGTATGTATTATCTTACTGTGCAGCTTCAGCTTCCACAATGTCTCTAACACTATCCCAAGCATACTTTGAACTTATTTTTTCCATTGAATTTTTTCCATTCCTTTTTCCATTAAAATATTATAGAGGATTACTAGGGAGGCACAGGTGGGGACTGATTCATTTAGGGTTTTTTCTTTCAATTCTCTTTTGCTTCTTACTGTTTACACTTCACTAACCTTACAATATCTTGTTTTCTTCTTCTGTGTAATTTATTAATCTTGTCCTGTATTCTGTATCTTAAATATTCGAAATATCTACCGTACAAATAAATTATAGCTGTCATGTTATATTTCTTCCAAGGGAAACTTTAAGAGGACTTCAGAGTTGTAGAAATTTATCAATACTCTCAAGTGACAGCAGGATGGTTTTAATGCAATCTGAATGAGACAAAAGTTAAGTTCTTACCAGAAACATATTTAAGTAATTATGGCAAAGTATATTAGCAAATTTTAACTGAACCCATTTGTTAAACAGAAAATATTTAATAAACAGAAGTGCTCCCCTTGGCTTTGAAATTTTAGATTCTGATAATGTTTCAATGAGTTTTAAAATCCATCTTTTCATGTATCCCATACTTTTCTCAGTGAATGGGGAAAACGTTTTTTCTCAGTATGATTCATACAACTGACCACAGAACGATGAAAAATGGTGAACAACCATCAAGGCTTGATTTTGCCTTAAGATACTGACATCTATCTTCTACTGATGTTAGTGACCCAAGGTCAAAACTAAGCCATAATTGTCAGGCAAAAAATGTCTAATGATAAAAGCACAGGACTGCAAGATGGAAATGGCTGTGGATTAACACTACCTTCTTTTTGCTGCCCTGTACATCAGCAGGTGCCTCAGTCTTAAGCTATAAAATGACCTTTATGGATTTTCTGGAAAACACAGGATTCTTTCACCCAGGACAGCTAAACTAGGAGCAGGCCAAGAATGTATATGGAAATGAGACAGCAGCAGAATCAGTTGTCAAAAGTGGGATGCCCATATCCCAGGCAAATCACCTGAAAACTGAGATGGAGATCAGCTGGTGTATTCCATTTGTACAAGTATAGACATAGTCACACAGTCACTTGATAAGCACTTTAACATAAACCATCAGCTTTTATACCAAAGGAGATGAGAACCATGGAGCAATTAATTAACACAGTGCTACATTGACGGGAGGAAGGTAGAGAAGTGTAGGTAAGGGGATGAAGAGGGAAAGAAGGAGGTAGAAGAATGAGATGAACATTTGGAAGTGTAGCTTCTTCAACTGCTGCACATAGGTACGCTACAAAAATCTGATTACATCCTGATATTTTTTAAATGAGAGAAAGACTGACACAAAATTCAATGTAACTTCTGTCAAACAAATGCACTGAGTGATTGGATTCTTAGGATGACAACATAGTAACCAAAAAACCACAACTATATTCCTGTGCCTAACAATATTTCTGCCACTGCCTGTTGGAATTTATTGAGAATAATTTTTCCCCCCTTTTAAAATTTCTTCCATTTTATATCTTTACTGTCTGACCAGTCTTCACTGTCACAGGAAGTATAAACTGGTAGACACCATCACTTGGTCATTTTCTGGTTTTGACCTCTTCCAGACACAGAATACTTCTCTTTTGTTATACATTACTGGTATTCATCTTACTTTCCATGAGGGCAAAAATTCCACTTCACACCATCATAGTCACACCTTGATGCTGTCTCTCCTTCCCCTTCAGCGTTCCTCCCTCACTACACTTCACAGAATCATAGATTACCAGGTTGGAAGGGACCTCAGGTATCATCTGGTCCAAACTTTCTTGGTAAAATCATGTTCTAGACAGGATGGTCCAGCACCCTGTCCAGCTGAATCTTAAAAGTGTCCAATGTTGGGGAATCCACCACTTCTCTGGGGACATTATTCCAGTGGCTAATTGGTCTCATTGTGAAAAATGTTCCTCTTGTGTTCAATCGGAATCTCCCCAGGAGTAACTTGTACCCATGACCCCTCAATTTTTCCATGTGATTCCTTGTAAAAAGGGAGTTTCCATCTTCTTTGTAGCCACCTTTCAAATCATGGAATGTGGTGATAAGGTCTCCCCTAAGCCTTCTCTTCTCAAGGCTTAACAAACCCAGTTCTCAGCCTTTCCTCATCTGACCAGCATTCTGTTGGCTTTCTTTGCCACTGCAGTACATTATTTTGCCACTGCAGTACAGTATTCACTCATATGGAGCTTGTTTTCCACCAGTACCCCCAGGTCCCTTTCCAGAGAGCTGCTCCCCAGCCAGGTGGATCCCAGCCGGCGCTGCACTCCTGGATCATGTCTCTCCCAGGTGCAAGACCTTGCACTTGTCCTTGTTGGACTTCATGAAATTCTTGTTAGCCCACTCCTCCAGCCTATCCAGGTCTTCCTGCAGGGTGGGTCTCCCTTCTGAAGTGTCCACTTCCCCACTCAGTTTGGTATCATTGGCAAACTTCATCAGGGCACACTTGATCTCATCATCCAGATCACTTATGAAGATATTAAACAGCGTTTGGCCCAATATTGATCCCTGAGGGACCCCACTTGTACCAGCTTGAAATAGAGCCATTGACCACCACCCTCTGGGTGCAGCCTGTCAGCCAGTTCCCCACCCACTGCTCAGACCACTTGTTTAGACCATAACACACCTGTTTCTCTAAGAGGAGGCTGTCAGGAACCATACTGAAAGCCTTGGACAAATCCAGTAGACAACATCCACCACTCCCCCTGCACCAACCAAGTAGGTTCAATTCCTTTCCTACCTGTTGATCCTACTACATTACTCTGTAAATACTTTGAATTGGTCAATATTGTCTGTTCCTCAGTTTGGAGAACTACAAGTGACACTGGGTTTCAAATGTTAGCATGCTTCGGAGTGTGATTTTACTAAGGTAGTGAATTTGATTCATAGACTCTCATATTTAAAAACTTTTAAAAACCCACACAAATACCCCCACCACACATACCCTTCACTAACCAGAAGCTGTCAAAAGAATGGATGAGAGAAATTTTCTTAGAAACAAAGGTTAAGCCTCTGCCTGGATTCTTGCATAGCATGTAGTCCTATTAGTAAGGAACAAATATCCTTCCCACCCCCCACCCCAAAAGAAAAAAGAAAAAAAAGAAA
>NW_020799097.1:43875916-43948848 GCF_003259725.1 Athene cunicularia | reverse complement strand
TGTATAAGAGACAGCCCCCCACCCCCATGCCCCCCATCCCGTCTGCCTCTCTTCACCTTGGGAAAGTTACAAGATTCTGAACAATATCTATTTTACTTCCACAAGCAAGCAGTTACTGCTGCTAATATCTTTTTAAAGAATTCTGTTCAAGTGTAACCTTGTGAAAAGCCTGCTAAAGTTCTGGACTTAATACCAGCCAACATCTGGTAATGGAAAAGTCTCTTATAGGAAAATATTACTAATTTACTATATATTACTAAATTAAAATGGTTAGATACCTCATTTTTATGACTTTTACCTAAATCCCAGAGTATATGGTAAATGTTTTTTCCCATTTCGGGGGAATACTTGCTTCTCAATTTGAGATTTGTTTTGTAGTTGTAATAAACTGGCTTGCTGGAAAGCTTCAGTGTTAAAAAGGTCCTAAAAAAGCTTAACTGAAATTTTCTCAACAGTAAGATGTGTTAACGTTGATAAAATGGGATGATTTTGTGTCCCATATTTGGAATAACTTGTAAGAAACTTCATTTAAATGCAGAAATTAATCAGAGATTTAATCAGAGATTATTTTCTTCTTTAAAGTAAGATACAATTTTCTCAGTTTTAGAGTGATCTGAAAGATCTAAAATTGTTATAGAAAGTGACTGAAACATAGGGATAAATATGATAAATTATTATCATTTACTATATCAAAATTAAAGGTGATTATAACATTTAACCAATTCAATATATTATGATTCTGTGGACAACATAAAGAAAAACATAATTCCCTAAAAATAGTATTTTAATAATATATATGAGGAAAAAAGCAATAATACAGTTCTCTGGACACCTTTCTTGGCAAAATCACTTTCCAAAAAAGAAGTGAAAATAACTAATTTTGTAATCTTATAAATTAGAAGTTTCTGTTACCAACAAAAAAAAGAAAAAGAAAAAAGAAAAAAAAGAAAAATCAGAAATTATTTGGTCTTAAAATGTCATGTTTGGGACATGCCAGGTGTGACTCAACTGAATCAAGGTCAGCTGCAGTTGACAATTTCCAGACTCTGTTCAATGCCTGTAAGATATGAATGATTAAATGAGAATGGATTATCAGAACTGAAGTTCTGAACTCAAATTCCAAGATGCCAAGAATTATTCCAACGAACCGAACCTTGTGAATAGTATTAAATATAAGAGGCTTGCTAGAGTCTCCATACAGTCAACAGCACTTCCCTAAAGCAATATTATTCATGTTTAAGCTAATGGGTTAAATCATCCTCTCTCAACAATAAATTTACCCTAAATTTCAAAAATTTTAAGGCCTAAAATTACAGCCTACAAGTCCCTTCCAACCATTTGCAGGAAATGGCCTTGCATCATCTAATGATAACATTATGAGTCAAAATTATCTGAATGCCCGTTGATTGATCATTGATAGATGATTACAGGTGTATTAGGAAGATAAAATGCCATAGGACATTCCAGGAGACTACAATAAATATTTGGAACTGATAAATCCGGAATGGAGTTTGTTCCGGAAAATCACTCTTGAGAAGACCACTGAAAAACCTCATAGGAGCAAGTTTATACAAAACTTAATACCGCAGGCTTTTGATGGAGCTCTAATCATTAGTGTTTCAAGATTGAAATCATGTTCTGAAGCCATTTATTTCTCTCCATTGCCTCAAAAGCGTCTTGGTTGACTAAGCTTCTAACTTAGACTTTACAGTGAAGTTTATGTAGTTGGGATCTTCAGTTCCTAAGAACTCAGTATACGTACATTGTAAAATATCTAAGAGTCCTGAAAGAGCCTGAGTCATAGCTAGGATTATTCCTGCCCCCTCCTTCCCTTCCCCCTGTGTCCCCTCCCTGTTGTGTTTAAGAAGGAAACCTCTGTAGTACACAAGGATCAGAAGAAATTTTGAAAATGGAACACAGAATACAATATAGCCAGCTACTAAGGGTAACTAATGCAGTCTTAAATCAACAGCTATCTTTGTTAAGATAATCTGATTTTTGTGGAGAAAAAAAAGAGTCTCTCCTCCAGACTAGTGAAGGAACTGGCAGAGTGCCACAGCAAATTACTGGTGAAGTTGGAGAAGATGGGAATTAGAAAGAAAGCTGTACAGGGGGAAATGAACCAGTTCTACAAGACAGAAACAGGTTATAGTTACAGATTTATCCCCTGTCTGGGAGGCTACTGCTAAAATTTTTCATGGCTCATTCTTGAGACCCATCTTGTATAATCAGAAAAAATCAGAACTGCTTGATGAAATATGCAGATGACAATGTTGGGAGGCTTTTTTCAATACAAAGAATTATAATATCATGCAAGAAAAAAATAGAAGATCTTTAGGATTGGAATAATGGAAATGGGGTGACATTTAACTGTTCAGAGTGCAAGGTCAATCACTAACAGATTAATAAGAATTTTTGCATTAAATTTGGAGCTCATCAGATGGTAACAACATAGGAAGTAAAATACATTGTAATCTTTTTAACGATTAATTTAACAATGAGGAGCAGTACAACATGGCTAGGAAAGAAAAAAAACAAAAAACCCAAAACACAACAAAACAGAATACAAAAAAACCAACAAACCAAACACTACCCCAATATCCAAAAGGTAGTGGTGAGTGAGCTGGACCATGTTCTGGAATAGAGCATTTGGCTCTAGTCCTGTATATTTAAGCAAAATAGATCTAATAACAGATTTGCTGAGAACAGCTACTAGCTTGATTGGAATAATATGGGTCTTATAAGAGAAAACTACAAAACTGACTTTTTTCTAAGTAACACAATAGAGTCTGAACGACAATAACTGGTCTCATTAGGAACGAATATACCTGGAAAAACAAAACAGCACCTAAGATGAAGGTACAAGAGCAAAGGAAAACACACTGGCCATGTATAAGGTTAAGTTGGAAACTGGGGGAAAAAAAATCTCACGTAGAATGAAGTTCTGACAGTAGTTTCTCAGTAAAATCAGTCTTTTTAAAGTTCTAGAATGGATGAAATATTCCAGTTGTTTCTAATAGCAGAAGAATGGGTTATGACTCCAAAATTCCATTTGGTTAGGAAAACCTCCTGAAAGCAAAGTAAGTCTAAGATCTAACAGCTTACTGTTTATGCAAATAACATTTAGACAACTTATTTAACAGTAAGCAGTATTTTGCAACATATGTTGTCTGTATGCACATGTGGCTGACAGTACATATACCTAATTTTTAAGTCTGAACATTACCGTATAAGCACATCTGCTCTCCACTCCTGCGTATAGTACGTGAGAAATAAAGGAGTAGGGTATCTGTTTCTTTCAGTTAAAAGGAATCCAATGAAGTGCGCAGGGGGAGCAGGTTTTGGTGCATCTTGGGGCAGTATATATCAAAGAATATCCAGTTGCTGTTAAGCACAATTGCCATTTTCTACAAAGTATTGTTACTCTGCCCACTCGTACTGTTGTATTGCAGCACCTTGTGACTCCCACAGATCATCACAGGAAGACTCAGAGACAAAAGGAAAAATAGAAATGGGCAACTGTCCAAACCAAAGATCACAGACAGAAGTCCATACAACAACTCTACAGACAACCAAATGAGAAGTTGCCTCAAAGATGCTGTCCAGATAATCTTTGAGAGCTTGACCAAACCACAGGAGGTGTTTTTATCTTGGCTCTGACAACTGCGGGTCCTAGTATAAAAAGTTATCGAATAAGACTTTCTTGGAGTACAGACCCAGAAATAGGTTGTCTTTGGTAGGTAACATTTCTCAAGGTCTTTTGCACTGTTTTCCCCCTGGACTGTAGGAACAACATTGTATCACCCAATACTGCAGAAAAACAGTTCAAGAATGTGGCCCTGAATTTCCCACTCATGATCCAGTTGGCTGAAATGGTTTAAGCTATCCATCTGAGTGGATCTTCTAGGAGATAAAACACTGATAAGCTATTCTGGTGCCACTTAAACGACTTCTGCAGATGCAATGTCTCCTGATGGAAGATGGGGCAAATAAGCAAATTAGGACTTTCATAAGGCCCAGAGGAGCTTCTAAACTTTTTTATTTCTTGTTGGTTTTGTAACTGTCATAAAACTTTTTCCTCCCAAAACATGAAAACTCTGCCCCTCAAAATCAAAGGATGAACCACCACCTGCAGCAGCAGGTACTTATGACAGAGTATAACATTTCCTTGATTAAACTGGTGAGAAGTCAGCAATTGCAAAACTTCAGGGCACACAGTATCCAGAATCCTGACAATGTCTCATTTGCTTTGCTAAATAACTCCCACACTTGGACAGAAGACTGAGTCAGTAAGGACAAAGTCACAGCTTCTGGCACACCTTCAAAGGTACTGTTTAGAAGGCACCAAATGGATAGAAGCTAAAGTTGTAGCATTTCATTTGCACTCAAGTCGTCAATGACTGTACTTAATTTCTGTCTAGGCATTTAAGAGTAGGAGCCTGAATAGAATATGACAAGACAAAAAGAACCCTGAAGTCTTGGATCAAGATTTGGAGGGACCTGCTGAGTTTTGTTCTGCAAAGAAAGCACAATTGAAGATGTCAATGGTAAGTGTCTAGGAGATTGGCTGCTTTGTGACCTGGACATATATGGATAAGCATCCTGTCTGAAGTACCAGATCAAAATATGAAGGAGGAATAACAGCAGTCTGTGCTACTCATCTTGTTACCAATCAAAGGAAAATTGTAATTTGTACGAGCTCTGATACCTTATTTGCTAGCAGCTAGTAAGTTGCCTAAGTAGCTGAAGGCATAAATTTCAAGGAAAGAAAAAAAAAATAGAGAGAAAAACTACTTTTAGGACTACTGAGAGGACTCCAGGAGAGAGGTGAAATGTAGACTTACACATCTTTACAGAAATAATAAAGGTGTGGGCAAAGCCGTCAGAGTAACTTCCCACAGCCAGCTAACTGTGATTGAAGGCACAGATAGAATTGGTGCCATATCAAAAGTCTAGGGCTCCATGCAACATAAGCAGTTCCTAATATGAAGCATAGGATCATCTAGAAATGGAAGATCATCTGAAAAAAACCCTGTATTTTGAAAATTCAAAGGAACTAAACATTTATTTGATGAAGTAACAGGGTCAAGCTTTTCTCATTCTGTGCCTTCTCATCAGACTGTATCACAGCCAAAAGGAAATTCAAAAGTAGGTTTCACAAGACTCGCTGTACTCCTCATCCACTTGGGGGTGGAAATTCAAAGAATGCAAAGAATAAGATAACATTAGAGAAACTGCCTCCATAAGGCATGGGGGCTTGATCTCTTACCCTAGTCACTGAGCTGTAAAACACCCTTTTTTCTGGCTGGAAGAAAAGGCAGTGTTGGGCACCACCCAAATGCTCAAAGCTACTCAGATCTGAGAAAATATCTAATAGATTTGTCTCTTGTGCCTCTCTTAACAGGATTCAGATCCCTAAGAATTTTCCAAAGATAAGCTTCTCACTGAGACAGTAAAGTCTTCTAGTATGGGCGTCTGATAAAGGTATAACTTTCCACCATTTATGGAGGCAGTTTGAGAAATCCATCAAGGAAACCATGCAAGGTATAAAAAGGTGGTTGTTTTGTTTTGTTTTGTTTAAAAAAAAAAAAAGAAGACATGGACAAAAGAAGATTTAAAACAATCCAGAAAAAGCTTTATAGCATAAATGTAAAGCCAAGAAAGAGTAGGACATGGTTTAACCCAACCTGCATTTATCATGTGTTCCCCCTTTTACCATGTGTTCTGTCCATTGCATGGGCATGGGCATAGATGCACCAGATGGGTAATGCTAAAGCAAAGAGGCTTTTTCACACCCACAACAGGAAGATACATGCGGAAAATCACCCACAGGAAAAGCAAACATTTGAATGTCAATGCAGTCATATGTACAGTTATATAAAAAGCAAATTTATATAGACCTGTAAATATGGCTAGCAAATCCTGTTCTGGATGGTAATAGCGTTAAGACAAAAGTAGTATCGTTCCTATCAACAACAGGAATGATATGTGAGTTGATATAGCACTTTACACTCAGTGGGACACAATTTCTACTAATTCAGAAATTGACTTAAGAGATCAAAAAGAATGCACACTCTCCAAACAAAGAAGGAGGCCCTTAAATTCCCTCATTAGGAAGGAGTGAACAGTCAATAAATAATGCAACAAATTAGAGGAAGATTCTAAAGCTGAAAGATGTCAATATAATAAAAAAAAAAAAGAAGAGAGAAAGGTCTTCCTGTAATTAGGGATAATATTTTGTGCTGTTAAACTAAACTGCATATGCGCAAAGCTAAACAAAACAAGGCAAAAAGAGTAAGATATGAATTAAAAAAAAAAAAAAAAAAGTTATTTTTTCCAACATCTCTTTTTGTAATAGAGCTGACACCAAATTAATCTTCAAAGTCACTCTTGGGTTCACAGAACTGAAAGGTGTTACACAGGTGCTTTGCACATATAAATTTTTTTACTCTTTTCAATATCTATGGTAGAAGTTTCCAGTTAGCGAACTATACAGTCTGTTAATGTAAAAGAAAGGTATGGATGGAATTTCAGAATTTGTCTCTCAATAAATTCCAATTAGTTTTAATACCTTCCACATACGTTGGGAAATGTAGCTATAGGACTGTTTTTTAGCTCCTGTCAAAATTATTTTCCATAATTACTACTTAGTAAGCCTTGGGTCAAATTTTTCTTTCACTGACACCAGTGAAATGAGACTTGAATAAAGTTTCTTTGCTGTCTCTGAGACAAAAATTTTGCTCCCAGTCTTTTCATTAAGTGCTGCATTTAAAAAAAAAAGACAGCATGTCAGATCATATCAATGTAGCTACCTCTGACAGAGCTGTAGTCCTTTACACAAAATCAGAATCTAGCCTACTATCACAGATTAATTGTGAATTTTTAAGTAATCAGAAGGGAATAAAATCCCTTTCACTGTTACTTCCACCATCATGAACAGAATACAGGATTTCCCTCCCATCTTTCTACTGTAACTTTAAATAATCTTTTTTGCTACACATGATGTATTAGTTCCCTTAAATATCCCTGCAAATGTCACAGTATAATGCAAGTACTGAAAGTCCTATACAAAAGTTAGAGTATTCATATTTCCTGAGAATTTAGTTTTTTTTAAAGTGGAAGGGAAATAATATTTGAATACTAAATGCAATATAAAATTTATTTATATAAAATTGATATACATATATACACACAGGCTAATGACACATGTACCTACTTGTGTACACACATTTCAACAAGAACTTTACAGTTGGTTAGAATGTAGCCTTTTTAGTACTGAAATATATTGTTTTATATGCACCATCATATAAACTTCTACACCTAAGTTCTCTGTGTACATTTGGATGGACCTATATGAAATTCATACATAAGGGATACAAATGTTTTGTTTCCATCTGATCTTTTAAGCTTTCATAAGCATATAGATATTAGATACAAAAATGCTGTATTTCTTCTTTTGAAAATCCCCTTAATTCCATTGTCATTCTGCATTGTTGTCTCCTTATCCCATTTGTCCACAGCTCAAAAATGCATTCACATATTCATACAAATACAGAAACATAGCTTGGCATAAGATGGCTTTGGAAATCAGTGTGTAAGGCAGCTCTAGGCAGGCACAGCTAAGCATGTTGTCTATGGAGTTTCACAGTGACAGCACTGATGAAGCTTCATGGGCCACACGGGAGTGTCCAGTGTTTCCTTCACATCCCAGTCCTCAAGGCATAGGGCAGTTTCCAGCCCAGTCTTTTCCTGTCTGGTGCCATCTCTTTGGTATCAGTCCCTCTTCTTTGCTCTTCCCTGCTGCCCATCAAGCAACAGCCTGTGTAGGGGTTGGTTTCTGCAGACTGGCTGGTGCCGGCCATTGCCTCGAGGAGTAAGAGTGAGCTGTAACTGTCTCAAGAGACATTCAGGTTGAATCTCTCTTCTCTACTTAGCCAATTGTTCTTGCAAAACTTGTAGAAGGTTTAATTTAAGGTTTCCAGTCCTCCATCAAAATGTCCAACAGCTGGACTATTCAACAGAGGAAAGCATCCTTAGGAAACAAAGCTAAAACCAGCAATACCCACATATTCCAGGGACTGTGCTGTTCCAGGTAGCAATGCTGTTCCTGCTTATACTCTCTGTTCATGCCTTTCACTTTGCCAGTGTAGACAATCATCAAGAAGAGAGTTTATCAGAGAAAATTAGTGCTGCAGCAGAGTGACAAGGAAAACCACTTCATTTCAGCTACAGATCTCAGCTGATCCCTTGCAACTGCAAGTCACCACATTGCTGCTGCCTAGACCTGCATTTTTCCTAGCCCAGTCCTTGCTCTTTCCTCCAAACACTCAGAGCTGTGTATGTCACGTTATCTCTCTTCTGATACAAACCTCCCCCCACAACTAATGACCCTATAGGAACCACTTCATCTTTCTCAGCTGTGTGACAGTGCAGACAAAAGAGCAGCTGTCCACCTCGGACACTCACAGCTCATACCAGTACTATTTCCAAGGAGGTCCTTAAACACAAAATATTTACGTTAACCCACTACTGAGGACAAAAGGAAAATACACTCAGGCATGTCCTCAGGTGTAGAACAAACAGCTGTTCAGCACTTGGTACACCAACTCTTTTAGCATCTGTACTGAGAAATACACTGCATATTACAGAGAACAAAATAATGCCTTTCCTGTGTATCATGAAAATGCAGGCACTTACTCTCATCTTTATATATGCCCAGCTGTAGGGATGGGTGGAAGGAGGTGGGAAGTGTCTTTTCCTTTTTTTAACTTCTGTCATGTATAAAGGCAAAAAAGAGTATCCGAAAAAGCCTCAGGTTTAGCAGCTCTCAGGACTAAAGCATGTTCACCTTTGCAGTGCATTGAAAATTAAGCTAAGATTCACACATTACCACTAACTTTAGTTTAAAGATAATAAAAGGTTAGGGGGGAGGCAGAGATGTGGGGTTTTTTCTCCTAGCTAGGGAAAAAGAAAAAAACCAAACATGATGGTTGCAAAAAAACCTGTATTCCACAACAAGTCCTTAAGACTCCCATGTGCTACATCAGCAGCAGTACATCCTCGATTTTTATTGTAATCTTGTGGCTTTTTATTTGTAACTTATATGAAAAGAATCACATTGATTGGGGCAGATTTAACTCAGTAAAACCTATTCTACTGAGATTGTCTGTGCTAGGTGATTTTATCAAGTTCTCTTTTGGTTTCATTTTCTTCCTCATCCCTATCCCCAGGGGAGATTGCAGCCCAGCTTGCAGAGCAAATTGCCCTAAATTGAGTTCTTTCTCTGCCATATACAGGCCTGCCTTTGGCTCCTCAGCTTGAAAACTTTACGCATTCTTATTTTTCTCCGTCTTCCTTAACACCCCCCTTCTCTTTCCAATTAAAATGGAGAAGTTTGCACCGATACCTGCTCCCAATTAAATGAATACTGCATTACCAGCCACACTCTCCAGATCTCCTTTACCCTCCCTTCATTAGCCCTATTCCTCTGAGGTTTCCTGGCTGTCTGCCAGGGACTTATGGCAAGAATTCAAAATCTTGTACACTTTATCCCCTCAAAATCATTCTTGAATTTAAGCAGCCTGCTTCTTGGGCCCAGCATGAGAAATGCTAGTAACTGATTCAAAGGGGAGGGGAGAAAAGAAAGAAAATGATTTATTTAAAAGGTTAAAAAGCTCCCATAAAAGAAGATAAGCTAAAAGAGGTTAAACTTCCGGGCTAATTGGCTTCCGTTTCCTTTTAAAAAATCTTTCTGGAAGACAACAAATGACAGGAAGGTGTTCCTGTTTTATTTAAGACTATTCATGCCTACAGAAAACGCATCATTCTCTTAACACCTCAGGCATGTTCACTGCTGCTCACTCAAATTATACACCCAGCACAGAAAAAAACCTAGGCAGTCAGAGGCTTAAGCAGCTGGGTTGTTGGGGGGTTTTAGGCCTTTTTTTAAAAAATCACCATCTAATTTTCCGACAAATGTGAGCACTGCAGTACCATGGCATCAGCCACTCTCATCTGACACTTAAAATAACTAACATCATGTCAAGCTGTCAGCAACGATAGCCATATTGGCAAGTCTAAAACAGCGCAGGGAAGTACTGTATCCTTGCATTACTACTTAAAATTATATAAACTCTCCTCATAGATCACGCAAGTTTGCTGCACTTATTGAACAATAATTTTTGAAATGGCTCAGCATAATTTCGTGGCTGAAGGCCACTGTGCAGACCTTAGTTTTTCTTGTGATCTGATTTGAAGCAGTCACTTAACTCTTTAAAGCAAAATTCTAATATTAATGGTCTGATGCTCAGTGACTTCTTGTCTCAAAATCATACTCCTAAACCGAGCAGGTCTCCTTTACTGTACACTCCAGAAGAAGGTTTCATCTTTTAAAACAGTAGTCTTCACAGAAGTTTTGCAGGAGAGATTTTTAGCAACCTGACCACCTTCCAATAGATTTACCCTCTCCAGTAAAGCCAGGGAAAACATGGACTCTGTAGCTCTGAATTCCTGACTTCCATTTGATGGCCATTTCTCAGAAGCCACAGCTTTCCAGGTAATATAAAATTGTTGAAAATAATTTGTAGGAGCCAAGGCACGTGTGTGAGTGCATGCATGTGTGTGTGTGTGTGTGTGTGTTTGTGACGAGGGAGTTAACAGTCTGCTTTTAAGGATTTCAGTGACTTGCAGGCTACATGTTTAATTTTCTCTGTCTCTTCATTTCTCAGACAGTATTTCTTGATGCAGGGTGATTCCTACCTAATGAAAGCAATCTCCTTGAAAAATTCTTTAAAATTGAAGGAGGAAAACCATCTCCTATTTGCGGAAGCTGCTTCTGATCTTGTTTTTCCCTTGTTATTAAATCTTTACTAATTACTGCTTCGCATTTCCTTTTAGAGATGGAAACAGAAAAGGGTATTAGAACTATGAGAACTGACTGTAAAATAGTAAATAATGCAATATTAAGGTCTATAAATCTTTATGTAAGATCTTGTTGCATTTACTCAAGTCCTGTCCACAAGCAAGTGACAACACTCCCTCACCCCTTCCCTTGCAGGTAGGTAACAATCAGCAAACTAGTGCAGGATCAAAGCTGACATACACAATTTTAGAGCCAAAAAAAGGAGAAAGAAAAGCAGCCACTATGCAAAAATATACAATACATATATAGAAGTCCAAAAACCATAAACAACACATTCTATCAAGTTAATAAAATAAACTTTGAGAATTGACAGTGTATTAAAATGTCATACAATAATTATTGTTAAATTATTAAATTAAAATAAACAATATCTTCATACTAGAAATCTCAGAAAAGAACCACCAATATCTCAATGCTAGCATACTGTTGGGTTACATTCAATATTATTAATAATCTCTGCCCAGGAAAGGCCACAGATAATACAAGCCAAGAAAGAGCTGTACTAAAGAGCTGCAGGTTAAATAATTGATGGATTAATAGTATGGGTACATTGTACTACAGTATTTTCTGGACATTTGTGTGACCTACAAGCACAATCAAGTTATGGATGTTATGTAAGGTGCTGTACAAACACAACAGTACTGTTTTCTTCAATGATCATGTTAATTTAAAGATCAGCCTTCAAACAAATTCAGGTCAGTATTTAAATCCTGGGGTGCGGTATTCTTTCAACAGATTCTGTGACTATCCAAGAACAAAAATAAAAAATCCTCAAAAAAGATCTGGCATTCTTGTATTTTTAAGTTTGATGCCATCCATCAGCAACAAGACCATGACCAGGAAGAAAATTCAGTGTTTAGAAGTTAGCTGCCAAAATGAGATAATTTTTAGGTTTCTGATTCTTGGAGTGAAATCAAAAACCTCTTGTTCAGTTCCCAGGTTCCTGAAATAGGACATGGGGAAAATGAGGTATTTTAGAAGGAGCCAGTGAAGCCCTGAGCTGTGAGTTACCTAAAATGGTTATATTCAACAAGCAACTGCCTACAATGCATTTTGAGAACCACTAAAGACCAGCTCTTTACCTATATTCCCAATCCTTCTAACTCACAAACTGAAGAAGTACCTCTGTATATAGGGGAGCAGAACCTTTAACTTTCTTGCCATGTACTCCCTCCTCAGACTTACGGTGTCTCTCTTTCTTTGATACAGTGAATCTCATTTTGGCAAAGACTGGAGAGCATGATTTCCACCCAGAGTAGCCTTGCATCTGACAGCATAAAACAGATTGTGAACACTGTGAAATTAAACCTGCTCAGCTAGAGGAAGAAACTAAACCCAAGTTCCAAGGTATTAAAGAAAAAATTTTAAACAAGTAATCATTCTATAAAAGGGTAAACTGATCTTCTATCAACTTATTTTAGGAGTCTGGTATTAAGTCAATAGCCACATTTTGATAGGATTCTACTTCAGTTACCATGTGTGAGGCACACGCTGAGAATGCTGACGGACTTAGAATCATACACTAAAACCAATTGTTTCTGGACATCATCTGGCTTGCACCTTGTGTAGATTCCTACCAGTTCAGCATGGTCAAGGTTGGGATGGTCCTGAAAAAGCTCACAAGTGCAATTCTATGCACCCAAGGAATTTTAACTTAACAATAAGTCTACATCTTCCTACTTAAGTCCACGGTTAGATGGCAGCTAACTATGGATTTTAAGTTTTAGACTTGTGTTTCTAAATTCACTTTAGAGATGGGTATCTAAGTTCCCTGTGTCTTTTTGGATCTGCTCCTGGATTTACTGAAAGTTTTTGTCTTCCTAGTTAAGCTCACACTGCAGGTCAAATCTAAATTTTCCAGATCAAAATCTATATCATACAGGTGTGTTCCTTTGCTGGTTAGCTTCTATTTTAATGAACAAATGAAAGCCATCTAAATTTTTCCAACTCAGATAAAAATACACATATTTTGGCATGCAAAGCACAGACTGTAAAGTACTACAAACAGGCTCATCAAATAGGTGGAGAGGAGACAGACCAGTGCCCTGTGTTGACACTGTTTAATGGGAAAGAATATTACTTAAATTATTTTCCTTGGAGTGAGTGAGCCAATTTTCTCTTACTCTGAAAATGATCACCACAGATCTTCCAATTCATGTGCAATACAGGTATCTGCAGCCTTGGGAAAAAAAACAAAAACATACAAAAATAAACAAGATTCAAAGTAAAAGCATTTTTATCCCAACTCAGAGATCTCTGAAGTTCTATTTTGAGATGTGTTTACCTTCAAAAGCTAGATGAATATATTTACAATGCTCTTTTAAGGAACAGTAGAACTAGTCTTTCTATGAATTTCAACTATGACACACTTTCTAGTGTTAATTGGACCACATGCTTGGTTTGTTATTCCTCTCAGTCTGCAAAAGGCCCTAAATATGCTCTTAGAGACAACTCTCAAATGTTAAGCAATTAAATTATGCTTAATATTTCTATAGTTGGCAACCTCGAAAGGGACACTGAATCACATCCACTCCACTTGCATCAGACCCTGTCAACATCACAAAGGAATAATTATTCATTGATTATGGTATAGTGAATCTCCAATACCATGGAAATATTTCATCCAACAGTTTTGGAACAATCTAATTTCCCCACCAAATACTTCCTTTTTACAGCTACAGACAGATAATCTAGAATATGTCAGGCCATGGAAAAATTTGGAATAGCTACTGTGCATTAGAAATATTAAGACAAAATCAGTAAAAAGAAAATATCTAATGTGGAACTGAAAGTACAGTGGCAAATACTTCAGTCCAAAGGTCATTTAAAAAAGCATGACAACTTATCTGTATCACAAAGTTGTATTGATAACATATTAATTATAATCCAGTGTTCCAATTATTTTTTGATGCTAGTATCCCTTTCTGTCAACACTGTGTTTCCCAATGCAAATACTATTTGAAGGAGGATCTAGAGAAAGGAGAACTTTGATTATTTTCCCTACAATAATCTATTATTTGGAACACCTTCAAGTATCTCATGATTTCTAGTAAAGCTTCTGTATTTTGCACATTTGCTAATAGCTAATGACTCTTTGATGAGTCCAACACATGGGATTACAGTCCTTTTTTCTAAAATAAATTAGTGACAATGAATACCATTCTATAAGACATTTCTGTGTATCTTTAATTCATATGAACTTCCTTGGAAGTCTGAAGGTGCTATCCATTTCCTAGTTTGATAATTAATTGTTGTTATTATTATGACTATTCTTAACATCCACAGGGGGAAAAAACACTTCATAATAAAAAAAAATATGTTTCTGCTACTACTGGAATGCTGTTTTCATAAATGAGAACAGAGGCACACAATGAATAACTTACCTGTTCAAGGTCATACACTGAGTCTGCAGCACAGACAGGATTGGAATTTCAAGTTCTTGAATCTCTGTACCTCAGTAACCAGTATCCTTCCCATAATGCATTTTATGTCATAAAAGGTATCAAGAATACTTGTACATGTCATGAAGTGCTAAAACATATAATAAATAAAGCACAACAAAATAGCACCGCCTGAATACATAATAAACTATGTCATTGTGCCATATTAAAAACCTTTCAACTTCTCTGGTCCTCAGAATTCCCTCAGCCAAGTGCAAAAATCTTGGTGCTACTTGCCTCTTGAACCTGAAGGAACCACTGAAGACACTGAAGCTGTACAATATCTCATGCTTCTCCTTGTGCACCTTGTTCTGAAGTGAAGGACCACACAAATGAGACACAGCATAGAGCCCAGGTAAAGAAACTCTACCAGCCTGGGAAGAGCCAGCCCAGGTGGCAGCACCACACTTTTAGAACTAATGATGCCAGGATGCACAATGCAGTCAGGTGCTTATTAGCTTGGCCTTTTAATTTTCTGAAGGGTGTGAGAGCAAAAGCAAGAAATTAGAAGCAGGCCTGCAGCCCCACCAAGGCAAGAGGAAGGTTTTAGAGATGCATAGCTAGTGTTTCTGGCCAAAGTGTGAAGGTCTAGGCTCATTAGTTCCCATTTCTTGGCTCCCAAAAGGTTAGACTTGTCTAACTGTCTATTGTCACTTTATTTATTTACAGAATTATTAATACTTAGGTATTTAAAAGAAGAATAGAAATCAGAAAAACTAGCTTTAAAACTTTAAAAAGCTTTGTATTTATGGCCACAGAGTAAGGTGCTAATGCCATACACAGTTATGTCATACACAGTCATACACAGCTAATGCCATACACAGTGATCAGCGGTATCTTTTGTCTAAGGAAGACACAAACTCCTCACTTTTGCTGATAACCTTCTCATGACTGGAGTGCAGCAAACTATTACCAGCCAAAAACTCAGTAAGAGCTGTTATCTCACAGACAGCAGACCAAGTTGCTCTGGATAAGGCAATGTATTCCAACACCAGCTCCTGCAGAAATGGGAAAGCATTTTTGCACAGACACGAGATACCACTGATCATCTGACTACTGGAATTTTCAGGGAACTCATTCAACTCACTAACAGAGATGCAACTAAATCAGAAACAAACATAACCTGATGGTTTTCTTTAGAGTTAGTAAATTGAATCGCCTCAATACAAGGTTCAGCAAGCACCAGTGCTTTCACTACCAAAAGGGGTCATGGGCTATGTTGTACGAGTAAGGGCAGGAAGCAAGATCCTGCTGCTGACAGCCTTTAGCCTGGCTCAGCTACTCACAGAACTGCAGCCCAAGGTAGGTGGTATGTATATCTCCTGTTTGTCACATTGTTGGTTGACTTCCTTCAGATTTCATAAAAGTTCTTTCATATCTAAGTCCTTGGTAAATGAGCAGAGTTAAGAGGTACACATTAACTTTTAGTGGCTCTACTGGATTATTCCCTTAAAAAAGTTATAAACCTTGAGTATGCTCTGCATTGTTTACAACATGCTAAAAACATTTTCATTTATTCTTCTAATTACTACATGCAATTTAGTGTCTCATGTTTTTTTACTACTAGAAGTCTATGAGGCTTGTTCCACTTTCAATTACACCAGCATAAACCAGGAGTAATTCCATTAAAATAAATGAATTTTATTGGTGTAAAAACTGGAGGCAGTTAAGTAATGACTTCAAAATATGGTTTATGTGTGAATTTTCCCGATAACAAGTAAACCTAAATTTATAATAAGAACTTATCATGAAAATATTTCATGTTAGGATTTTATACTGTCTGGTGTATTCATAGGTTCTATTTAATATCTTAATCACATATACAAATATTTTAATGAAATGAGCTTTGAATTAGAGAAAACCATAGCTCCAGAATCAGCACTGGTCTAGATACTTAATTTTAAAATCTTTAACTATGATCAAATAATCTTCTAGCTTTTATGGAAGTAAAAAGACAAAAAAAAATGTTTAAACAATGTAGAAGACCTATCATAACCTCTCAAACATTAGGCAACTTCAGGATACAATCGTGTATAATAATTTCAAGCCTAACTAACCATAAAGGATGAGCCACAGAGGTCGCTGCAGTCACACACAGCTTTCAAAGACTGGTATGATCATGTAAAACACCACGGAAGAGAACTCAAGTATGTCAGCACAGTTTATCCTTAAGAGTTTCTCCATAATACTAGTTCAAACTGGCATAAAGATAACATGACTTGTTCACTGAGAGACAAAAGGGCTCAGAGCTATCCATAGTTTGTCAACCCATCTCTTTAAACATCTCTAAGCACAAGAAGAGTTTTAAGTCAAGAAACATAGCACAAATATATTTACTGTGACATGACTTTAGACTATGGCAGAGCAGGAGAAGCATAATGAAAATTTTTTGCATAACTTCCTGCAAAGCTCATTCCTGAGATGCAGGATGAAGTTTCAAAAATTTATCAAAATTTAGAAGACAGGAAACCTTCACTTGATCAGCCTTCACCCTACCACCAGATGTTGCTGCAGCACTGGCAAAAGTAACAGGATCACAGCATGTATGATAATTTATCTGTCAATAAAAAGTTGAAACATCCATTTATGCTACTGGAAAAATCAACTCTCCATGAAAGAAAACCCAGAAAGGAAATTTATTATTGAATAAAGTAATTGACTAAAATAGTTTTGTTACTTCACAATACATTGTTTGTAGTTTAAAAAGAGATGAAAACAATAAAATATTTACAATTACAGATAATTCACATAGCAATAACCATATATCAAACTCTTAGCAACTACATGTCCTAACTTTTGCTCCCCAGACAGCAATGCTACTTTATTTGGTTTGATAACAACATATGCATGATGGCAAGGAGTGATGAATCACTCATATCCTCCATACTTCAGTGAACTGACCAACCCTCTCCAGGGAAGTGAAATTATGGTCACACATCTTTAGTTCATGCATCAATAACAATTATATTTTAATGTGTTTCTTGAGACTTCTGCTATAATAAGGGGCGGGGGTGGATGCTTGGGATTTTTTGTTTGACTATTTTTTAACAAGTGCTCCCTCACATAGGTGAATCAAAACATCCAGAAAATGGTGTAAGTCATTAAATGACCAATACAACATAAATTTTAAGGAGGAGTTGTGACAAACTCATGGACAGAATAAACAAGAACATTAGCATCTCCAAGTCTTTAATACAGCATGTCACAAAAAGATTAGCATGCGGTGTAGTTATTTAGATTTTGTTATTGAAGAAAATGTGCTGTAAGGAATAAATTTTCATATTCTACAAAATGAAATCAATATAGGATGAAATGCCTATGTGGAACTCTAAACAGTGTTTATCCAGCATATCAATGACTAGGAGATCTTGACATCTAACTGTCTAAAACTAAGCCTAGTCTCAAAGGAAACACCAAGGAAATAGATGAGTCTGCCCTTCCTTTATCACTTGTAATCAGATATGCTTGGGAAAGCTGGATTTGATGACATCTTTCCCCCTACAAGAAGCAAGTTCTGCTTCAGTTGAATAATACTCAGCCTGGTTTGGGATGGTGAAGTAAAGGCATGGTTAGCTAGAGTACTTAAAATAATTCCCTTCTTGAAATGCCTGCCTCTCTCTGCTAACAATAGTGACCTTAGGAAAGCTAGGCTCCTAGGAACATCTGTATTGAAGACAGAAGTACTCTGTATTAACAGATTTTAAAATTAAAGCAGATTTTGGTTTAGTATATCATTCTGCTTCTCAAATGTAACTGCTGAAAGAGAACTCATGGGAGAAATATCTCTGCTAAATCTATTTTTCCTATTTTATTTTGTAAGAAAATAAAACTCATGATATATTTGTAGTTCAGATGCAGTGATGTGGAAAGCTTCCATCTTTTTTTCCCAGACTCCCTGAACTGAAGTATGACTTAATGAACTCCTCATTATTTTATCATTTACACTGACTAAAACACAAAACCCCACAAAAATAACATCCCAAACAGAGAGCATGATTTGGGAACTGTAATTTTAAATGGTTCAGCTTTGGGAACAGATTTGTTGTGCAGATTATTTGTAACTAATAACTAAGTACTACAATTCTCTGTGCTTGAAGACCCTTGCCAAGCACCATATTAGAATAGAAATATGTAAACAGAAATTGCAAAACAAGAGTAAATGTGAGTGGAAGAACACACAGCTGGAGAACTAAAGATCTCTGTTACACAATTTTAAAGGGTTCTAGAGAAAACAATACTTATCACTGAGTTAAAGTGTGTCAAGAAGGTCCAGTTTTTGACAGGTCACTGCATCAAAACAATCAACAGAGAGAACCAAATTGTCTCTGCACTTAAAATCAATGTCAATTGCCCATGTCAAAAAAGACCATCAGAAAATAACCCTACTACTGACAACAGTAGACTTTAATGCATGTCATGTGCTCAATAATTTTCAGCTACCTAAGATAAAAGACACTAACTATGAAACTACATTGCAAAAATGTGAGTGCTGTCCTATCTTCTGAGGGAGATATATTAATATGAAGATACCTATAAAAAATTTAAAGAATTTGCACTTTATTCAATTGTTGTCAATCTCAACTTATCCAGTCCCTGATAAAGGCCAGATTGTTATTAAATTCTGGCAAGGGAAAGAAGGAACGAGAAAGGACTTCAAAGGCTAGTTTTGGGACAGGAATTACAGTGGACCAGGGACAATTTTTTGGCCCTATGGGTGACTGGCATAGTGTGACTTACATCCATACAGCTTCTCTACCTTATCGCCAAAACCAGACTTGCAACATGGAGATTTCTTATTGAGAATAAACAGAACTGTGCTACTCATTCTTCTACAGATGGGGCAGAACTCTGACAGAGACCATGCTTGTCATTCAGACAGTAGGAATGAGCAGAGGGCAGCTTTCAGGTCTGTGCCCCAACCCTATGTAGTTTACTAGGACAAACGTAGCAACAGATACAACTGGGAGATGTGAATTAACCCAATATTGTAAGCAGAATGTACCAAGCAGCAAGAATCATTCCCTCAAGAATAATGCATATGGAAATAGACAATATCTTAAAGTATAAATAAGACTGAAAATCCAGACTACAGAAAAGATATCTAAGGCATAATAGCACAAAATCAAAGCCACTTCAGAAGAGACCACAGACTTGCATAGACTATGAAAAATAGCACAATATCTGTCAGATAAAAAGAGATTAAAGACATGCAGTGGTTCATAACAGTGCATGAAAGTTTGCAGGCACCAGTCAAGTATGCACAGCACAGGCAGAGAGGCTAACTGCAGCATGACTTCCTTGGAGGAATTTTTTTGTGGCAGTATTGCCCATCATTGCACCAGAAGATAAATAGACTGTCAACCTGAAAGTAAATGGGACATTTATTAACTTTAAGCTGGGCATTAGAGCACTGAGTCATGGGATGTCAGATACATTGCTACTAGCATTAAAAGAAAAGAAAGTGGTACCAAAATCCAATTAAAAATGTATACAAAACACAGGTGAAGTTAGTAAAATGTCAGACAAAAAAATCTGCAGCATTAATTTGCAGATGCAAAGTCTTGTCTTCATGAAGAGTGTGATATTACTGAAGGGTCAAGGAGTCAAAACAAACACAGGAAAGTTTGAAGACGTGGTAAGTATTGAGAAGCTCTGAAGAACAGATAGCATCTGAAAACCCAACAGGACCACAGCTCAGGTTCCTAAAAAAGTTCCACTTAGGAAGAAGGAACCAGATCAGCCAAAAAAACAGGTTGCAAGCAGTCTTCAGAAAAACAAAGGAAGGTGTTCTAGAAATTTAAATATATGAAATAGTAAAATATCTACTCCAAAAGACCCAAGGCATTCTTGTTTGATTTCCTCTATTTTTTTATAGAATGCCAGGTTCAAAGTGCAAAAATAAGTTGATTACAAATGGTTCAAAGGAGTGAACTGGCAAAATTCTCATCAAGTAATATGGTCAAAACTGTAATCGGGGCTTTACTCCGTCTGGCCACTGACAAAAAGCTGAGTCCAGTACAGAGAAACTGTGTTTCTGTTTAGTCCATGACACAAAAAGATTCATGTCTTTATTTATAGAAGACCAGTATCAACTGTAAACAATGTGGCAGACCCACAATCAACTTAGCAAGCACCACCCTGAAAGTACGACAATTATTTTTAAATTACAAAGTGTTGGTTTGCAAATTGACTACAGGCTGAGGGAAATTTGGTGACTGCATGAGAATTCTCTAGAGCTTTTGATAAAACTTCACTGTAATAAAATCCAAACCTGGAGTTACTGACGACCTGATTTTTAAACATTGTCCCATTACGGAAAAAGTGTAGGTTGTAGCAGTTCAGGATGAGAATATGGTTGTTAGTAGTGCAGACTAGCTGGAACAGTACATTTCAAGCTCTCAACCAAAATCAAGGCCTGAATTCATACAAGGGACTTAAAATTATCAGAATGGTAAGTTGACAATGTTACTGAAAAAGTATCTTAAAAAGGATAACTGAAAGATAAATGAAAGGACTGAAAAGTCCAGGACACAAACTAGAGGTGTTTGGTATTGCTCCTGAATAGTTCCATTAGAGAATTTATCTAGGCTTTGTCACATGTGCAAAAATACAGGCTCTCTCAGTCCAAAGAGAGTTATATGATGGGACAGAATCAATTGTCCCCTGGAGTAAAGTAGTCCTCTATTTACTTAAACTGACTAGGGAGATGTATATATTAATTCTAGACCATTATTTAAATTTTCCTGAGATAGCATTACTAGATTGTACTGCAGTTAAACAGGTGATTATGCAAATGTATTTTTGCTAGACATAGAATATCTGACACAGTGTTTAACACTGGGCCACAGTTTACTAGGGAGGACTTGAAACAATCTGCAGTGAAGTATGTGTTTACCAATGTGATGATCTTTAAAAGGCTATTGTAAAACAATCTGGATCCAAAGAACATGAACATATTTAATTTAAGCCTCATTAAGTCTGCCTATTCCCTTCATTTTCTGTATCTCAACAACAACAACAACAACAAAGGTTTCTTGCAAGAGTTAAGCATCCCTAGCCAAAATTTACTTTCTTGTTGAAAAAGTAAGCAAGTCAGCAGTCACTCCTTTGCTGTTTCTTTATGAGCCGAAGAAATACAGCTGTACCCTGAACATGACAAGTGACTATACAATTCTTCTTGTGCAGACCACTGTATAAGAGGCTGCTGTTACTTACCAGTGCCCCTGTGGAACAAACAGAATGATAGAGATGATATAGTGAAAAGGCAGATTCATTAACAAAATTGTCCTGTGTCATGGTTACCAGGGCAGCTACCTGCTTGTTCTCTTTCTGGCTTGCTTGATTTTATTCCTTTGAGTATCTACCTGTTCTGGGGCTAGGTTCATAATTATCCTGCTTTTAAGCCAGATGTTGGACTACAGAACGTCTGTAAAAACTGTATTAAAATAGTGGGTTAGGCTGAATTGTGGACAGCTGTTCCTCTCTTAAGATTCTGTGATCATTGGTACCAAGTAACTTGGCTGGCTTCTTTTTAAAACAAGATACAGTCTTATCTTTATGTTTATTCTGTGTAAAGCCTTAGTTTTCCTTTAACACAACAGAGGCAGATGAAATGTATTCTGTTATCTACCAAAGTTGTTTGTATGAGCTTGGTTTCCCCAAGTAGCTTTCTTTTTCAAAAGAGAAACTTTTTTTTTTTTTTTTTTTTTTTTTTTCCTACCTAGACACCAGACTAAGGTGTCAGAAGCCATAAAGATAGATGGACTGGTGAAATATTTATCTTGAGCTTCTGGTTTACTTAGTTGCTTAAGGAGGACACCAAATGGGACAGGCAATAGACAACCTTGGGTCAGAAGCCCCATGGCTGTGTTACTGCGTTATTGTACCCAAACTTAAAATGCTGTGTGAGGGTGGAGCATGACATCACCCAACCTACCAAGTGGCTTGTTAAGGTGGACACACTCCTATGAGGTAAAATGTTTCAGTTTGAAACCTGCCAGCAGAAAAGGGCAAAAAAACAGGTCTTCTGCTTCATGTGTACAAGTTCAAGTCACACTCTTATGAAAAAGGCGGATAGCAACATTGGTACTACCATTCTTTTGAGTGGAAGTAGCCCATCATTGCTCCCTCTTCATGTTTGTGCTTTGAAGATACGCATGAGATATAACTCAGCAGAGACCTTGCGGGTTTAGTATGGAATTTTCATTATGTTTAGACCAGAAATATCCATCATTTACTTGTTGCTTAAAGAACACTGAGAGTACATTCATGGGAAAATAGAGATCCTGGAAACTCATGTTATGGATTTGACCTGGCAAAGTTATTGTTAGAAGTAGTTAAATCTTTAGGAAGCATAATCACTGACCAGTTGAATGTAGGCACTTCCAGAATTAAACTGTGCTGAAAAGAAACCTCTCTGAACCACCCTGCAGCTTAGGTGACAGAAAGAGTGAACCCTTCAGCACAGAAGTGCTTACACTTTTTGATTTGGGCAAAATAACTTGGAAAATGAATGAAGGATGAAATCAAAAACCACTTTCATTTCTACAATTGAGAACTATGAGGGCATAGCTATAATGTTAAAGGCTTCATTACATGTAGTCAGAAAAAAAAGGTTGGTTTATTTTCCCTTTTATATTTGATGGCTAAATAAATAATAATGGAAAATCTAATTTAATTTGACCAATCTATCTTCTTTTTCCAGGAAAACACAAAACCTGAAATATTCAAACTTTGTTAAGACCAAAAATAAGTATTTTGCTCTGAGATTATTTAGCCCTTTTGTATAAACTTCATTTTAAATGAAGAATGTATGCTTAAAATAGAAAAGACAAGTGCTTTGTTTTTAAATATCAAAAGCAGCTTTGTTTTTAACATTTGCACTGTAAAAATTTCAAAAATACGTATGATTCTTTTTAACTGTTCATGGTTTTTTTTTCAACTGATGCTATAGGGCAAATTCGGACTTTTTTTAAAAAAATCATTTAACTTACAGAAAAATTCAACTTTTTGAGCATATTACTAATTGTCAACAGCCTTTTGTTTGGCTCTGCCAAAGAGATTCAATAGCATTCTATTGCAACCATAAGATTGTCTTCATGATACTGTAGCTGCTAACAATAAAATTACTTTTTGTGCTAAAAGTCTTAAGGGAGCTATTGCCATGAAGAACCAAAACAGCAGATGTTACCCAATATAAGTACTGGTAAGTATCAACTGAAAAATAGCACACAAAAGATAATACAAGCACTTAAGCATTAGGAGATACAAATAAGCACAAAAGTGTATGCTATTTTCAAGAAAATATGGTACCCAAAGGTACTAATTGACTCTATGGACTAAATAATGTATTTAGCAGTGAGAAAACAAAGCCTTTATCAACTTAGAGGAATACAAAGAACATCAAAACTCACTAGCTCTTTTCCCTTTAACTAAGTAGCAAAATTGATTCAAAAACAATTTTTAAAAGAAAATTCTAGTCTGATGCCACTCCTGATAAAATTTTAGAAAAAAAAAAAAAATAGGGAAGAAGAATGAGAAATTTTAAATTAGAAAGATTTTATATTCCCCTTATGCTACTGGAAAAGTTTTATCACAATAACAGTCATATGGTAAACATCTTTAATGGCTCTAAATTCATGCCCAAATGACATTCTTGGAAAACTGCAAGACAAAACTCAAGATTGGGTTTGCATGGTTTTTAAAAGTACTATTTCAGTGCAAGTATGGCTAGAGGAATGCATATTGTAATGACACTTTCTTGTTACATGAAGCACTGCTGAAGCGCACCCCCCACCACCACCCAAAAAAAAAAAAAGGTGATGAAGAGTTTTAGAATTTATTAAAGTTTTAAGATTCGTTGCTTTCAGCAAAATCAGTTATGACAAAAATCGGAAACTTAGAAGGTGGATCTCCTGCTGGCATACAATTGATGCAGCTTTGTATACTTCAGGTTGAATATTTTCCTACTAGATAACCCTTGTCCAGGAAAAGAAACATATGTAATGTATTTAGAACATTGCAAGGGCATGACTCCTCCTGTCAGAGAAGTTGTGAACATCTGAAAGTAACTTCTAGGAACTATTTTGTGTTCTTCCCACAAAGTTTACACCGCAGCTCATGCTTTTCCACAGTAATTCACACTAAAATTAACCCATTATGCAAAGCTTTTCCAAGGTGTATCCTGAGAAAAATGTCCTTTTTTTTTTAATAACCCCTTACCAATGAGAATTTCTGCTCTGTGTCTATGAGCACTGGTGGATAGGCGGTTGCACACAAAGGAGTAAAGAGCAATATAACAGCTATCGGAGTGGAAAAGAAATTTTTCTAAAGAAAACACAGGACACGAGGGAAGCAGACACAGAATTAGAGGGTTCACATTTGCATGGTTCTTCCTTTTGTTCCCTTCCTCCCAAAAGACAGCAGCTACGCATTATGGCTCTGGAGTGTAGACTCAGCACTGTGAACTGCTGGTGGATAGTAAATGGAGACTGATAATGTGAGCAGGCTGGTACTTGGGTTGAGTACTGATTAAGAAGATCTGAATCTAATGGCTTAAGTGGTTCAAAGGTTTTAAGGGAGAGGTCCTTCTCCGAGGACTGAATTTCACTCTTGTTGAATGTTATGAGCATAAGAATATAATACAAAGTCAAACGGAGAAACTGGAAGCAGTTCTTGTGAACTGTACACAAACTTGGAGAAATTAACAGGATACAAAAAAAGGTGAGGGTTTGTTCCCTTTCTCCATGTCTTTTTATTTCTCCTCTCCTCCTCTACCTTACGCACAATGGTAAGAACTGCACTATGGACCTGCATACACTTTCCAGATAAGACCTGTGGTCTATGACAAAAACTGAATGACAAATTAGGAACATGGGAAATCGGATAGATGAAGGCTGGTCTTTTTTCCATTTGCCTATTTAGTAATTCCCAATTTTAAATACACAATAACTTATGAAGGTTTCAGAGTACGTATGAGAATGACTCTCCAACAGCGACAGACAAGATTCAGTATGAAAAATTTCACTGCCAGGCAAGAAAAATTTGCAATAATTTTCTGTAATACAAGCAGACTTTTTTAGCACTTTTATTGCAGAAGCAATTCTAAATAACAGAGCTTGTCTTATAATAGCATTTCTATAATAATGGTGTTTTATAACAGAAGTGCTATTATTACAGAAATGGTATTATAATAGTAGCATTATTATTGTAGAATCTTTTCCATAACAGGAGTGCTAAATAAGCCCATTTGTATTATAGAAAATGATTGCAAACTTCTTACATAGTGCTGAAAATGCCTAAGCCTTTATGTCTAATGTGATCCAGATTTCAAGAAGGTTCATGAAAGTCTAAAAAAATCTTTCAAAAGGAATCTATGCTGCAGACCAACTGAAAACCCTGGCATGGCTTAGCACATGGTATATCTGTCACCAAATTTTAAAATCTAGCTTGAATTCCAAACCAAAAGTGGTTCAATGCAGAACTTAGCAGAACACATCTTTGGGAAGAGTAAAATATTTTCAGTGTTGGAATACAGCACTAAAATGTTGGAATATCATCTGAAGTGATAAAAAGATGTAATATTCAATAACAGTTATACAGCAAAAATGCTTTGGAAGAAATCTTATATCTATATCAACTACATTAATATAAATTTCACTCATCATTCAATAACGTATATATTGCTTTGCCATATACTTAGGAAGCATTCATCTAAAGAATTTAACAGAATATATAGGAAATGAATAAGTAAATTTTAGTTTATAAAATTCAACTTCTTTTTATTAAAGTTATCTGGTAATATTTCAGTGCTGAGATTCTAGTGCAGTATAGGAGACAGAAAGAATTTAAGTTCCAAAGCTACTGACCTTTTTAACATTAAAATAAAATCCTATATACTTCTAGGTTGATACAATCAGATTATACCATCTGGTTAGGATGGAGTCTATGAAACAGTAAAGTAAGAAAATTCAATAAACTCATATCCTCTGCAGGCATTTTTACATTTTTTAGACTGTCATGAAAGCTTTAGATGTGTGTTTGTATGAAATGAACTTATTTTATTATTGATTTCAGGCAGAAAGGAGTTTTGCTGGATCTTTTTTTTGCAGTCTGTATTGCTAAACAGAGTAGCTTTTTTACAGCAATGGTCCTAGTTCATAATGACAAATTAAAATTTTCATGAGCTATCTTTTTTGAGATTGAAAGATAATGTCTGATATGGAAAGACATAGTTTAAAATGCATATTTAAGAAATAATTGTAACATAATAAAAATAAAAGTTATTGATTAGCTTTTTAAATTAAGTTTCTGAAATACACATTCCAGCACTTGGTGTGCTTACAACCCATGTAATCAACAGAGATTATATATTCATTCCAAAAATAATGGCAAAAGATTTGCAAAATTGATCTTGTAAAAAGTCCACAAAGCTACCCCTAACTCTGCTTTTTCCTCTGTGTTTATGATCATGATGTTTAATCACAGGAGCAAATATTCCTATGTTCAAGTCCCTTGGCTCAGACGGGGTTTAGTTCTGCACACACTGAAGCTGAGGATCACTCAGCCACTCTGAAAGGTACCTTGCCAATATTGCTCTTTCTCTAAAGCTCAGCAGAATGTTTTCTCTCCCTACACTTGGATTTCTTTCCCTCTCTCTCTCTGATTTTTAGTTCTTCCCACTCACTTGTTAGCCAGGTTACCAGCAAAGTTCATCACACCCTGCTATTTCTTCTGTTGCTCCTACGCACGTTTTATTTCACAGCCTGCCTTGTGTTTCAATATCCGTTTCAAAGTTAATGCACCAGCTGTTTAACTTCTCATTCAAATCACTGCAAAGTCTTGCCAGTTTCCCTATGTCAAAATACAACTAATGGTGCAGGATTAATGATGAAGTTATCAAATAGAAAAATTCTCATTGACACCAGGTATGGCCTTCCAGTGCATCTTGTTTCCCTGTTCTTTACATTACTTAGGCTCTTTGGGGCATGAAATGTCTATTTCTGTCTCTTTCATAGGAAAGAATATACATGTACTTATTAAGAAGTGACAATGAAAAATCAGGACGAATACCAGAATGCTGCATTATTCCTAAATAGCCTGTTGGCAACACCTCATGCAGGAATGTTTCTGAAATACCCACTCATGCCATGCTCTCTCCTGCCAATTCTATTTTGCTTTCCATAGCACCAAAATAATTGGTATTCTTTTCAAACATCTTCAGTTATTCTGAAAAATACTTTTCTCAAATATTTCATTTTGTTTTGGCAACTCTGTACATGTGCTACACTTGACTGCTGCAAGTCCAGTCCATGCCTAGCTTAAGCCACTGTTTTATTATCTTGTCATAATTTTTTAAAACTCTTGACATACAAATTTATAAATTAAGAAATGAAAGTAAATGCCTAAGTTTTTTCACAGTCTGTTGATGTAATACTAACTAGCAAAACAACATACTCTCCCTACCAGGCTTCCTACGCTCCATAAGCAAATCCAATTCAAAATGAGATCATGGTCCTGTGACCTCATTCTGAATGTTACCTTATGCTTTTGGCAGCCCAGAAGAAAACACCCCTAGCTCTTGTGCTGTGTTTCTATTTCTTTGGATTTCTCCAGGGGTTTGAATATCTGCTGAAAAGCTCTCTGCAGCTCTGAATACACCAAAAGAGGAAAGGGAAGCAAATGTGGGGAGGGGGGGAGGAGAAGGGAGGGGTGTGAAAAGTGGGGATTAGTTGATGAAAAAATGTCAAGCTGCCTGCAGTGGAGGCAAGAAGGGGTCGAGGGTAATAAAGCCAATTAGCAGAGCAGAGGATAAGAAGCCATATTTGAAATAAAGGAGTGATAATTTTAAGCAGCAAGGGAGAGATTAGAATACAGAAGTGCTAATGGTATGCAGTTTGGGAAGGAGATGGTAAAGTATTGGATTGAGAAAGACAAGACAAAACCAAATACAAACCCCGACATTTCTCCTAAATGCTTAAATTAATGCTCCTTTATTTCTCTACTAGCCTCCATGCTGAATGATGCACACACTCTACAGATATCCTGATTCCCTCACTGCTTTTGCTTGCAGTAGGATTCTTGCAGATATGAATGTTTCTTCCTCATTTCCAAGCAAATTCTTTTGTCTTTTAGAATAAACTGATTTACTAGAATTTGTCTTGACTAATTTCATTCTAGTTTGCATGATCTTACAAGTATTCAGCGTCAAGTATTACTTTAAAGTAAATTTATTTTCTATTTTAAAGTACATCCTATAATTATTTTATTTTGTAGGCTATTTGCTGGTATATTACTAACTAGTTTCGATATTTTACACAGCTTGCTACTTGATAATAACTGCAGAAAGGGCACAATGCAAAATTTAGGCTTAATTGTGATTCTGCTTATATTATTGTTTCTTTTTCTTTTGAATACTTCAGTCATTGAATACACTGGCTTTATTTTTCAACTGTGTTAATGGTCTTAAAGAATAGAATAGATGGAAAACATCCCAGTCATCACTGCTTTCTAAAAGAACTTTCACTCCCCACACTGTCAGTTTACATCAGGGGCACATCTGTAACATAAATTTATGTCATTTAAATACTTAACAGCATTTTTGTAGTTATTGAGCTTTACTCACATCTTGAACAATATATTTGGAACTTAAATAAATTTGCTTCCCATTTGGTTGTAGTCCTATTCAGATATAACTAGCTTGAATGTAAACAATCAAGGATTCAAAGCACGCAGAATTTGTCAGTGGAATAACACCAAGGCTGAATTCTCTCCTCCTAAAATTAAAACTCAGTTTGACTTCAGCAGGATCAGCATTCACCCCATGAATTCAAAATCTCATGTTCACTGAAGAAGCAAGCATAAAATTCCTGTATCAGAATCATTCTTTACCAGGGACAAATCTAAAAAATTTTCTCAAATTGAAATAATGTAAGAGGTGTTTTGGACAAATTGATTAACTGGGCGGTAAAGAATCACCATGACTCAGAAGTAACCACCTATAGTTTTAAAAGAATTCACACAGAAAATTGCTGGTTTATTAACTGTGCTATGTGAATGACCATTTAAATCTGGTTTTGTACAAGGAAAAGGGAGATGGCATATATAAGAGCAATTCATTAAAATGTCTCCAGAGGTGATCTGGGAACTAGAGACTAAAAAGTCTGACTTCTTTATCAAACAACCTGTTACAAATTAAAATGATGAATATGTTACTAAACACATGGAGCACCAGAAAGCAGAGCTTTTGTAGAGAATTGATGTTTCACATATCTATTAGAGGTTTTTGAGATGTATGATATGGGTGATCTCTTAGATATATGTTTCTGACCAAAGGATTTAAAAAGCAAACAGCAAAAATTGAGGGATAAAATAGAAGGTACTTTTAGAAATTCATTATTGATTAAAAGACAGCACAATATTCCAACTTAAGAGAGCCTATCTAATCTTAAATTAAACCTAATCTTAAAAATGGGGCAGATATTGAGATGAAAAGCAATGGGATGACCCAACATTATTCCACATATCATATCTGCTGACTACAAACAGTTACAGAAAGAGTACAGAATTACAAAATAATTTAGTCTGGAAGGTCATCTGTTCCCATTTAAAGCAGCACCATTTCGGAGACATATCAGCCTTGTCTGGCTGAATTATTATCTCCAAGGATGACAGTTACAAGACTTCTTTGCAACCTGTTCCAGCATTTGATCGCCCTTGATGGAACAAAACAAAACAACAAAACAAAATAACACAATTTTCCACAGACTAATTGGAATTTCCCATTTCATGGCTCTGATCTTTTCACTGTGTACCTCTTAGAAGAGTCTGGCTCTACCTAACCTGTAATGTCCCACTGGTAGTTCAAGTCAGTGGTAAGGTCCTCCCTAGGCCTTCTTTCCTTAAGGCCAGATAAACTCACATCCCCCAGTTGCTCCTTCTATGTCTGTGTATGTTCCTTTAGTGGAGCATAAAATTGGGCACAATATTCCAGCAGCACCAAAAGTGATGAACAGAAAGAAAAAAAAAAACTTCTCTCCAACTTTGGACTAGGCAATTGGCCTTCACTGCTGCATGGGAACCATTCTGACTCATATCTAATCTGTCCACCAGGACAACCAGACTCTCTCTTACAAACTTTCTTTTTAACTTGTCAGTACCCAGCTAATTCAAAACACTGAGTGCCCAACTGATAAAATAGCACATGGATTTCAAAGCAGTGGATATGAAGAACATAGGTGTAAAAGTCAAAATTACTTTAAATGACTTCTTGTTTGCCACTGAAGAAAAATTTTGAAGATATAGCAGATAATTCACAGAATCACAGAACTGTTTAAGTTCTCTTCTTGAGGCCAAACAGCCCCAGCTCTTTTAGCCTTTTTAAGTGGCAGGAAAGGTGCTCCAATCCCTTAGTCATCCACAACTGTACCCAGCATCCCATATGTGTCTCATCAGTGATGAGAAGAGAGAAAAGATCACCTCCCACAACCTTCTGGCAATGGCCTGCCTAATGCAGCCCAGGATGTTGTTAGCCTTCTTTCCTGTGTTAATGCATTTCTTCTTCAAGTCAGTTCGCTGTCCACCGAGACCCTAATGTCCTTCTCTGATGACCTGCTTTTCCAGCTGGCCAGCCACCAGTGTGTACTGGTGCCTAAGATTATTGTTTCCCAGGGTTAGGACTTGGCATTTCCCTTTGTCAAACTTCACAAGATTAATCTCAGCACCATTTCTTCAGTCTGTCCTGGTCCCTCTGAATGGCAACACACCTCTCAGTTTTGTTATCTACAAACTTGCTAAAGGTACACTCTGCCCCATCATCTAGGTCCTTAATGAAAGTATTCAACAGTATTCACCCTGCTACCAACACCTGATGAACACCACTAGGTACAACACCAGCAACTTGCTTCCAAACTGGACTTTCTGCCACTGGTCACAATTCTCTGTGTCTATGCACTAATCTAACCCATACTTTGACAGCTTGACTATGTAGAGACAATGTCAAAAGCCTCACTAAAGATAAACATCAAGTGTTCTCCCCTCATCCACGAAGCTAGTCAGGCAGTTCAATTCCATGAACTGATCAGCAGTGGTCATGAACAAGATAGAAAAATAAAAGAAAGAAATTTACGGTAAACCAGAAAATATTGCTGTGCACTATTCAAGAAATACATATACATGTATTCAATTCAATACAGCATGTAACTCTGATCTGCCTTTTTAAAGAAAAAATAAAAGAATAATATTAGAAAAGTAAAAAGAAAGGCAAGAACAGAGGCATGGTAGTGCTTTCAAACTTAGCAGACTAGGGCCCGACAGAGAGCATGATTGAGTGGCAATATAATAGAAATCCAAAGTCGTGAACAGAGGGAAAAAGAGGAGGTTGGATAAGTCATTATGTGTCATAAAACTAAAACTATGAATACTCAGTGACATTATCAAACAATAGATTTTTTTTTTTTTTAAGTACTGCTTTTTTACATTGCATAATATGCTATAGAGCTGCAGTTTTTCTTTCTGAATCTCTAGAGTTCAAAAGTGTAAATGGCTTCTGAGAAGGACTAGTCTATTTGATGGAGAATATGTACATTGGCAGTTATTAAACACAGCAGTCCAACTGCAACCTCTCACTCTTGCAAGCCCTAAAGCTCTGTTTGCTGTAAATGCTAGAGGCAGAGCTATTCAGTATGCTCTTCACAGAATCGTCTGTGTTGGAAGACCTTGAAGATCATCCAGTCCAACCATTAACCTAATATTGACAGTTCCCAACTACACCATATCCCTAAGCGCTATGTTCTTGTTGTCTTCCTTAAGTATCCACTACCCATTAGCATTATACACAAGATGCTAGTCTATATATACCTTTGATACAATGTATTTCAACTATTCTTATGCTATGTTTATTCAATGTTAACTAGACATATGAACTACAGAGAAAATAAAAGTTAATACTGCAACTCTAGTTTAATGAATGTAGCTATTTGGTAAGGCTGTTTTTAGGGCTGAGGGCTGCTCCTCAGACTAAAACTGCCTGCCTTCACACAGTACACCTAAAATTATAGTTGTAAAGTATTACCATGCTTGCCCAGGTGCTCTGACAGTAGGACCTTCAAAGGCTTGGTATAGACTGCCAGTGGGCAACAGAAAAGAATGAGGGCTGGGCATAGGAGTGGACATTTCACAGTCATGGATCTGTGCCAAATAGTGCAGGACTCTAGAGCAGTAGAACTAAAAACAGATTCTATGGATATTTCTGTCTGTAACTAAAGTACTCTCTAATCTCCTTTCACTCACTCCTTACTTTCAGCTACTTAGTCAATGATCTAGCTTTAGCATAGCTAAAACTTTGATTTGCTTTGAACTCATAGACTGGGCTGTCAAAGCACCCCAAACATGTTCCATATTCACATCTAGCCTATTCTGATAATACTCCATATTTGGTGTCTACAAACTCTGGGGTAGAGAAACCAAGGGAAACGTGGTGTATATATGACAGAATGTTCTGCCTCCCATTCCAGGGGAATGTAGTTCCATATAGCTTAAACTCACACCTGAAAAAAAAAATTATGAAATAATAAAAATAACATAAAACTCACAAATGACTGTAATGATTTGGCTGAGATGTTTTTATCAGAATACTTGCTCCAAGATACTAATATTAAGGAAAAAAACCCACCTGTAATAACTGAAAAACCTAAAATTATAAGAGATGTTCAAGGACAAAACCTTAGTATAAATTCGAAGAATTTGATGTCATATAGATTTTTCCTGACATAAAGAATAATGGTGGATTTTTCCTTGCTTCCATAAAATTGATTTATAATCTAAGATCCACATTTCACATTTCGGCAGCTGGAAGATAGCTCATGAAAAAGCTCTTCTTCAGAATTTTTTCCAGGGCACCATATTCTTGTTGACAAGCAGACTCCAGCTATGTGAAACTGACTCCTCCTGGTTTCTGGGGGGATTTGCAGCACCTCTCTCAAACAGGTTTCCTTCAGCAATTAGTCTGCTGTACAGTTGCTTTACCTCATCTCCTAGATGCAGTTCAGGGTCTATTTATATAGTCTTTTCCTTCCTTATTATGCAAATTAGCTTTCTAAATTTCCCTCTCTTTATCACTTTATCTTCTACTTATGGCTAGAAAACTCACCTGCTATCTGACTTTCCTAATAATTATTCTCTTATAGTCTTCCACAAGTTGGAGAAAATGTGGTCTAGGAGTCAGGCAGCATGACGAACCACTAGCTTTACTGAATAGATGCCCTGTAAATCCTATATTAAGATGCCAAAATCTACTGAATGTATGTCAACAAGACAAATTTGATGTAGCAAACTGGTCAATGGAATCACACCACAAAAAAAAAAATAAATTGTCTTTGGAATGTCTAGTGGGAATCTCCCACTAGAGGTATTAAGCACCTACAAAAAAAACCCCAAAAAACCAAAAACAAAACAAGAAACCCAAACCAACATGCTATTGTCCCTTTTTTCTCCATCTGTAAAGTAAGCTGGTTTGATTACTGATTTGTGTGATCCCTCTCAAGGAAGTTATACTACTCAGACACTATAAAATTCCTTTGTGTTGAATTTTCTTAGATTGTAATTTTTTCACAAAGAATTTCTTGTGCTCTTTCAAAACACTTTCTTTTTAAACCATGGGCCTTTGTTTTTTTAATCATTAACTTTTATTTTTTAGTAAGATGCAACTTCAGAGTTGAAGAACTGATTTTATATTTTTCAGTATTTTCTTTCAGCTTGGAAACCTAACAAAGACGATTTGTTTCATATTTCTGGTATTTTCATACATAAATAGGTTTTTTTCAATATTACTCCTTAGAAACTCAAATGTGAGTAAAGATACCAGTAGCTTAGGTATCAAAGAAATTTTATGAGTATTCCAACCACAACTAAAATGATGATACAAGTTAGAATTTATTCTTTATACTAGATATAGCATGCATCTAATTTTTCATGCATGTTTCATTTTTAAGATCCATGCTATATGTGTTACCACAATTTCTTAGAAATTCCAGTAAGCTAGTAGTGAAACATTGTCTCAATATGCTGTAATGATAACAAGGAGAGAAGAGGTGGCAGCTCTTTTTTCACACTCGGGACAACTGGGATTCTTGTACCTAAATCCCCAGCAAAGTTTCCCACACCTTAAGAAATTTCACTTCCCTTGTCAAATTAGTCAGAGGGATTTCATGAAAGTATGAGATAATTATTTCAGCATCTCTCATCCTGCAAACAAGTCTTTTTATTGCCTGTATGTAGAGATTTAGTCCATAGATTAGTTAGACAAAAGCACTCAGGTCCTTACTTTGCAGTACATATTGCTCTGTCTTGTTAAAGCACAGAAAAACAGGCCTAGAAAAGCATCTGGGTCAACAAATCTGGTCACCCAACATAAAAAGTAATCTTCTCTATACATCCAATTTGTAAATCTATCAAGTTTCATACTAGAACTATTTATTTTGGTTATTCCTATAACCCATAATTCCTGAACTGATATTCCAGAACTGCACATCTAACAATCACAAACCTAATAGTTTTCATCTTAAATTTATTGAAATATAGAAGAACGCATCTTTGAAATGTTAAAACTCAACTTTTATTACTAAGTTTACAAGGCTAACTGGTTATGTGCACACACACTATACATTTATGGCCATATCTTACAATGCAAGAAAATTAAAAGGGAATGAGGCTGTAAATGAAAAGGCTGTTATAGATGGATGTCACCTAAGTGATATATGTGATAGAAGTGATTAGCATTAACTGATCTTCTTGAAGAATGTACAAGTATAATTCATTATAATGGCTTAGAAGTGCAATTAGTGAACTATAGTGTAAATGACACTGCTGTTCATAGGCCTACCCATAAGAGTAATTATATTTTGAAAACTACTTAGTGAAAAATTGATTGAATGGGTCCTATGGGCATAGATAATTGAGATAAAAATATGTAAACAAATGCCCATTAATAAGTTTCACAGCAAATTTATATATTTACATGTTTAGAGGGTCTGGAAATATATATAAGGAATTGGAATTTTTTGGTGTTTCCCTTGAAGACATATTCAAATGGAAAAATATTTGAAGCCTTTGCAAACAATAGTATTTGATAATTTTTACATTGCATATAAAGATTCATTGTGATTTTCCCCTCACTGTGGTCTGATACTTCAAAAATAGTGAAGTTCAGGAAAAAACAAACAAACAACAAATTTAACTATCCTCAATCATTTAACTTCAAGAAGCTTCTAGATGTGTAGCTTTAGTGTGACACATGTTAGGTCAGAATAAAACCTGCCTAGTGGTGGTTGGAGGGATTCCTGGGGCAAGATGAGCTATATTTTTGGTATGATAGTAATATAAACTATATAACAAACATATTTTACAAAATAGTAAGTTTTGACAGTATTTAATTTAGTACATATGTACATTTAAAAACTTACCGATAATACATTATTGGCCTAATTCCATTCCATTAATAAATACTAACTTCTTTTTGAGATGCCCAAAAGCTTTTATTTGATGCTGGTTTTCTGCTTAAAGGCTGTGCTTTTACTGAAAACCTTAGTGAATTAATGTGCAAATAATTCGTTATTCTAAAAATAAAGGTTTAATTGACTTCACAAGCACAGCAAATACTGTATGGTGTACTTTTTCTCGTAAAAAAAATATTTATCTGATTATGAAAAAGGCAGTGTTTTCAGCTACAACTTAAATTACTTGATTATTTAACACAGGAAACAAGGACTACCAAGCATCATTTAAATGTATAACTTCAAGGGTTAATTCTGAGAATGAACTTGACGTGGAAAGATAGAGACTGATCAAGACAAAAATTAATGCTGGATAGAAATGGCAAAATATTTCAGTTTTAGGCCACAGGAGTCCCAGTGCAAATTGTTCCTGTGAATCTAAACCCTTCATCAATCAGATGTAAATTAGAGCATGCATGACTGGCTGCCTTTTCCATTCTAGAGTTCCCTACAGAGAACAAGAGAGCCAACTGCTACCAGAGGCTCAACTAAACTGAAGTCTCGTTTTTGCTCCCTTGAGGATATATACCAACACATCAGAAGAGACGGCATTCACTTGTATTCCACATCAGGAAATCTTACAAAATCATAGACAATGAGTCAGCCAGCGTCTTCTAGAAAGACTTATAATAAAGGGAACCAGGAAGGGGACCATGGGGGAGACATATACTGATACAACACTAAAAGCTTATCTTCTAACAATACTTTTTGAACTACACGTCCAAGCTTTCCTTGCATAGCTGACTCAGAGAAATAAAACACAAGACGCTGGATACTCACAGAAAGAGAAATTCTTTATAAAGAGTAGGAGCATAAGACTTATTTCCAGAATTCACATGAAACTGGCTGTCACAGACTTCCAAAAGTAACAGGAGGAATAAAACTAGATTTTAAGGAACAAACTAAAAATAGAGCTGTTGAACCACCTAACAGTGGATACTTCAGCTACCATGCAGGAGAACACTACCATTAATTGAATTTCAGCCACAGAAGGGAAAGCTGAAATTCTTGCTGTGCTTGCGATCTTCACTCACCTAATTATGGGCAGAGTTAATGTATGAACAGACCCTATGATCTGTAAAAGCAAACCACAAATGTCAAGCTTTGTGAAGTAAAATCAGAAGACGACTAGAATATTTGAGAAAAGGTGCAGCTTAATGTAGTATTTCTCAAACTTTTTAGAAAATCATGACCTCCTTTTGTCTCAGCAGTCTTCAGGAAACTTTCTGAGTCAGCAGCAGCTCAATTTCTGCAGAGCAAAGGCTGCTAACAACTAGCTGAAAGTATTTACATTAACTTACCCTTCATAGAGCACTGGAGCTGCTGCTTAATTATAGGTAGTTAGCAGTCAGATAGCTGAGGTAAACAGTTGTACCTTGTAATTATCTCACCTATTATCATCTCTCACTCACAATATGAATGCTTCTGTGATCTATTTAGGAACTGTCATCTACTGTTGGTTTAATACGTACAGATCCAGACTGGGAGTGGGAGATGGACAAATTTACTGCTCCCATCCTGCAAGTCACCATATCTTTCCACATGTTTACTTCCTTCTCCATTCTTTGTGGGTCTTATGTATTTATATAGTAGGCTTTCAAAGAAATTAATCCTTATATATGTTTCTATGATAACAGACAAGTGTCAGTGTTTCTCAAAACACATTATTAATACTAATAGATTCTTGATAGCGATGTTTCATAGAAATTTAGTTCTGTTAAATTATTGTATATAGGCCAAAAAATTATTTTGTTACAAAGTTTTAGAAAGGTAGAAAGCATTTTGTTTATTTCCATGACTTTGCCCTTCCAAATTCTACTTGTTCTTGTAATTTAACTTACTGAAATATAACATTGCCACCTGGGAACAAGATTGGGAGATGCAATTTCAATTGTTGTTACAGTCTTTAGATCAAAGGTCTGGCATGAAGCCTCCAGTTTTGGAGAAGACTTATGCTGAGCCACCAAGAAACATAATTACAGAAACTGAGGATACATTTTAAGTTTTTTGAATAAGAAACAAAACAAAAAAAAAGACACCTAAAATTTGCATCTTTGTAATAATTTCTGAATACTATGAACCTTTATTTTTGCCTAGCAATTAAGAGCTGTGTGATATGCAGAGTTTTACTGAAGGCTAGTTTCTAGTGGGCCAACATTTACATTATTAAACTTCCAACCCAACTAATATCATTATTGGAAAGACTCTGTGAGAAGTCCCATACCTGAAAAAGGAAGAATATATGAAAGATACTGGCAGTGCAAAGCTGAAAAGCTTTAGCTGTTGCTTTCCTTCCTGCCCCTTCTCTGATCAAGTCTACAAGCTTTGATTACCAAATCCAGAGCACTGGATATTTTCCAGATTTTCCAGAATAAAATCCCTGACTTTCTCTTTGTATATTTGATTTTCACACCTGTTTCTATCTTTTTTAATTCAAAAAAATTGTCTCCTAAGCCTGTGGCTCTTCATTCATTTGAAGGGATAAGAGCTATCTTTCTGCTGGGATAAGCAGTCTTCCTAGGACTGAAATGTGTGGCATCTTCATTTTTTGATTCCTCATATATTTTCTTTAATTAGGGAATTCCTTAGACATCTCCAAATTTCTGAGTCATTTTCTACACCTCTGGAACTTTTACTTCCCTATTTATCCACTTCTGTTTCTCAAATTTGTTTAAATTCTGAATCTATGACCCCATGGAAGAAAAAGGGACATGTTCTACTGAACCTAAGTTTAAAACTTTAAAAAATTGATCATTGTAAGGAACATTTAAAAAAAAAATCATTACATACTTACTCCTTTGAAATATATGTATTCAAAAGGCAGAAAGTGACTGTGTGAAGCATGTACTAGTCATGGTTTAACCCCAGACAGCAACTAACCACCATGCAACTGGTTGCTCACTCCTTCCCTCTCTCCATGGGATGGGGAAGCAGAATCTAAAAAAAGTAAAACTCCCAGGTTGAGATAAGACTTGTTTCATAACTAAAATGAAATATAATGATAAAATATATAATATAATAACAATAATGATTAATTATAATGATGATAATAATAGTAATAATAATGGTAGTGAAAAGGAATATAACAAAACAAGGGAACTAAAACCCAAGGAAAAACAAATGATGAACAATGCCATTGCTCATCAATGCCTGAGCAGTGATCTGCCCCTTCAGCCAACTGCCCCCAGTTTATATACTGAGCATGACTTTCTGTGGTATGGAATATCCCTTGGGCTAGTTTGGATCAGCTGTCCTGGCCATGCTCCCTCCCAGCTTCTTGTGTATCTGCTTGCAGGCAGAGTATGGGAAACTGAAAATTCCTTAACTTAGGATAAGCGCAACAACTAAAACGTGTTATCAACATCGTTCTCAGAGTGAATCCAAAACACAGCACTGTACCAGCTACTGGGAAGAAAATTAACTCTGTTCCAGCTGAAACAAGGACACTAATGATTGAAATTGCTTTGTTCCAAATCCTAAAATCTAAATCTAATGTGAAGGCTTTAAAATAGAACATTTCTGCAGAATTAAAAAAAAAAAAACAAACCCAAAAAAAACCCCACAACAACAACAACAACAACAACAACAAAAACCAAACAAAAAAACATGCCACCCCCCAAAAAAAACCCTTTTAAATTCAGATCAATTCATTAGGCTTCTAGAAAGAACCTTAGGACTTGAAAAGGAATAAAAAGTTACAGTTTGAGTAATTTTACCTATATATCATCACTGTTCTCCCTTTTGGCTGACATTCTAGAGGCTCAGTTCTGACAGGAACTTTGATAAAGTGTTATTAATCTAAATGTTGCTTACTTATCCAGAGCAAAGCATCTTCTTGCTCTCCTCCAAAATCGAGACACAGAGTCATTGCAAGCTGTCTGGTGTCCAAGATATCCCTCTTCAGCCTTCACATTTTTTCAGCTGTTAGTCTAGATCTGCACTGCCTCTTGAGTAATAACAACAGTAGTAGCCCATGAAGCTCAAGCACATATGCTCCCCTTTTCTGTCCTTAGTTAGGTCTACAGCCATTTCACTCTAATTTTCCAGATAAAATAAAATAAAATATAAAATAAAATGTTTTTTAAAAAATACCTAGATAAAACACCTTCAAAATACAATAATAATAAAACTAAACATTTGTAAACAAATTAAGTATTTTATATTGTCCTCATCAGATATAGTACCATTCTGGGATGTCAAAATGATCTTTAAGGATCAAAAAGATGCTGTACAAGAGAATTACTCTTTTCCTCAATTTCTCTTAGAAGAGTCTCACCAAAGATTCTCTACAAAGCCTTATATAGAATATGTAGGAATAGTTTATTGAGTTCAGAAAATGACTGTTATTCAGCTTTCCAATAATTTAGGACAAATATATGTGTTTTTATATAGATATTTTGGTACTTTTTTCCATTCTCCAATTAAATTCCTTTTAAATATTTTTTACGATCACAATGAAATCTCTTTCACTTTCTGTATTGCATACATTTTCAAAACCAAATCTATTATTCTCTACTTTCTAAACAACCTTTTTAATGATACTTTCACCTCTGGGTACTGAAAATAACACAAGTTACTAATTCCTTTAACAATTTGGCAATACTGTCTTTACATTTGCCTCAACACCAGAAAAACTGTTATCTGTATGCCATGTGCATTTAGCTTATGAAATTGACATCAAGATTATGTACAACAGAAGTGGATACTCTCTTGTTTTTGTAAATAACGCATCCTTTAAGAACAGAAAGCACAAAACTCAGAAAAAAAAAAAAAAAAAAAAAAAAAAAGGAAATCTATGCAATTTTTGGGCTCTGAGGTTTAAATGACTCTATCTTTTATTCTAAGGATAGGAAATCAACAACTTTCTTCTAATTGTTCAATTGCTGTATATGTATCATCTGACCCTGTCCAGGAAAATCTTTGTATCAGAATCACTCTTGAGGAAATCATGCTAATGTATTACAAACCCTGCATTTTCCATATGCAAAACCCAAGGATGTTCCTTTCAGCAGATTTGAAAATAGCTGGTAAATGACTCCTCATTTTGCAAGGGTTGATAACATTTTCGGTTTTAAATAGACTACATGAATTAGGCAAGAGATGCAAAGAACATACAGCAAGTGACAATGCACTGAAATAAGAGATCTTTGGATGAACTCCTTAATCATTCAGAGTCTTATATACTTCCCCCCCCTCCCAGGACAGTGTATTTCCCTAGAAAACTAGCAGAAGGCCCCAAATTAAGGCACAGTACTGCAACAGCACCTCTGATTTTAGAATATTATTTCTACACTTGCAGATTTCACTCAAAAAAATAGTTGCACTAACCTTTCTGAAGTTACCCGAACTCCAGAGTTTTTATCAACAGTTAGAGGAAACTGGTTACTAATGAATAGTTCATTGTAACTGTATCTTTTTGGTGATCAAATGTTTCAGCAAACCATTTGTTTGCCAGCGCTTTTCAAAGTAGCCAACTATATGACATGGTTTAATAAATAAAACTCCTGAATGGATTTGAATGAAATACTTCCATGAGAAACAGCATTCACTAGATTATACAGAAAATCAGCCACAAGATCTGCCCTATGATGCATACAATCTAACCATGTTTCCATTAAGGGAAGAGCTTTTGTAATTTTTTATTTTTTTTTTTTTTTTTCTAGCACTCAGTTTGATGTTTAAGAATTTTTAAACTGTTTACAGTTCATTGTTACGATATTTGCCTCTTAAAGTTTGAAAATTCTCGTAATTATCACTTTTATTTATACATTTTGCCCCAGACTATATCTTGCAAAATTTTACTAATGGTTTCCATCTATGATCCATTCTCAAAATGAATATTGCATATTTGAAAGCCACTCTGTAATGATCAAATTACGTTTGCTCCTGATTCAATGGCATGCTGCTCAGGATACCTATGATACTAAAGATACAAGAAACTATAAAAATAAACTGAAGAAAAATAGATGTAGTTTTAGAAGAAAAAGTCAAATTAATTCCACTGCTATTTTTTCATTAAGAAAGGTTATTAAAATTATACTTATTTCCATTAAGGAACAACATAGGAAATCACAGGTGTATTCATAACTGTGATACCTGCAATCTGAATAAAAACTTTGTGCACAATTATCACAAACTACCAAAAGCTGTCACACAAACACACTCTCCTCTCTCACCTTTCTCCCACTCTAACCTGCCCTGAGAGAAGCATCAACCCTAAAGCAAGTCCATACAGCGAATATAAGCCTGAAGTCACTCAAGTACACTTTGCTCAAAAAGCTGGATGTAAGCCAGCTCTGGTCGGGAAGCAATCTAAGCACGTTCATACATTGTTGCATGCAGATTTATAAGCCCTGCCTCTCAATGTTGATGTTCCCCATGATGTTCACTAGAGGCTTTGCTACTGTTATTTATTTTATTTGGAAGGCACTCAGATGCAATGGTGATGAGCCGCAGTACAAAACCCTGTGAGAGAGAGTGAGAGAGTGTGAGACAGAGATGAGAATGAGAATAAAGACATTTTTATTACGTACATCTTAATTTGAAATTCATAATCCTGAAATTCTCTGAACAATGGACTTAAACTACAGTCAGCAATTCAAGAGGAACAGATTCCTCACATTAGCCTCTTGGTGTGTGGTGCCAAAAGGTCAAAAACATTGAATACGATTTAAATGTGTAAGTTGAGATTCTGTACAGAAACCACACATCCTGAAGTGGTGTGAGAAATGACCACAAGCCCTTTTAACACTAGTTTCTGTCACAAAGCAAATCTTCTCTAACACCAATCTCCTGATTATATTTTGCTATTCCACTAGTTAAAAATGTAAGGGAAGACACTGTATCCTCTTACAGCCTAAATATTCTCTGTTCTGCTCTCAAGGGACCTTTACATATTAGGCTTTGGACACCTAATTTTTTTCCCGTGTTTTGGGTTGCTACAAAATTGAGAAATAAATCATAATATTATTTATTTCATTGTAGCAAATGCTTTCTTAATCTATTTCTTTCACACACATATATAAAGAATATACCCCACATTTACACTCTGTTTCTCTGTGCATAAAATTGCCACAAATAAAATGAGAGTCACAGTTTATTCTTCGTATCTGATAAGAAAAAAAGTTTCAAGCCTTTTTATGGAGTGATAAAATAGAACACAAATTTTATAATTTATGGTTCACAGGATGCAGCGATTGATATTATATAGAAATTTAATCAGTCTTGCAGAGCTCACAGACATATCACAGTAGGAGGTTCTTTTGACATTTCATGGAGAACTAGGCAAGATGAGGTACAATATGTGTGCATATTTCAATATGTTATGTATTTTCTTAAGCTTTTATCCTTTCAAGAGTTGTTGTCATCTTGAAGGAGTCATTCCTTTAAAAAGTTCTAAATACATGAAGGATTGAAGCTTCAACTTTTGTTCGAAGCAAAACACAACTAGAAATACGTGCAGAGGTAGCCAAATCTTTTCCCGATACAGACTTCACAAAACTGAGACACATCTTGAACACTTTTCCTGTACCTCTTGAAATCTGTCAGGTATACAGCACCTGGCTTTAGTCATATAATCTGGTTACAACCCTAATGTCATGTAGAGTTATGACTGGGAACAATTTGCCACAAAGTCTATCAAGGGAGTAGGTTGAAAAAGTCAACTCAAAGCCATGGACACTTACTTACCCACCCACAGCTACTCCATTTCTAAATTCCAAGCCACTAAGAACTGAGCATGAAGAGAGGAATATAAAACCAATATTTTCATTCTAAATTTTAATATTCCTATTTGCAGTATGATGTTTTATGTAATGAACAGACAGTGCCATAATTTTACTTCATCTAGCAGTATTCTGTTATTCTTAATTGAAACAATTTTGCCTCTGAAACAAGTTTACATTTATGACTATTCAGTAAAGCTACTTATACATTATTATGATATTAGTGCTTGTTAGACTGAACATCTGAAACCTCAGATACTTTATCATAAACCTTTGATTATGGCTGTTATCATAGAGCTTCTCTTTAGAAATGTAGGCAGCTACGTTTGATAAATATTATCTGATACACATTAAACATTTTGTGCTGCTATTATCAAATTGATAACTGTTAATTTTTCTCATTTCTACCATTTTTTTCTCATACCCCAAAGTTGTGGCTTAAATATACAACACACAGTACTCACTTTTTCAGTGGAATCAAATTCCGTTTTCAGAGAGCTACCTTAGAAAACATCTTAAAAATAAATACAAAACACTAGAAATAGCTCAAAATTATATATTTGGCCAGATAACATGCAACCAGCTTAATACAATGCTCTACTATATTATTAGGTGACAATCTTTCTTGAGATTATGCAGCAGGGACAAAAATCACAGCCATAAATGAATTTGAGTGGAACTGAATGAAACATTTTTTTAAGATGTCTTTTCCCAGTAAAATTATGTAGCATTTGTTTCTTGTTTTACTTAAAACTATGTTGTCTTAAATTACATGTAGGAAAAGTATCAACCTAGTAAAGAGTCCAACTACAGTAAACTAATGATTGAGTGAGGATGGATTACCATTGACTAATGGCTGGCTGGAGAGGTTTCCATCCTTATTTGCTCTGTCCCCAAGGCAGGAATCACAGTGACATTCATGAAACATCTGGAGAATCTCCACGGTTTAAAGCCTTGGATATTAAGATAAACCCACACCTTTTTTTTTTTTTTTTTTTTTTTTTAGAGATTTTCCCATGTCTGGAGCAGAGACTGTACAGAGACAGACAAAATGGACAAGTGGAAACAAGAGATGAAAAGAATCACCCCAAGATGAACATCCACCTCTGTGAAGCAGAAGCTGGAGGTATTAAATTGGTAGGAAAGTACCATACAATTTCCTTATTTCATAACCCTCTGATCACTGAAGCTTGCTGTATAAAACAAAACCCAAAAATAGTTATGTGGTAAAATTCTGGATGAAGTAATAGAGAAGAAAGAGTAACTCTTGAGATTTCAAAAATAAAGGTGTTGATGCTTCCTTACATTCATGGACTAATAACTTTGTCCTTTTATATCCTGCCAAGTACTGTAAGCTTATTTGATTTTAGACAATAAAGAAGCTTCCATTACAAAATAAATCCCCAACATGGTCACCAAGTTTTTCCCTTTTTAAACTTTTGTTTTGTTTCAATATAATTAAAAATATGGGACAAACAACCTATTTTAAAAGCATAGAAACCAATCATCACCTTAAGAGTCTAAAACCAAGAAAGGATAATTTTTTTCAAGCTAACCTGTGTCACGGTAAGATATCAACTTATTTCAAAAGTTTGCATGGCCTATAAAAGTCTATCTATGACTTCTGTGAACGTTTTTTTTTTATTTACCATTGTTAGATCTGGGAAGTTGCAATTTGGGTTTATATGTCAGTATTTGTCAGCAGAGCACAAAACTTCATCTGAAGAAATAGAGCATGAAATCACTTTCTCACCCTGCTTCTGTGCATCATACCTAACAACACTGAAACTAAAAAAAAAAAAAAAAAAAAAAAAAAAAAAAAAAATCCACACCACTACTAAAGTGGTGTAAAAATAAGTTGTCAGTTTATTTTCTCAACTCAAAATCAAATCCAGAAATACACACACTTCCATTGGCAGCTAGAAATCTGAACATTTCATTGCAATTGCTGCGTTACCTTTACCTTTTATTTTTCATAATTAAAAAAGCTGAAAGAACTTTTAAAAAACAGACTTACAATGCATTTTTAAATCCTATATAGTTATGATAACATAGTAATGAATAGAGACAAATTTCAATTATCTCAGGATGCATAACCACTTATTAGTGAGAAACACTGTGGAACATTAAAGACTTAAATGCACAAAAATACTATCTGGATTCTGAGAAAAGAGGGATAAGCAAAACTAACAGCCCTACTAAGTTCATAAAAAGCTTCATGTAGACTTCCAGTATAAGCATAGAGTACTATTCCTCTTTCTACAACTTTAACATCAGCAGAGCTTCTTCAAACTAGACATCTGTCACTTCTTTTAGAACCTCATTTGTAGTGGGGCACAGCATAAATGAGCAGATGATGAAAATGTGCTGTATATAATGCAGAAGTTTTATTTATGAGGAAGAGTTATTCATAAGGCTTTTGGTTTAAGACATGAGGTATACAAGAAAAATAAAAAATTAAAAGTAATGTTTTGGACAAACTTGCTAAAGCATTTCAGAGAGTATTTCAGGTTTGAGGGGCTTTTTATTTACCAAACCCATGTTACAACTCATTATTTTCCATTTTCACTTTCATCTCAACTTAGGTCTCATTTTTCTTCATTTTGATTTCAACCTCAACTCTCATTTCTAGTTCAGTCTCACCTTTGCATGGAAATAGGGAAGAAGCACTCTTCCTCCTCTCCCCAGGTTGTGAAACTGTTATCATCAACCCTTAGAAGATATGAGACTCACATCCCAAAGGCATCCCTGATGTTGGTCTGGAATTAGAGGCGAGAGGTGTGAGTGAAGGCTGAATAGGAGTGAGCTTGCTGATCTGGCAAGATGAATGTGTACCATGATAAGGTCTATCTTGACTTACTCCCTTCTGTGAACATCACAATGTATGGAAAAGTCATAGTGCAATCCTATCTTGCTTCTGCTTCTTATTCAGGCTTTATATCATCTTCATGGTGTTTTATGAAAAAAAACCCCAAACAAACCAACACACAAAAAAAACAACAGCAATGAGAAAAACTAACCACTGAAGAAATCTAACTACTTGAAGAAATCTAGTGCACTTAAAGGAGATGTAAACTCTTATGTAGTATAGAAGCTGCTTAAAGGTTTTCACAATTCTAGGAACTTTTTTTTTTTTTTCATGCAAAGAAAAGTAAAAGTCTCAAACCCAGGCTCCTATGACCCTGTTAGAAACTAGTACAACTAGAAGTATAAATTTAAATTACTAGGTATGTATTGGCAGAATGGAAACAAAAAAATAGTTAAAGATTCTTCATTTGTAGCTGTTTACTCAGGCCTTCTTTGGCTGGCACAACTAGCTGATTAAGAGAATGATTTATCAGCCAAATTACAGATCTGTTCTTTGCTGCTTTCTCTGTCCTGTATGTCTTTATCCTTTAATCCTTTGTTGCTTCTCTGTTTATCCCCACTCTATCGGTTTTGTTACTATTGAAAGGAAAAAAATAGAAAGTAGGTTTTAATCTCTACACCACGTTTCCCTCAAATTAGAGGGAAATTACTGTCAAAAAGGGATAGAGACTGGATACTGTGGTTAGATGACAATTCTTGTCATCTGCTCCAGAGATGGAGCCATAATTGTGATTACCTATTGCCTGGAAGAAGGATATAAAATTGTGGGTCTTCAGCTGATGCTTTTTCCATCCTTGAACAGACTGCTTTAGTCACCAAGGTTCTCGGGCTGAACTCATCCTGAATATCTAATTCATGTTGGAAGAGGGAAGTTCTCTCACAGTTGTAAAAAGAGCTAATATTTTTGTAGGGATTTGAAAGTTAAGGTGTTTACACATTGCTGCAAATCCCTAACATAATTTGGAAGTTGTATATTTTAAAGGAGATGAAAAGTTAAACATAGAAGGGGTTGATAAGACACAATTCAGGCTCCTTGCATTGCATCATTAAGCACAATTATTTGCACCACCCTTGTTACAAGGCAATAAGAGTAAGCACTACAGATGTAATAAAAGACAGTACATTGTTGATAACCGATCTATATTCAGCTTACTACCACCTGTAAAAGCAAGCAATATGTTTCCTCTAAACAGGCCTGGAAAGTGGCTCCCAGGATACTTTTAGGGAATGTGTACTTTTTGAACTAATTAATCACTGGATGTCATCACTTCTCCACTCCATTGCCTATGAAACATCAGTTCTCTGGCACTTAATAATCTTAGGCAGAAGGAAGTTCAAGTAAAACAGTTTAAGAGAAATAAAACTTCAGTGTAAGAAAGATTAGCAGGAGTTAATTCCAAATGAAAGTGGGCAATTTATCAGTGTAGCTTCTGTATTATGGATAATTTTCCTTCATTACTTGCATCATTTTCATGCATATCAACTGAGAAGTTTTTCCTTTTTTCCCTTTTAGTAATATATTGAGTGAATGCTCTTTTGAGGAAAGTGGACTTTACAGACATATATTGCAGGAATAAAGGCTGTTTAAGCTCTCTGCCAATGTACATTGACCCTAAAATTCTTGCCAATACAGCATTTTATAGAGAAGACAACTTTTTTTTTTTTTTTTTTTTTTTCAAATATGGGTCTTTTTTGTCATATGTACAAACAGAAGTAGGACACCAAAGCATGAATTTCCACTAGTGACCCTAAGGCAGACTATGAACTGAGGTCTCCAGAGGGGAAAGGCTAATGCACTAACCTACTGCACCACCAAGTCCCCTTCACTTTCCAATTATCACAGAACCTCTCCTACTGCTGTGACCTTCTCCCTGCCACATAGGTCAAAAAGTGAGTTACTGTCAAAAGTGATTCATCTATCAGCTGGCTCAGGAATTCTATAGAATAAAATGACTGGTGCTTTTCCCTCGTATGGTTGCAATACTACAGATTTACTTTCAGTCTTTTTATATCTGAAGTCATGACTGCTTTTTCATTCATACAGTATCATGTGATATCAGATTTAGAGACATCTTGTAAGAGGGAAAAACCTCAGTGGTATCTCTTTCATAATAAAGTTCAGGTTTATAGTTACTACAAAACAAAGACCTCTGTTCAAATAATTTCTAATGCATAAAATGATGTATGAGTGGTCTGGTTTTAAATAGTAGCCACATTACAAATGTGATAATCTTTTTTTTTTTTTCCTAGCACTCACTTTAATTATGAAAAAAGTAAGCTGCTTATGAACTCAGAAGAGTAACATATACTTAAAACTCAAAATGCCATAACAGGTTTTTTTCCTCCCTTTCCTGTATCCTGCACCTTATAAAAATAAATATCAAGTGACCCTATGCAATGATTCACAAAAGTAGCTTATTTGAAAAAAAACCCCAACATTCATGTCCTGATTAAAATAGTATTTTCAAACTTAGCAGATTTACTCTAATGTTGAAAAGTCATTTTCCCAAATACCTTTTCAATAGTATGAGATTTCTCTTCCTTAAATGGTTTAATAATTTAGTACTGCAGATTAAACAACACTGAGTGGTTTCAACCTGTGAATCCTTTTTGCTCTCTTTTTAATGTTATTGGTTTCATTTTGCCTCAAATTGCCACACAAGCTTACTAAAGATGCTAAATATTTATGAAGTTCTTGGCCTCAGTGGTATGAATCAGTGAGTACAAAATTAGATATTTAACAAATTAATCAAAGTCTCCATTTTATACCAACAGTTAGCTGCAGTTATTTTGGTGTTTAAAGACTTTCTCCTAAACTTCCAGGCACTTTCCAGCTCCACTCTTGTTGCAAGCCTGGAAAAAAAAAACCAACAAAAAACCCACAAAAAACCCTAAACGAAACAAACCTCTTACACAGTCTCAGAGTACTTTAATACTGTTGCTCATTCTGACTGCTTTAGAAATGAGACCTGTAAGCAGGATCCTCCACTAAAAATTTGCCTCCAACTTAAAAAAATTCCACCCAGGGCTCTGTCAGCTTCATTGATCCTACTGCAGTTGCATCAGTGCTGTGTCATCACTCCCCTGCCAATCCCTTGCATTTGCTTCATGCAGACATAATCTGTATAAAACAATTGTTAGAAAAGTATAAACTCGCTTTTTTCTAATTTTTTTTTGAAAGCAAATCTCGTAAATTTGTTAGGTATTGGTCATATAGACCAATTCTACATTGTACAATTTTACCTTTATAAGCAATTCTTAAGGTAAAACATTTGCTAATATGTGTTCTACAGACATCAAGCTAATAACTAATGGAATCTTGCTACAAGAAAACACCTAGCAGAATGTCTATGAATTTTTACTTCATTAAAAAACATGGCATATTATTGCCTTTTAACAGATTTACTAGAAAAATTCTAAAAAGTTTCAATAATGAAAGCTAGATAGAATTTTCCCTTTCTTTAGGGAACATGTCCTTCAAAAACTGTGAATTAGACAAGCTTCCGAACAAAAGAAACACCACCATAGTTTATTATTATTATCAGAGAATTAAAAAAAATGCATTTTCTCAATCTCAAGATATATATCAGAGAATAAAAATAAATGCATCATCTCAATCTCAAGATATAATTTATTACAAAAGTCTTGAGCAAGATCTCAGAATTTAGTTGCCCTTTATAATAATTGCACTTGAACCAAAATGTTTCTTACACTATTCTTTAATAGCGTTTTCCTACACTCTCTATATAACTTTTAGCCATTTACTTTTATTTAATGGCTTCATATTATGTAATGTTGATACACCAATCTTTAAATAATGGTCAACAATCTTTAAATAATGGTATTTTTAAGGAAACCTTAATTTTATGCATTATATTATTGTTTACATATACTAATCAAAACTTCACTGCAAATGCTGATCCCAACAGAAAGAAGAGGAATAGTTACATGGACCAAAATCATAGCAAAGACCTCAGATGCGATTTCCTTAAAAAGAATTTAAAAATCCATCACCTTTGCTTTAAAATAGATAATTTAAATGTTTTGGTCCGTGAAAAAGTATGCTGTAATTAGCTAGTACTACACAGTAAAATGATTTTTTTTTTAAGAAGTTCCAAAAGCTACTTTTTCTTAATCAGCTAAAATATGTAGATAATACGTTGTTTTGATTGCCTATATTATTTAGTCTTCATCAGCTGCAAAAAGATTTTCTGTGATTTAAAATACATAGAATTTCAGCTAACAACATGGAGTTTCTTTGGAAGAAGGAAAACATTTTAAAATAGCAATTACCACCATAATTGCAAATAGCTGAAAGTTTTTGAATTTTAGATGGTCTGATTCTAGGCTTGATTTGCAACATCAATTTTGATTGCATTCTTCTTGTTGATATTCAGGTTTTTGTTGTGTTTCTTTTTTTTTTTTATTATTATTATTATTATCAGCATTGGTAGAAATTGTCATCTAAAAACTGGGGAAACAGGAGGTCAAATAAATCAGGAAGGGTAAAGGCAAAGATTAAGAATTAAATGTGTCTGTGAGTCTTCACATGGATAATGCATCTTCTTTCTAAATGCCTGCAAAATGTATCCAAAAGGGTTCTTCTAAGCAGATTTTATAAAGGAGTTACTCCACAAAGTATTTTTAGTTGGAATGAACTTTTATGACATAATTAATAATTGTCCTAGTAGATTCCTTTTAACTGATATTCTTTGTTTCATTTCACTTCAGAAGCTAAACTACAAAACGAGATCACCAGCTATGTCTCCCTCCTATCTCCTCCTAATTCAAATGAACAAAGTTCTTTCTCAGGCTGAATATTCAGCCTTAGATACATACTGTATGTCCGTATGAAAACCGTATCAGGTTTTCAGAAAATCTAATTGCTTGGAACCATCAATTGTATTGATGGGAACCATAGTAATTACAATTGGCAGAAGCAGGTCTGCAAAAGGTTTCATACTATTTTGAAATGCCTTCTGTGTCCCTAGTAGCATGCAGTTTGGAAAACCCTTTCTTACTTGATAGTACTTTATGCATTTGTATTTTTACTTCTGAGAGAAGGTAACTATTGATGGAGTGCTGTATGACACATGACTACATGGAAAAATCTTTAGCTATGGTAGTCTTAAATTAGTGCTTAACACTGATACACACAGTCTTAAAGAAGCTGTTGAGAAAGTGCAGCTAAAATGTGGATGACTAGGTGAATCATTTACTTCCATCCATCAGAATCATAAAGAATGGTGGATACAGACATGGATCAGTTATTAAACATAGTGAGTTAAAATCATTATAAATAAAGCAATATAACAATTCAGCAAAAAAAACCCTATTCTCAGTGTTCATAATATGGATTACAAAATAATATCGATATACATATATAGTTTATACTATCTTTTATAATATTTCAGTATTTAATAACCATGAAGAGCCTGAGGAAAATCACAGAATTAATAACGGCATGTCAAAGACAAAGATGAAAGTGTTTTGAGATGCACAGTCTGATGACTAAGCTTTTATGACTGGCCAGATTCTAAAAAATTTCCTTTCACTTTCCTTTTTAAACTCTTATTTTTTCAAGAACACTCACATTTTTATATATCTGTCCTTCAGACATTGCTGGTTTGTCTGATAGCATAAGAGAAAAATAGCATCTTCCAGAAAGTGAAGTTTCCGTGTCACTTTATTATTTTCCTTCTTCCTTTTGTAAAATTTCATGTGAGTGCAGTTCAAATGGAGAGAATTTTTTTTTAATTGCTTCACCTTCAGATTTGTAGGCTGCATGTGATGGATTGAAAAATCAGTTCTTTGTTTAACCTTACCTGCAAGGACAGGAACTTAGAACTTTTTAAGCCTGCATTCATAAATGCAAAAAGCAGTTCTGTTCTTGGTTATATTTTGAAACTACATTTACTATTGGTCCAAAAATATAACTAAGAAAAAACCAAAAAGATGAATAATATCCCACCTGTTTTGAAAGTAAGGCCATTATGAGCCAGATACGGTAGTTATTATCTTCAGGGTTATGAAATGTACTGAGCATATGGCAATTTACATTTATTTAATTACATGTAGACAATTAATTGGTAGGTTTACCTGTACATTTACTAACATTTGCTCTCCTTTAAAAAAAAGAAAGCATATTAGGTGTTAGCATTAGAGCACAATAGAAATATGTTCTTTGATGGGAAAAAACATATTACAAAATCGTAGTAATGCATGCTTCTTACTACTACATATATTTCTAAAAATTCAAAGGAGCAGTTTAAGAGACCTAAATAGTTTACCAACTGGTGGTGGATGTTTATGGAAGGACTTCCAAGGATCAGACATTTTCTAAACTGTCACTCTTAAATGTCTGAAAATAGGTATTCTAAGATTGGACTGGTGTAAAATGTCCAGAACATAGGCTCTTAGTGGAGTGTACTACCCCTCACCAATTTATTTTGACAGAAATAAAAGATCATGTACCAAAAGTTTATGAAAAATCATTAAATATTCTTAAACTCATGAGCTATTATACAGAAAAGTGAAAACCTTTCTATAAAAAGAGCTTAGATATTTGTATCAATTTCACCAATTACAACTTAAGAAAACAGAAGTAACAGAGTACATTTAAGGATCACTAAACTGGTTAATTCTAGACATGTTCATGAACAGATCGTTACGTGCCTTTTTTTATTTACAAAGTGGAAATAATAATGAAGTCATCTTTTTCTAGCAGCATTTACAGTGAACCCCAAATAAGATTATTTTCTGATTTACTAATTCATAAAAGGCTTAGAAACTTTACCTGAAAGAATGCTGCAATCATACATGATTTGCATTTTCTAGACTCCTCTATCTATCTGGTTTTCAATCTTTTTTGTTTTCATGATTTTTATAGGCTTTTTGTTGTATATATGAATATACAGTATCTAATAAAATGGGATTTAATGGTAATGGAAGTTTCATACTGGATAATAAAAAGAGCACTAACACCAGTAACACAACAGAGCCCTCACTCCAAACTGCTAGTTCCTGTTTTCCCTGAAAAAAAGGAAGCTATATCAACTTTAATAATGTGAGAGATGCAGTCCATTAGTAAATGGTCACCAACAGACAACTATTAATATACCAACCAATTACAAAACTGGGGAATTTTCCAACTGCTTTACCTGCAGACCAAGCCAGTGACAGTCTTCTTGGTTCTCAGAAAGCAGATCTTCGTAACAACAACTCACATGTGCAGTAAGGCAACTGAAATCCTTTAATTTTAATAACATCCTATCTGCCTGTCAAATCAAATTATTGTCTCAATGACAAGCAATAAAGACAGCTTGAACACACTGTGAGTCAGGAGTAATAATTGATCTCTTGAATATTTTTCCCATACTATGAACCTTGTGCTTCAAATGAGCATATCCCAACTACAATTCAGAAAACTCAGGCATAGCCACTTCAAAGCCTGGTGATGGCAATATAGTCATGCTAGAAGAAAGACCAGTTCATATCGGTTTCCTCAGAATTCTACACTGATATACTTTATTAATGTGATTAAATCACATGCTTTATGATGCAAATGTGTAGGTGAATTTGTATTTAGGTTAGTAACAGTTTGGATGCAGTCACAATTTCAGGAGGTAGACTTCTTTCAAAATAGTCCAAATGGGAAATGTCAATGTCATCTTTTGACCTTCCCAAAAAACTTCCTTCTGTTTTCATGATGGAAACAGTCATTCATTTTTAAAATCTATTCTATGAGTTATCATAGATGTTTGCATATGTATTTTTATATGTCCATTTCAATAAAGGAAACTTCATGTCTAAGCTTCTGAAAAAAATATTAGTCCCTATACTTTTTTCTTGTTTTCTTCCAGAAGCTGTTTTTCCTCAAATTCTTAAGCAGGTCGTAATGTGATTTGTAATTTTCTTCTATAAATTACATCTCTTCCCAGACATGAATGTGAAAGACACAGAAATCAGTATTCTTTATTACTGAGCTGTTTCTTTCCATCATAGGAGAAAGATACATTGTTTGCCAAAAGTCAACATTAAAAATAGTTTAAATGTGAGCCCTATAGTAAGGGAAAATCTTGCTGGAAGGTTCATAAAAAAAAATCTTCCTAGGTGTATTATTTCTTTCCTGGTCTTTAGCACAGAATAACATAGGTTCTGAACAGTCTCCCTGCATATCCACTCCTGTCCTACCCAGATGAAAACGAGTCTGAGATCAACTATTTTTTTTTTTTTTTTAATAATTTAGAATAAGATGAACCTTAAAAATGCCATGAAATCAAGAGGGGTTCATAGTGAAACAAAATATGGTGCAGCTTTCTATATGCAGTATTACAAATCAAATAAGAAAATATATTTTTCTAACTAAATAACGAAACAGACATCCACTATAATCTCTATCACCTGTAACATGCAAAGTGGACCATTCATAAGTAAAGCAATCAAGATTGTTCTTATGCTAAATAAAAAAGTAATTTAAAGTGATAATTTATATCAGCAAGCATATTTAGATAAAATAAAAAGGAAAGAGTAAGATTTACAAACCAAGAGAGGCATCTGAAGTGGGACTTTGATCAAATACTGGTATGTAAATCGAAGACATAAAAAGACATGCATAAACACATAAGCTTTTATCACTAATATTCCCAAGTTGCCTAGCATTCAGTTTCCACACATGTCCAAAAGTACACCAGATAAATCAAGGCTGAGGGGTTCAATAACTAAACCTGACTGAGATTATCAGACTAAGCAGTTCCCTAATGTATGTTTGCTGGAGCATACAAACTCCCTTACCAAGCACTGCAGAGTGAGGCTTGGCACCTGACCTCCTCTGATACAGATTCCCACTCAAGTTCTCCACATATTAAACTTTGAGTATGCAACACAGACTCACATATTGTAAGTTCATTTACAGCTCCAACTCCCTGAGTAAACTCTTATACACACATATTTCAAACAACCCTAAAACCTTTCAAGACAGCAACCTTGGGAGATTCTCTTTAAAGTAGGAAACTGAGTAACAGCATTTACATTTCATTCATTAATACCAGCCGTTAATTTATATGTGTGTTTATTGATGTGCCATTATCAACATATCTTACCCTCATAGCCAATAAAAATGGCATTTAGGTGTAATGGGAACAACATACTCACAGGACATAAATTAACTACTGAGGGAAAAAAAACTACTATTGCTGACACATTTCCCCAACACTTACCACCTCAAAAGGCACTATCAACTGGCATACATATGCAAACAAGTTCAAACAGATTTCACATTGCTAATACTTAACTAGTTTATCCTGCAAATACACAGTGTCCCCTGCTGTGATGAAAGGAGACATGCCCAACATATTAAAGTTACACTGAACAAAGAAAGAGATTTTAGGAGAAGACCCAATTGTTATACAAGTACAATGCTAAAACATGCTCTCCACAGCACCAATGACTACTGATGAAAGCAATATAGCCTTGATATTTAACTGCACACTCAATCTGATATTGAAAAAAAAAAAAAAAAAAAAGCATAAGAAGAAGGAATCAGTGTCATATACTGAAGATTATATTATTTGCTGTTGAAGGCAATTATCATAAGTCCAACAACCAGGATTTTCATAACCAGCTTCAGTCATTTAATAAAATACAAATCTACAACTTTGTTACAAGTATGTGGCCCTGCCATACAAACAGAAGTAACTTCATAATTTTCTGCTGAATTAAATATTGATGTAAACACTAATAAATACTGTGGTTAAGGTGGTGTGTTGAAAGATCAGCCTATAGTGTACATCAACCAAACATCATCAGGAAACATTTTATGGGCAGACAAGCAAAAAGTAATTTTAGATTTCAAAATATAATCCTAACAAAATAATCATAAAAAAACTGACTTGATATATTCAATAAACTATGAAAATTTCATATACTTATATTCATTAATTTTAGAACATTCCACATGCTTTCATATTGATTTTACAATCTTTACTACAAATTAACGAATAAATATTACCAAAAGTTTTTTAAAGGTATACTTAAAAAAAAAAATTTCACTTTTAAAAATTTTAATTATCTACTTGCAGAAATGTCAAGACTTCATTTTTCAGATTAAATTAGGGATCTTCTACTATTGACCCACACTAATGCCACTTCTAATTTGAAGGCAGGAATTATTTCTGTTGAAAAATAATTTTGAGGAGAATTCTAAATCAAGTTCTACCATCAGCTTTTCTGAGGTTGAGGACAAATTTTAATTGTTTAGCTCAATGTGTTAATACTTTAACTATTTAAGAAGATATGAATTTTCATAGAAAAAGAAGAAAAATACTAAGCCTTAATGAGCTACCAGTAATATTTTTCAACTTAAAAAATGCTTTTTCCACATCATTATTTTTCCTTTCTTTATATTTCAATTTAGAAAAAAATCTTGAAAAATCAGTATATTTGCCACTTCTGTAGAGATTCTATGTCTGTCAATTTGTGCATGCTAATCCTTTTGAAAGTATGAAGCTCAAATTTTTCAACTTATTTATTTGACTTTTTGCCATTGTTTTTTATGACTCTGAAACACTGCAGTTCTTTTGAAGAAAACAATCACAACTGGAGAATACGCTCATTATTAAATACCTTAGAATTACATATCTGGATATCTCTACAGCATAAGAAGCCAAATGATATTTTACAAATTTTACAGAAACTACCTTTGAAAACAAATTTATCTTATGTATTAATTGAAGATAAGTATCTACAGAGATGTTCAAGAAGTTCAAATAGAGGAGCATGACACACAGGAAACAATAGCTGTCTTTCTCATCTTGCTTTCTTGGAGTTTTTGTTATTGTTACTATTACACATCAAGCTTGTGCAGCTTTGCCATTTCTGATAGTCCTATCAGATTTATAGTTGGCAAACCATGGCACCGGTGAATAACCTTCCCCAGTTCCCTGCAAGGGTCCATTTCTTGCTCCCTGGTGACACCAGTGGTGGTCTTGTTGCCTACATCAGGTGAGGTGTCTGGCTGTTCAGGCAGCACTTGCTGCTCAAGCAGCTGCTCCTTTTTCCTCAGGAAAACGTCAGGAGGAGTATATTGATTCAGTTAATTCATTTTTAGGATAGTAAACGATTTTAAAGGAGGAAAGATTTGTCACGATATGTATGCTCAGTCTGATTGGTGAATGGATTAAGGCCCCATTATCAAAAACAGACTTTCAGGGAAACCCTTTTTTAAATGGCATGATCCAAATTCATTGTTCAGAAAGTGTGGATGACAAGGCTTTCCCTTTGCAAGAGCAATGATTTCATTACACTACTACTAACAGCTCTGTTTTCATATGAACAAGGAAAGAAGGCATTTGCAGCTTTAGAATACAACATAAAGTAATTGCAAGGAGATCATGCCAGACTAAACCAATAGCTTTCTTTTAATAAGAAAACTTATATGCTTGATTAAATATCTATCTGGACTTCAACAAAGTATTTCATACAACACTACATGCTGAAAAGGTTAGTTAAAGTTGAAAATCATAGGCTAGCAGTGAAATTGAAAGGTGCATAAGGAATTGGCTAAAGAAGAAATGACAGTAAGTTGTTCTGACAGGTTAATCAGGCTGAAAGACAGTTGACAACCAAGAGGCAAATTTTGGCACAGAAAGTATTTATCAACTGGGAATTAAAAAATTAGAATGGAAAAGTAAATAAGTTCCTAAAAGAAAGTCAAAGAAGAGATTCCTATCAGAAAATGCAAAAACTTCTAAGATGGAGTTTGCTAAATTTATGATGCTAATACAAGAAACTTGGAGACCAAGAAGGTCCCTGTTGGTCCTAGGCTTCAATATAACTTACCCCTTATATTCTTTTACCAAACTCTGTTATCTTAACAATCAGCATATCACCACACTCTGTATGTAGCCCATGTTTTCTTAAAGCACATTTATCTCCTGAATTACTTGATTTTAATTACTCAAACTAATATTCATAGGAGTTATCACTCAACTTATGTGATAAGGTTCCGCACCCTCAAATGCCCATTTAAGCCATTTTCAGTGAAAAAGTAATCAATGCATTTCTTCACTACCTCTAGCTTTACTGCTGTGCCTTTTCTCCTTCTCTTGTTCTTATTAGTTGCCTTTCTCAATTCTTAATAATTTTCTCCTGCTTTTCTGTTTTTTCTTAATACTCAATAACACTTGTTAACACTGTTTTCCTTAGCAAATATGAGGAATTCTGATGGAATATTCATTGTTTTGCATACATTACCTGACATTCACAGTTCAACTTTGCTTTTAGAAATTATTTCATCTTAACCATGGATATCAATATTACAGATCTGGGAGAAACGAAATAAATTTGAAGGATATTTAAGCCTGTCTCCTTTGTCCTCACCACCTTGAAAAAAAATGCACTAAAATTGTATTGTACCACAAAAATAGAGGGTAAATGTTCTGGTATTGCCCTTTCCATTTACATATTCTCTGTTCATCTGAAGTTCATCATGCCTATTTCTGGACTTACTGTACATGGGTAAGACATGTATAATCAACCCTTAAACCAAATTTCTTTCCTGCCCTGTGTGCAGGTGTTCTGCAGGCAGCTGTTCTGCATTGGAACTAAAAATTAAAAAAAAATATCCTTACCTTTTAGGTGGATCTGTGATAAGCTTCGCTCTGCTGGAAATCGCTCTCATATACATCTTGCACAAGCCTTACAGGCTAAGAGACCAGTACCTAATAAAAAATTCAAAGTCATTGCACGTAATAGGTAATGAAGTGCTGGTTCTAGGCAGCAGCACAGGAACTTCAGGTGTTTGCTTAATATTCACTAAGCATTTTCCTAAATAGTCCATGCACATTTTTTAAAATTTCTTTCACATAATGCTGCACTTTTTTCGATCCTATGAAAGACATTTGTTCAATAATATCCACTAAGTAGCTGGGCCTGGGGAAAAGGTATCATTTGCACAAAAGAATTAGAAAGACATTTAGTAGAAAATGACATCCCTTTGAATACAGCATTCCAGTAAAATACCATAAGAACTTAGGCAAAGCAAGTTAATGTTTGCATTACTTATATTTCATTTGCAAAAACCAATTTGAATTATTAATTTAAACATATCTAAAGCCTAAATAGCACAGACAGGAACAGATGAACAGGTTAACATGTAATGATCATATACATAGATTAAAAAATGTAGTGTAGTTAGTGAGCTTTTGAATTAGAAAAATGACATACATGAATAAAATAAAACATATCTCTTGTTTTTAACAACTAATTTTTTTTTCCTTTTCCTACATTTCTAGAGTCACTTAGATTTCACAGATTTTTTTCAACCCAGCATTTGTATACTGTCAACTTCTAATGGACTGGTAAGTACAGAAAATATAGGGGGAGAAAGTTGTAAAATTATATAATAGGAAAACTAAGTATGAAAGAAATTGTGGCATATTGAGATTACCAGCTCTCAAGATCAATTAAATCTTAACATATGGCTCAAAATATAAAAATGATCATTCATTTTTATAAAAATATACATTGTTTTGGCTTATAAAAAGAGACAGTCCACAGAGAATTTTATATAAAATAGTTTGCTGACAGAATTATTTTAAAATATTGAAAAACATTATATAAAAATATATGCTGAATCTGTCATTTTAACTCCATGAGGACAGTCTCTTCCTTAGTTAGAAAACCTATAACATGGGTAAGTCTACTTAGCAGCCTGTGAACAAGGTGGCAGAATGTATCCCTAAAATATCTTTACAACATTGTGTAGTGTACACCTTCTTTTTCATATTCCATATTAAAATGTTCAATAGAAATGGACTGAGCCATAATTCTGTTCCCCTCACACAAAATTCAGAGATCCAGGAACTATCTGCCTCTCCCTAAAAGACACTGAACTTTCTCGTTGTTTTCTTGCCTTCTATAAGCAATAAATTTAAGGAAAAACACAAATATGTGTCTGTGCATGCATGTGTGTATATGTCTGTGTAAACCTCAAGGAGGAGAAAACACTACAGCAAAGGAAAACAAAAGTAGAATTGATTGAGCTTAAAAATATTCAAGTAACAAATTGACTGCTCTTAAACTCTTGGATTACTTTCTAATGTCCAGTACTATTCCTCACTTCTCAAGGGAGAGTGAAAGAATTGCCTATTTGTCACAAGAGGTAGGACCTTGAAAGACAGGTAATGGCCATTATGCTGCAAGACCATATAACCACAAACTCTGAAAACTTGATATTTAAGTTGAGCAATATTTTCAGAGATGTGGATTTTGAAAAATGGTTATGTTCCTCCATCTTACTATGGCGTCTTTCTGTGGTAAGATAAACCTGATGTACACACATGTAAGATTCATATAGAAGAAATGCCATAAGGGAAAAAAAAAATGGGAAAAAAGGCAACATCTCTATCAATAAGCAAACATGGGCCAGGCACAAGAAATATACCCAAACCAGTTCAGATGCAGGTAGAGCACTATTATAAGTCTATTTTTGCATGCCCGTTTAAATTCTGTAAGCCTCCATAAATGCAGTTATCATTACCATTGTTGCCTTATCATTCTCAGTGATTGCTCTCTTTCAGTCAAGTACAAAGGCAGGCTGAATATAAATGTTTTGTCATAAAACTGCTATTCAAACAATAAAAAGGGTTATAATAGTACTAAAAAAATCACCCCCAGGGCTGCAGCACAGACTGGTAGTATGCATATTCAGGCAGCACAAAGCAGTTCTAGTCACATACTTCTGCCCATAGGACCCTTCCACTGCATCTGTACTTAATATCAGCATGTTGCCAAAAGTGATCCAGATATTATCAGGTAGTCAAGATATACAGAACATTTTGGAATCCCATTCAATAAGGGAAACAATAGGAGTTTAATAATATTGGATATTTGTATTGAGTTCAGCAAATATCAACAAATTTAGCTTAAGGATTTGTCTTTAATTTTTAAAAAGAAAACCGCTTCAATTATATTTTCTGCCTTTATCCAAAAATGCTTTTGTTGGTCCCAGGTCTAGCCACGTAGTGCCACCCAGGGGCCAACTACAACATGGTTCAACACTGCCATCTTGCCAAATAGCCTCAAAAAAGCATTATGCAATACATCCCAGACCATCTTCTGCACAGGCTTGAGTATTCTTTTTAAAATGTCTCTTTTGGTATCCTTTTTTGTAGCATAGAAACAAGAGAGGTAGGGTCAGGTCAGACAGGGAAGGGTGAAGGAACATGTAACAAGCAAGGGACCACCAAAACGAAACAAACTAATTGCTCCCATAGAGTGACAGGATGGTTATCTGATCCAAGGGAAAAAAAAAAAAAAAAAAAGAAAAAAAACACCCCACAGGTAGAATTTAAAACAAAAGGTTTATCAGCACCGAAAGCCCACTGCCCTGGGTAAATGTGCTTCCTTGCAACAATAAAGACAAATAAAGTACTAAAAAAGGATAAAGCAGGAGATTACAGACCTAGCTGTGGTTTGATAAATGGCACTCTACTCCACTCTGCTTATTGTGTACTTCATACCTCGCTCTTGAATATGGAAGAGAATTTTATTAAAGATTTAGCCACGGTGGTGGTGGTGACTGGCTCACAGTAATTTTCCTACAAAGTAGTTTAATCTATCACAGGGCAGACAGTGCACCTTCTTACCATGTATCATATCTGTCTATTGAGTAAGTGCTATCCAAATCCAATTTCTTTTCATTTTTGGAACCCGTGATGCATATTCAAGATACATTTTCTTTTTGTCTGTGGCCTAAATTAGGTGCTGTATAAAGAAAAAAAGAAAAAAGAAGTGAAGTAATAAAAAAGACTGGACTCTGGAGGCTACATTTCTCAGTGGGCATTTTCTTTCTTTTTTTGCTTTTTTCCGTAAAGATTCAGTACAGTACTAGTGATGCAAAACAATGGGCATGTATGGTTGTCACTGCACTGATGACACTGCTGGTGCACAGCCATACCTCCAAATCCTTGCTCCAGCTCTTACAGGTGAAACTCATAAAACCCTGCAATAAAGCCTTAACTTTCTTTAATATTTCAATGCTTGTGATCTGTATTTAATTAAAATAATGATCAAAATCATTGTCCTTCATTTTACCGAATGATCTGAGGCTGGAAAAATTGTTGGGTTAGGCAATCAAAAATACAGTCTAAGGATTTAGATACTATATAATTGTTTGCAGGGTTTTTTTGCCCAGCCAAGCCTAAATATAGCTTCTAACAATTTCTTCATTTTAAATATAAATGACCCTATATGATTCAACAAGAAACTAAGTACTTCTAGTGTCTGACAACTTCTCAGTTCTGGTAAGTATTTCCTCCTAGTCCATGGCTTTTGGTTTAGGGACTGGGGGATTCTTCTGTTTCCTTACTTCTCTATGTTAGTTGAGCATGTTTGCCAAACTGAGGGAGAAATTCAAGATGTCTAATCCAAAATTGATCATTACATCTAGACACCCCTTTTTTGGAAACTACCATTAATACAGAATATAAGTAGGCCTCCAAGATCTCAGCATGAAGCACATTAAAGCACAAAACATACAGGTAGTTCAACAAAATTTCCAGGGGCAACTAAAGGTGATGGACTTGGTCCTTTGTGGTTCATGTCCTCCGTGTATTAGAGTCTGATTCCATTCTCTTTGTTAAACAAGCACCTAAGACCAGTGTATGCATTTTAAGGTGATAATCAGAACATTTAATCTAATAACATGTCTGAATTCATGCCTGCTACACTATGGATGTTTATCAGATGTTAAATTTACGGTGCCAAGAGAAAATGAATTTTATATATATGAGTATTGTTTTACCTAGAATCGCTTGCAAAGGGCAATCTTGGAAATGTAAGAGCCTTAGCCTAGAAGAACTCGCCCATATCATCAAATCTATTCCAGCTTTGAGTCCATGGATGGATTTTTTTCAGGCTGTATCAACAAGAATCTTTCACCATGGTCTTCTTTTTTGACATATGCAACAGGCTGGAACAGTTACCTTTGTTTTTTTCACTTGATAACCATGATAGCATATTTTTATCTCGGACTTTCTGCTTCTAATCTCTGTCTTTTTATCACCACATTTTTCCTTAATAATTTAAGCATCGCTATCCTAGTGCTTGTAGACATAGTCCCATTCAGGTCTGAGACTTCAACAACAGCAGAGACTACAAAAAATGGTGTTCACGTACTCAGTACTAATGATTTTCATTAGTCTCTGTAAAATGTGTGCATGACTAACAATTTCAGTCCATATTTCACCTTAGACAAGATTACTGAAAAAGCAAGTCAGGTTAGCATACTCAGTTTGCTGAGAGCTTATTGCTCCCTAGAAGTTGTTCTCAAAGTCTTTCCTAATCAGCTCCCTGCCTCTACAAGGAGAACACTTACACTCAGAGATGAATTGAAAGGATTGCCAAATTTTTCATTCTATTATGAGATTTCTTCCCTGATTCCATTACAGATCATATTTTTATCTAGTGAACAATATACACTGTTAACATACACTTTGAATGAAAATACATACAGCTTAACCCTTCATTTTCTATTTCAGTTTTTCCCGTAGTGTTAATATTACAGAATCTCATTATTTCTTTGTTCAGATGTAAAACACTCTACTTCCTGTTTCTTCCAAGATGACAGTTTAGTTATCTTTGACTGCGATGTCCACTACTGCTTGTGTGAAAAGTATTCTCTGAGGTAGCACTCATGTAGTGATATCCTGTGAGAGCCTGAAAATACTTTAAATGGAGTTCAATTCTTGCAATTTTCCCACAAAAGGTAGGCTTTTTCTGGACTCTTTACATTTATTGAGGTTACAGTTATGGTGCTTCTTTAGTTTTCTAATGCCTTTCTGCCTAATGTCTTTTTTGCAGCACTACAGATCCTCTATCATATCCACAGCATCAGAGCACTGCCTACTCTCTATGAGCATCTTTCTTGTCTTTATTCTTACTTAGAAAAGTAAATTACTTTTAAAATACGGATTGGTCAGCACCAGCTTTCCAATATTTTCTGTTCAAGGTCCCAGATCCATTTGGTTTTCAGAGGACTTAATTAGCTCCCCAACCTGCAATATTTAAATTTACCTTTAAAAAAGTCCCAAACACTTTTAGAGTTTAATCTTTGCTTAGAAAATGCTTAGAAAAAGCATCTGGTTTATATTTATATGGAACAGAGTACTCTTCAAATTTCTCTAATACAACTAGTTTTCTTAGATGATTTAACTGAGGACTACTGAAAACATCAAGTGATTGTTATCCTATCAAAAGAAATAACACTACCACTTAATGTCTTTATACTTAGGTATCTATTTCTTGCAGTTACTTACTGGAAGTGCTGTTTAAACCTTATTCTGTTGTCCTACACATCTTCAGAGAATTTATAATGGATAGAGATTTAACAACTCTTTTTCCATCAAGGATATTTTCTCAGTTACTTGTGAAATTTTATATCATTTTCTTGAGGAAACATTCTGATCTATGGAGTTTGACAGAGGCCTGTATTATTATTATATGAGTTGCAGTTGTTCTTCACCACACACTATTAGGTACTACACACTGCACTAACAAAGTGCAATTTGCAATGGGCTTTCACAGCTGTAGTTTCCCACAGAGGGAACCAAAAAACTGTAGATGACAGCAGAGGCAAGGCAACAAAAAAGAAGACCTTACACAGTCTGCTTACATGAAATGTCATAGCAGCAAGGAAGAAGGTGACTCAGCTTCTATGCTGGAAGGAGAAACCTAATTGAGGTACGCCACTCACCTGGGGAAGAGGATATTGGGTGTTTGAAGAAGATACTTTGAACATGAAGAGTAACAAATATTTTAAGATAAGAGCTAACTAAATGAGCATCCAGACTTTCACATTAAATAGCCTGGCCAATGTAATTACAAATATAAGTTTCTTGCTAAGAAGAAAATAAGTCCAGGACTATCTCAGGACAATCCAAAAGTTTTGAAAATCTGTCATTTTGGATATGAGTAAAATGCAGTTGTACATGAAAGAGATCTACCAGCTTAGATAGGTGCAGAAATAACTTGCTATAGGAACAGAATTACAGGAATGTTGCAAGTCAGAAACACTGACAGAAAGCATGGAAGAAAAAAAAATTGCAAGATATCTGTTAGAATTAGATATGGCTTTATTCACTATCACATTCATAATGCTACATTCATAAAAACTTGGGACAGTATTTGACTGGAAAGAAAAAAAAGCTTAAATAGAAAAATTAGAAATCAATAATACAGTGAAGAATAGTCTTATAGTACTTTAAAGTAGCTTGAAAACTAAATGATCAGAAAAACTGATTCAGCTATACTGGTATAGGATGAACCTTCACATTGAGTTAGAAACACTGTATTTAACATTCACCTGTTTTGTTGTCAAGTATCTTCCTTGATGAATTATAATAGAATCATTGTCATTCCAGAAACAAATTAAAACTGTATTTTTCATTTCATTTCATACAGAGGTTGGTCTTTTTCTGCAGACCTCTCTATAACCTTGTCATTTTAAGTTGCAATGATAACCAAGTACTAAAGCAACTATTGCACACACACAGATCTCTGGCTGTTTATACCTTTACTGGTTTGAGAAAAAACCTTGCTTCAGCCAGACTGTGGACTAATCCCTAAGGCCAGATCATCCTTTGACAAAAGCAGAAAGTACTGCCCTAAAATGATACTTCAGACTAGCTGCCATATTTAGCAGGAAGATAATATTTCTAAGAATCTGGTTGCGCATCCTTTGAGATGACAAAAAACATCTCAAGCATTTACTTATTCACCATGTAAAAATTTTTAAACCTAGGTTCCTTTTTGGAGTTTTTCATTATTGAGTATTTAGAACATCTATTTTCTCTGTTTTAAACCACTGTATAGGTTTTGGTCCTGAGTCTCAATTAGAACAGTACACACCCCTCTCATTTTCAATAATTGGGTCTGAAGAATAAATCATATTACTTCTTACTTGACAGAGGACAACATGAATTAGAGCAATAAGAAATTATATTGCAGCAAGAAAGTAAGAATAAAGGTGAAGGAATCTCAATGTTACACATCAGCAATCAAAGACGTTATAAAATTGTTCTTTTAAAACAATCTAAAATCAACTATTAAACATTAGTTCAAAATTCAGAATAAAATATACAGAATCCAATTGTACTGAAATATGGATCTACAGATATCACTCCAATATAAATCTAAGTGTTTGTCATGGCACACATCCACGATACAATCATGTGAAATATGTATTACAACCTCAAATAAGATTAAACTGATGTTACTATTTCATGAAGTATTTACAGGTAATAGACCAAAGCCAGTAATTCTAAATCAGAGCAGCTTTCTTGAAATCTAGGTAGCAGCATGGGTACTTTACATGGACTCCACCTGAGAAACTGACCAAGGAAATATTTTTTTTCTAAATAAAAAATTATATTTTTAGTAATTTTGATTAATAGGAAATACTTGAAAATGTCTTTTAAGATTGTATTGATTTTCCCACCTAAACAAAAATATTTATGTGAGAGATCTAATTTTGGTACAAGGATCAACAGATACGCCAGATATGTCCAGATACCTGGCTTCACACTGTCCTTTCCCTTCTCAGCTACTTCTGTCAAGATTTGTATCCTGTCATGTCCACAGCAAGCACATACTTCTTTAGCCTTCCTGCAGGATTTGTTTCTCAGTCTGGACCAGAAACACTGAGTAAGCCAAGCAAGACCCTCCCGATGAAACAGCGGAGCATAGCATGCCTCCTTAAGTTGAGGAGGGTCCACCCTGCTCTCTCACCTGGATACCTCAAACTTTCAGTGAATGTTTGGAGCATTTAGTAACCAAAGGCTCAACATAATTAAAGAAATAAAAACCAGACATTAAACATCATACACAGCTATCACACTCAGATGATACTCAAATGGTATGTATGATACACATATTTGGTTCTTCTGTGTTTGGCAAGCTAGTTGGACTCTTCACCATTTGAGTAAAAGCTAGGAAGAAATTTTAAAATGCAAATATGTTGATGTTTCTTAGACTCTTCAAAGGTTTTTGGGGAATTTTTAACATGTATTTTTCCCCTACAAAGGGAATATCACCCAGTAATACAACAAGTAGGTTCAACTGTTATGGTTATATATGCAGTAAATAAAAATATGCAAAGAAATTTATTCTTGTTGAAAAACATAATAAAATCTAGGAGATATTCACAGATGCAGGAAGGTTCCTCTGTCCTCCTTGAGCTCATTAAGAAGGTGAATAAGGAAATTACCTCTTCTGTCTATGTATTCAATATCAGCTTTATCTAGAAACAGCATGGTTTCATTAGTATCTGTCACAACATTAGCATTATATTAGAAATGGCTTGAAGCCAGTATCCCAGGTACAACAGTCTCAAACCCTGGGAAAGGCTAGATACAGGCTGTGCAACACAGAGCGCCTTTGCATCTTACGAATGATGGTTTACCACTGGAAAATTTTACTTTTCTTTCTTGATCTCATCTATCTAGGACTTTTTCTCATAATCCATGGCTAACAATGTATTTTTCTAGGTGAAATTACTGAAGACATAATGATATTCAGATAGTAAAAAAACCCCTAAAAATTACTGAATTATATTATTGCTCAATATAAATATTTGCCCAGAAGTGTTTCTCTAATCAATATTTAAAGTAAGTCAAGGAAGTTTAATAGCTAAATCTTGCTCTCATTACATGTGATCATCCTTTATCTGATATCTTCTGAAGCTATAGACCCCTCAGAGGTTGGGAGAAAGCAAACAATTTCTCAAAATTTTCATAAGAAAAAAAATTCTCATTTGAAAAAATATAACAAAACTGGATTGACATTTTCACTCAGTCAGGATGGCACTACCATAATGCAATAATTTCTTTAATAATGAAGTGCAATAATTTCTTTAATAATGAAGTATGTTTTGATCCTATTATACGTTTCTGAAATAATTATATCTTATCGAAGCACATAAGAAAATTAAAACAAAACCCATTCTAAATCATAAGCAATGTATGGATATCTATTAGGATGATGACTGTACTTAGGGAACATGGGTATATCTGTGTGCATGCATGCTCATGCACATATTGTTGTGGTGTCTACCAGAAATTACCCCTGGTGTCTGTTATTTCTGCCTATATGCCATGGCATTGTGCTGAAATCCAAGTTAAATCTGTATTTGCACTACAGTTTTCAGTGTACCAGTGAATAAAACTTATTGTTGCTTTCTTCCAGTTATGAAGATAACTCCTATTTTGTAAAAAGTGTTACCAAATCCTCCTATATGAACATGATATTGAACCTTTTTGCAGCATGAGTCACTGATGAGCATTGAAGAACTAGATAACAAAGTACTAAATAATTTACTGTCAGCATACTTGTTTCTTATAATGCCAGCTCTGAGTTGGGAAACCAAAGCACTAGGTGGTACCCTAGACACTGACCCAAATAAAGGTGTCTGCCCTAAACTGCTTACTCTGAAAGCACAAGACCAACAGAAACTTTTAGTACTAAGGGGCAGATAGAAAAGCTAAGGAAACCACATAATTAATGGAAAAGTCAGTAGTTTCTAAATATCAGCCGGGTTTATTAATTACAATTTATACTGTGAATGTGCTATTTTTAGTCTCAAATGCTGAAAGTTGCCTAGGGGAATGAATGCCTAATTTCTGCAGGAGCTATGTATCCAAATCAAGTTTTCTAGATAATTTTGCATACATCAGTTGAATTTCTAGGTAAAACAGAGATATTTTTGAACCCACGTAAATGCATAGACTGTGATTCATTTCACTCATTAGTAGATTAAGTCATTTTTTTTTGAAATTCAATGCAAAAAATTATCTGCATTATCTCCCCAAAGCCTAAATATGTCTTTTAAAAAATGTTTAACACTTGAAAGTTCTAGTTAATGCAATATTTTCCATGTAAAGCTTGATCTGCCATGTCGAATTATCAAAGATGGCACAGACCTCTCAGATCAGCAAAAATCAAATGAGCATTTGTAGTCTCAGGAGCCTTTTGTTGTGAAACTGGGAAAAATACATTGGCACACAGGTACAGTTACTTCACTGCTTTCTCTGATATCATATTTGTGTCTCAGATGACTGCAAGAGTAGTGCCAAGTCTAGCACAAAGATAAGGCAAGCAAGAATCAGGAGAACAAAATAATTGGAAAAAAAATTACTCAAACCAGAACTAAATAAAACAAAAGCCACTACGTATCATCAGTAAGAGAATTTTTCCTGTGCATTGATTAGCATTGATTAATTATAGCAAGTGTGGTTTAGGAAAGCATTTTAAGAAAATCTTTCAAGAATCTTGAAGTAAATTATCTTATGGAAGTAAGATGATGTAGCAGTGATACTACTAGACTGGAAATTTGGAAGGACTGCTGCTGACAACTACTCATTTTCACTGTGCTAAAACAAATGTCACCTTGTATTTCTTAGTGACTTAGTTTTTATCTAAGCCTTAGCAAAATAATGCATCAATTCATTCTTACCTATGACATGCTTTCAGGTGCTCCCATGAAATGTACTTTGAAGACCTGGATTCAATACACTACTAGACTGCAGTGCCCAACATTGCTTTATGGACAATACTGACCTCATTATTTAATTTCCCATTGCCTAAACTCTTCTCTGGCGATGGAGTTAATACTTGCTTTCTCTTTCCTTCTATACTTCTTCTGTACAACACTATATTTCTTCTGTACATCATTACATTTGAGGTTGGAAGAACCAAAGGACTATGAGAATACGTGTTGCAAAGATACAGATGTGACATCATTTAGCTAGAGCTATAGCTGTTCTGTTTCGGACTCCAGAAAAAGGTGAGAAAAATCAATACTGAACTTAACTATCATGAAACAAGTATTCTCAACCTCTTCAAGCTAACACCACTTAATATTATTTAAATTTGCACATCACAAATACTAATCATGTTTAACTGCTATCCAGCTTGGCTTTTGTTGATGTTTTCCAGTCAGATCAGAGCAGTCAAACACCAAAATAAGTTCAGATGTCTGAAATTGGAACACAAAGCACAAGGAATAAGAGATTGCACAAGAATATAATTTTTGCAATATAGGGAAGGATTAAGCGCTATATAGTAATGTACTAATAATGGCAAGAACAAAGGAGGGAGAACAAAGGTAAATTTGGATTTTTAGCACTGCTGATAAATTTGGATGAACTTCAAGAATCTAACTCAGAACAGAGTGACCCCAATAGTGAAAGAGGCATGTGGGGCAAGCTAGAAAGAAACTGCAAGTAGCAGAGGGGCAAAAAGGTGTCCCCTTGGCCTCAAACTATTAATTAGCAACTAGCAAAGCTGTACCACGGATTCACTGCTCCAGCATTTCTCCTCCAGAGGTTGCTGCTAGCCTGCCTCATTATCATCTGGATGGAAAACAACACTCTTTCCTGGGAGTTCTCTGCAACAGTCTTATTGATTAAGTTCCCACAGTGTTAAATCATTCTGTAGCTTTCACTCCTTTCTGTCTACCTTCCCACCCCTGAATAATAAAAGCTTTGGTGGATTTATGGGGGTGGTGCAGTAGATGAGGAGCATTTGATAAACACCATAGCATAATACAGTTTCTATTTATGCAATGCCCTTAGCTTCAGAACATTTCCCATGCCAAGACAGTATTTAAAAAAGCAAAATTAAACTAATCTGACTTTGTTCTTGCTCACATACTGCTTCTGTTACCCTTAGGAATCTCTGCCAAACACATCCAAATGTGTCCTTTCCTGGCTGTGGTGAATTTGAAATAACAAGTTAAAAATCCTAGTAAGGCAATGATGGCTCCCTTTTCATCAACCTTCAAGCTGGAGTTGCCCAACAACTTCAAAATACATTTCTTGTTATTTTTTCACAGGCATACATCTGAGATATGCAAATCTATGTAACACAATTTAAAAAAAAAAAAAAAAGCAAGAATGAAAATTTAATTTCTACTAGAAATAAGTGAATTAACTCTCATTGTAAAAGAATCTATCCAGAATCATAGATACTTATTGTCACTGGGGGGAAAAAAAAAAAAAAAAAAAAGTTTAAGATTATTATAGGCTTGCCTGTGCTATTTTGGAACTGGGGATTTTTTTGAATGGGTCATTCATTTATGAGACACTAAGGGGTTAAGTTTCCTTACAGGACCCAGGCAAGGGAAGATGCAACTCATCCAAATGGACCCTGAGCTATGCTGAGGGGAAGTGGGCTTACAGGGAAGCCTCAGGAGAGATGTTCTGAAAGTGTAAAATTAATGGTTATTATACAGAAAAAAAAGTTGAAAGTGACTGAAACCAGCACTTAAGAAAAGACCAAGATAAGTGCATGTTAGAAAAGAGGAGAGAGGAAAATGAAGCTGGACCATCTTTTTGGCAACATGACCATGTGATAAATTTCAGTCGATAATGACTTTCAGCTGAAAATGGAATATTTCTCATTCAGTCAAAAAAAACCCAACCCCAAAACATGTCTGTTACAATACCAAATCACTATGGGACTTTAAAAATCCTAAAGAGAAATTCTTATAATGCATAGAAATGTTTTCTTAAGTTAAAAACGTTGTTATTATTATTTTTTACTAATTTTATTATTAATTCAAACTTTCAGTGCACCATTTTGAATTTAAACCTGCATTTGTGAAATGCAGGTTTCACAAATCTGGTTTTGGGGAGGGACAAGAGTTCAAGGTTTTTACTACCTTTTTCATATTACTGATCACTAAATGTAACAATTTCTCTGATCAGCTTTTATTCTGCCCATGGTTGCACTTCATATGATTTCTAGTACCTTACTGTCAGCAGCAGGTAGATTGACTCCCTCCCATACAAAGGGCATGGCATCCTTTTTTTTTCCTACAGTCATTTTTAAACAAGCTAGATGTTGTCACAAATGTGCCTCTTAGGCATGTTCAGCTGAGGGAGGCCAGTGCCTGCTGTTCACCCAGTGGACTCTGCCTTGAAGTGTTAGGTGTGTCGTCAGGAGCAGCCAGCAGGAGCTGAGCCTGCAGCGAGGACAGTTCTTCCTCTTCTGCAACCAAGGGGATAGTCTTGTTTTCTGCATTTCTTTCTTCCTGAATATACCGTTAAATAATTATTGGGAGGAAACGTTCCCAGAAAGACAGGAAGAAAAACTGTTAATACTCTAAGTTACCAGGCACTTACGCTTTGATTCAACAGGTGAAGGGTAGCACCGCAGGAAAGAAATTAAGCAACTACGCTGAAATGAATTCAATATGAAAAATGGAAAGCTCAGATCCCAATATAATCTAAATACAATAAAACCTGTTGCAAGAACATGTGTGTTATTTCCAATATGCCATCTTATTCCTTCTACAGATAATTACATTTTGCTACCTAATGATATCAACAGGTTTACTTTGATCATTTTAATTTTACTCCCATTCCCCCCCCCC
>NW_020799097.1:43804710-43875866 GCF_003259725.1 Athene cunicularia | reverse complement strand
CCCCCCCCCCAATTCATGTTTTGTGCTCACTTCATTAATTGCTAGATTTTAAGCAGGGCATATAGATTTGCATCTTCTTTTGCCTCTTGGTATTGTTTGTGAGTGGCATATTTTCTTACCCGTCTTTACAGACAGTTCTAACTTACTCTGCAAAAGTTCCCCCTGATTTCAATCCAAATAATCAGAGAGTAAATTACTAAATAGAATCAGTGAAAACAGAAATTTTGCATTAGTTCATGCCTTTAGCTTTAAAAGGAAAACAAAACAAAACAAAATAGAGGTATGCTCTGTACTTCTTAGTACTAAACATATATATATGCATATGGTCCCAGAGAGTGGTGGTCAATGGAGCTAAGTCCAGCTGGAGGCCAGTCACAAGTGATGTTCCCCAGAGCTTGGTGTTGAGACCATTTCTGTTCAACATCTTTATTAATGATCTTGGTAAGGACATACAGTGTATCATCAGTAAATTCACAGAAGACACCAAGTTAAGCAGGTGTGTCAATCTGCATGAGGATAGGGAGGCTCTACAGAGAGACTTGGATAGATTGGATCAGTGGGCTAACGTTAACAGGATGAATTTCAACAAGGCCCAGTGCCAGGTCCTGCACTTGGGCCACAACAACCCCCTGCATGGCTACAGGCTTGGGGAGGTGTGGCTGGAGAGCTGCCTGGAAGAGAAGGATCTGGGGATTCTAATTGACAAGCAGCTGAACATGAGCCAGCAGTGTGCCCGGGTGGCCAAGAAAGCCAACGGCATCCTGGCTTGTATTAGAAATAGTGTGACCAGCAGAAGAGGGGAGGTGATAGTCCTCCTGTACTCTGCACTGGTGAGGCCACACCTGGAGTGTTGTGTCCAGTTTTGGGCAACTCAATATGAGAGAGATATCAAGGTGCTGGAGTGAGTGCAGAGGAGGGCAATGAAACTGGTGAAGGGCCTGGAGAACAAATCCTATGAGGAACGATTGAAGGAGCTGGGACTGTTTGGTTTGAGGAGGAGAAGGCTGGGGGGAGACCTTATTACTCTCTACAACTACCTGGTGCTGGTCTCTTCTCACAGGTGACTAGTGACAGAACAAGAGGGAATGGCTTTAAACTGCAACAGGGGTGGTTCAGACTGGATATTAGAAAAAAAATTGTCACAGAAAGAGTGGTCAGACAGTGGAATAGGCTGCCCAGGGAGGTGGTGGAGTCACCATCCCTGGATGTGTTTAAGGGTCATTTGAATGTGATGTTGGGGGATATGCTGTAGGGGACAACTTTGTAGAGTAGGGCTGGTGGTTGGACTTGGTCATCCCAAGGGTCTTTGCCAACCTGAATGATTCTGTGATTCCTCTAGCATTTACAAAAGTTTGTTGAATTTTATCCACTGGAAATATTTCAAATATTTTAAGTCACTTCTTAGCTACAAAAGCATACTCACAGTCCTTTGGAAATTCTTCTTTATTATAGGAAGTAATATTACTGGGAAGACAATTCTCAAAGCTACAGCTTTAACAGTGATGAACTATTTTCTTGATGAGTATGTCTTTCTCCACTTTGTGGTGGTTTAGGCCCTGCCGGGACCAGAGACCACGTTGCCGTTGCACCTCCCCCACCCTCAGCCGGTCAGGCTGGCAGTGAGGCACAAACCCGGGTTAAAATAAGAAGAAATTTAATACAACACTGTGATAAACAATCTGAACAACAACAGTTGAAATGATAACAACAATAAACAGCAATAACAGTAAGCAAGACAAACAATATACAGAGAAATACCGCAAATGGTCAGGGAATAGACCTGACGTGTATTTCGCCACCAAAAAGCCAAAAGAGAAAGTAAAAAAGGTTTCCGCCCCCTGGACCTGGCATCAGCATGGTATGAATAACCCGGCTGGAGATCCCTTCCCCCTCTCTCTCTGCTGGGGAAAATTAACCCTATCCTAGTTGAACCAGGACACACTTAATGAAGGGTTCTCAAAGAGGCAGGGTCTCTGGATCAGAAACTATGACTCAGTATGGATTTGTTCTGGGAATTATAATAAGATTCAGCAGAAAGTTCTATAGCCCAAGCTGGAGGTTTCAGCTGAACATAATTAAAACTTTCAGTAAAAAATAGAATTTACCAGGAGACCATTAAGTAATTAAGATAGAAAAAAAGGCCATAAGGAAAAAATACAGTTTCCAGAATTCTGTTCTAAGAATAAACATGAAAACGAAATGTTGCCATTACTCTGCCAAACTGAACATAATATTTAACATATTTGACCATTATATTTTCTTTAATAACATTCTCCTAGTTCTCAAATAAATAAAACAGAAAATGTAAAAACCCATTTTCAAATAGCAAGCACAGGTTGATATTCATCCTACGTAATTTTAACCATTCAGAAGTTAAATACTTTGTGTAAGATGAGCTTCCAAGACCTACTGAGCAGGCAGTGAAGAGAAACATGCCAGTGTTTGAAAAGCCCATTCTACAGTTTGTACACTGTCTGTGGAATATGATTATGATCTGTTACCAATGATCTGTTTTCTCCTTCTCTTTTCTCTCCTTCTGGAGGAGTTACATGTGCAAGGATGTTTTTTGTTTCATTTTGTGGTGGGGTTTTTTTTGTTATTTGTTTGCTTTACCTACATTTTGATCTGCTTTTCCATTGGAGTTGGTGAGATGGATTGCCCTGTGAAGTTGCCTCTCTCTCCATTGCCTGCCTACATGGCTTAGGTAAAATGCTTTAATTTGTGTAAGGCACTTTTAGTTACTTTGAGTAACTAAAATATAGTAAATCTGACTCACTGACAGGTTTCAAAATGCAATATTTTAAATCATCAAATATTTCAAATTATCAACATGCGATGATGGTTTTAGAAGATGCCAAAAAGAATACTTACTGGCCAAATGTCACAATATTTTTAACAGTCATTTTTAGGAAGTTATCAGAACACAGAGGGGTCAGTACAATGATGAAGAGTAAGTTGCGTGCAACTGCTGCAAAGGACCACCTAGCGGAATGGTCACAGTCAGAAAAATGTACAGTAATAAAAGTAGTTAGTTATACAGTCTATTGCAAGGAAATAGGTAAGTGGAAGCAAACCCACAAATATTTTCTCTGAAAAGCAGGAAATTATAAATATCTATCTCAGTATAATTTCTTCATGCAATGTTGTGACACTAACAGCTACACAAAATTCTCATATGCCACTAAACAGAAGCAAGGAAGAGTCTCTCTCTATGTAAAATTTTGGTGAGACCACTCTTATAACACTTATTCGCACTGCAAAGAATGTGTGAAGTAGAAAACTTAGAAGAGAGATACATAAGTCGTGCAAGGTTATAAGAAAAAAGCCAAAAATATGGGATTGAAGGTGCTCCAACTAGCTTATCAGGGGAAGGTCAAAAGTGTGGGTATTTACAAATGGAAAAAATATATCAGAGAAACAGCTTAAAATATACTTCATAAAAACTTTGAAAGACACTTTTCCATGCATAGGGAGTAGAAATTAATTCTTCAAGTGCAAGCAGGCAAGCCAGAGATGAAACATTAAGGAAAAAGAAAATTATTGGTGTTTATGATGCATGTGCCCTAATGCGGGAAGCTAAAACTACTGCAGCAAAGTTTAGGTTCTCTTTAAAGTTAACGGAAAGAAGGAAGCACCTTCAGAGGACAATTCATCTCATCCTAAATAAAAGCCTGAAATTATAGGGAATGTATCTGGTCATACCTGTTTCTCTCCTCTCACTAGAACAGGAGCAATAATGACTAGTTCAGACTGAGATAATTGTGTTTTATATGTCCAAAGTTAGGTGAGAGGTACCCCAGCCTGTATTACTTTTTAGAGTCAGACTGTCTTCAGGAGTTGCAGTGTTATCACCAGAAAACTGATAATCTGTATTTTTCTTTCTCCTGGGGAGGAAACCTTAACCCTTTGCCTGAGTATGAGAGTGTATAGAAAGACAGAAAGACAGAAAGAAAGAAAGACAGAAAGAAAGACAGAAAGAAAGAAAGAAAGAAAGAAAGAAAGAAAGAAAGAAAGAAAGAAAGAAAGAAAGAAAGAAAGAAAGAGAGAGAAAGAATTTTTCAGTATTTTCAGTACCTTAGGGCAGTAGTGCATAATCACTAGATTTTTCATTTCAGCTTTCAACTTGAAATTATAGATCTAACTTCCATTTGTGACTGCTATGACTGTACTGAGATTAGCATTTACCATATCACTTTCTACAGCTGGTATCAGTGAAAATATTTATGCACACAGTGAGAGGAGAAAAGTATCTGCCAAAACCTGTGGGTGCCACTAAAAACAACATTTCTTTCAAATCTGTGTTTTTGTACAGTGCACAGCACAATGGTACTCTGCTTACAGTTGGAAATACCAGGCACTTCCATAATCGAAAAAAAAAAAACCCAGATGTAAAAATAATTATTGCCCGATAGTAGTAATTATATCTAGAGCAAATTAGGCACTATAAGGACAACAGAGCATCAGTTATGCCACCTCAGTGGGGTGAGAGATGTTGACTTTCTAATGAAGCCCTAATTCAGATGTAGCTGTAAAGTCTAGTCTTAACTTTAAGCTCTCCTTAGATTTTCAATAAACAGATATAGTACACAAGAAAATAAAACCAAATAAAATATGAACATGCAGAGTTCCCTTAGGCTTAGCCTATAGCTAGTAAACCAGTTTAGAGTTTCAAACATTATGATGGTAGCAATCATTGCTAGATACTTTATTCACTGGGAGATGGTGGGGTGCTACCAGAACCAGACAACTAAAAACCAGATGGATTGTGAAGTCTGTACCAGGTCTTCACAATATAAATTGCTGAACGAACTGTTCCTTCTTACCAACATTTGGCAGAGAATACTTTGGAGGTTTTTAATTACCACTGCTACAAACCATAGAAAGGTTTGTGTGACGGTGATGGAATGCTGACCTCACTGAAGAAAGACCTGTTTTACCTTGGTTAATGAATAATAGTTGCCATTTTCTGTAATTGTTCCCCCCCTTTACTGTCACAAATGGTCTTATGATAATAATCATAGTATATAATCTGACACAAGTGCTCTTAAAGAAATTTCTAGTAAAGGACTGCAGCCTCTGTGGGAGGTAACTGTCGGAATTATCTTAAACCACTACCTGTCTTCCACTACAATAGAAAAGGCCTTTAATCGAAATAATCCTTTTTCAAACGAGCAACTTTTTTTTCCCTCTGCAATTCACTCATCTTAAAAAGAGCACTATAGCTTTTGTGCATAACTTAATTCATTCTTCAAGACAAGTACAAAATTTGTCACTGACATTTAGCGCCAGCCGTAGGCAATGGATAAAATGAACTAGTTAGCAATTTAACCTGTAAAAAAAACAGAGTGGGATGAACAATTTTCTGCCATCAAAGCAAATGGCTAACATTTAGCAAGATTTTATTTTTATTTTTCAGCCCATCCCATCCTCAAGAAGAAAGAAGTCAGGCTAACATTTTTTCTGGGTCCTAAATCTTCCTCTCAGCCTATTTCTTTAATGGTTTAAAGTAAATGACTATCCAGAGGATAATTAGGCACTGTGCTGTCGCATCGTGTCAGGTCACAGCTGGATTTAGTCAGCATTAACCTTTGGGGAGAATTGGAATATCAGTATCATTTAAAATTAAAGACGTGTAAGCAGGCATTTCTGGAGATGTTAGAAAAGTAATTGTCTGTAAATTGTTTGACCTTGAGATTTAATTGCATGCACAACACACATTCTAGCAAGAACCCTGGACTGTGTTCATTCTCTTTCACCTCCGTACCTCTCACTTTGCAGAACCCATTAAGCTACCTGTGGATTTTTCTGTAAAATATTAAAGATTGTTTTAGACTGAGAACAAAAGCTTTTAAGCAAGACCTCTTGCAAACAAAACTGTTAAATAGCTGTAGTATAGACCTCACCTATTTGAACTTCAGTCTTTTTATACACTTAGAAATGTTTATATATACATAGAAAATACTCCTGTTAAAGAGTTATGCTTAATTTTTATTCCTTTTTTTTTTTTTTTTTTACTAACAAGTTTGCATATTATGCCTTATTCCCTTTTTCCCTAATGAGACAGCTTATGCTTTCAAAGTCCCTCAAGCTAGGCAAATCTCTCCACTGCTTCCACTGTTAATAATGAAACTTCATAATTATACAAATCCAAGGTGGCCAATCAGCTTCTCAGGCTGAGCCTTCGGGTACCTCATGCATTATTTATGTGGCACTCAGGCCTGTGAACTCACTTGCTTATATTAGAAGCCTAATTAATATTTAATCACACGTAGAGAGGGCACACAAAGCTGTGTTATTCCTCAAAAGAAGTGCAGTAAAAGTGTACACAGGTGCTTGTTTGCTTGTGTGTGTGTATGTGTGTGCATGCCATAATATGCACACTCACACTGATTAGAAATACTCTTCAGATTGGGAATGAGGCAAGCCTTTGAAGATGCTAACATATGCCAATAAAGACATACATAGTTTTGATCCTGACTGCAAAACAGCTTTCTCAGGTGATGCTGAAACCAGTTGAGACTCTCCATGAAGATTTCAGCATATGAAAACCAGTGCCAAGGAGAACCATTTAGGTTTCTTGGTTCAGGAATTAGTTTCTACATGCCTACAGATATCCTCCTATATTCCTGGGGCCAGACTCTCCATTCACACTGGCACTAAATCATCAGCTGCAAAGCAGTTCTTGTTTTTATGCCAGTCCATGAGAAAAAGTAATAATACCTCTAACTACCATCACTTTTTGGGTACATTTCATAACCATCTCTTCCCTAGCGTGATAATGCTCGATAATCTCAGTGTCATGGTTTGAGCTCAGAGGGCAACTGAGCACCATGCAGGCACTGACTTCCCCCTTCCCCCTAGAGCTGGGAAGGAGGGAATCAAAAGGTCCAGGAACATGAGATAAGGACAGGGAGGGATGATTACTATCTTTAAGGCACATGCAAAATCAGACTTGTTAAGAGAAGAAAAAAACCCTAAATTTAATACAGACACTTAACAAAAACACTTAACAGAAAGAGTAGGACCCTGAGAAGCATGACCACATCTTGAAAACACCTTCCCCTTCCCCCATCCCTCCCTTCTTCCCGGGCTCAGCTTTGCTCTCGATATCTCTGCCTCCTCTCCCCAGTGGCGCAGGGGTCAGGGAATGGGGGGTGCAGTCAGTCCTCCTGCTTCTTCCACCTCGAGGTTGGGGTGGAACTTCTGGCATTCCTCCCCTGTTCCAGGGGGGTCCCCCTCTCACAGGAGACAGTCCTCCACAAACCAGCTCCGACATGAGTCCCTCCCATGGGTGTGTGGGTCCCCCACACGTGTTGCAATCCTCCCTGAGCCGAACTACAACAGCGGGGCCTTCTTCCCGTGGGGTCCCGGCCTCCTTTGGGCTCAGTCACCTGGGTCAGCGTGGGGCCCCCCACATGCCACAAATCGGTACCTGCTCCACCGTAAACCCCCATCGGTGGTGGTGGGGGCAGCCCTGCCGTCTAACCAAGGATACAGGGGAGTCTCTGCTCTGGCACTCCTCTCCCCCTTCTCCTCCTTTCTTCCACTGACCTCGGTGTTCACACAGGTGCTCTCCTCACAACTTCACAACTCCCACAACACCTCCCAGATTCACCTTCTTAAATACGTTATTCCAGAGGTGCAGCTAACTGGTCCAGCCTTGGTGCAAAGGCAGGTCCGACTTGGAGCTGGAGGAGCTTCAAGAAGCTTCTCACAGGGGGCCACCTCTGCAGCCTCCTCCCCTGCTACCAAAACCCCCCACCACTCACTCAAACCAGGACACCCAGATGCTAGCTTTTATGGAGAAGAAAGTTCTTGAAACAAACTTAGTTATGATAATGACAATTTAAGTTGTAGAAGATTCCACTTGTTACTGATTTTTTTTGTAGGAAACTTTCATGTCAGTTGATGCTGAATTATTTTCATCCTCACCTACCATTGTGCCTCTACATGCAAAATCCTCAGTCGTCTGTTGATTCCTTTTTGTTTACACAGAGTCTGACAGATCACGCTACAGTATGAAACCTTTTTGATGGGAAGGAAGAGAAATCCACATCTAGCAAACCCTATGAGTAGACAAGTCAAAGCAGTGAGAAAGTCACCTGTCTTACTGTAAATTCCACTTAGTATAATTTGGTTTAATATTAAACAAAAGGTTTCATCACACTGATACTACTATTATTTCAACAATATTTCCAAAGTTGGCATTAACTTTTTTGAGTTATCCTCTCAGACCACTGCAATCTCTCACCATCACTGTGCTATTGTTTTTAAGGCAGGCAATTAAGGACTTAATCTGAATGTCCTCTTTAAAACATTGTTTTTAATTGTATTTTCACCAGCATTGTCTCCCCATAAACAGTAGCAAATAGGACTTACGGACTTTATTCCAGCATCTGTTATTAAAGCATTAATGTGGTCTTGAAATGACTGATCTTATCAATATAAAAAATGACTGTGATAACCAGAGCTGGAAAAAAACAAGAAACTTTAATTTGGTGGTTATAAGAGGGGAATTAGGAAGAAAAACAGTGAGGACTCTGGGTAAGACACTGGTGAGACCACACCTGGAGTGCTCTGTCCAGTTCTGGACTCCCCAGTACAAGAGAGATGTGGAGCTATTGGAGAAAGTCCAGTGAAGGATCACTAAGATAATGAAAGGGCTGGAGCATTTCTCCTATGAGGCAAGACTGGGAGGACCGGGACTGCTTAGCCTGGAGAAGAGAAGGCTCAGTGGGATCTTATCAACATGTACAGTTATCTGAAGTAAGGAAATGAAAAAGAGGGAGCCAGGCTCTTTTCAGTGGTGCCCAGTGACAGGACCAGAGGCAATGGGAACAAACTGAAACACAGGAGTGTCCCTCTGAACAACCTGAACGTCAGAAAACACTTTTTTCATTGTGAGGGTGACTGAACACTGCCATAGAGAGGTTGTGGAGTCTTTATTCTTGGAGATACTCAAAAGCCACCTGAACATGGTCCTGGGCAACTGGCTCTAGGTGGCCCTGCTTGAGCTGGTGGGTTGGACCAGATGACCTCCAGGAGTATCTTCCATCCTCAACCATGATTTGAGTCTGTGACAATTTTTAAAAATTTCCATGACAAAACGTAAAATTTCTGTCTAATATTTGGCATTTCCTTTTAAAAAGTATTTTATTTTTATTTTTTTAAATTTTAATTTTAAAATTAAGAAAGCAAGAAGTTTACACATTAAAAGAAACAATTTTTGGTTTGCTGCAATATTTCATTTTGAAGACAACACTCTGCAAAGTTCCTACTCTTCTCCCAACTTATTTTTGGTTGAAACTATTCTCTGAACATAAATCAAAGGTGTAAACATTTTTAGTTATTTCAGAAATCCATCTGAGTAAAATTTGTTGAAATCATGTCTCACAGTTCTGGTTATACTGATCCAGGTTCAGTAACCCTGAGATACTTTAAATTGGTAAGGAATCTTTACAGTCTTAAATGAAGTGTGCTACACAAATTAAATGTATTATAATTATTAAACAGTTAAGTGAAGTACTATAAAACATCGCAACAATTGTTCAAGTGAAGCAATCCTTCTTTCTCCTTTTGGTCTCTTTTCTCTCTTAAAATCCAGATTCCAGAGCTTAAATTTATCATTACATCTACTTACAAAGTAAAAGAGCCAAACAATGTAGTCTCAAAACTAAACTGAATCTTGGTGGAGCAAAACATTTCTTGTGAAACAACTTAAAAGACGTAAGAAACTGTATGACTTCATATATTTGTCATCAAATTTCTTAAAATCAAACTGCTCTTAAGAAACCATGAACTGCCTCCTGAGGCACACTACCACTTGATACAGAGGACCTTCCATTGTAAATTGATAGAAATAAATTAGTTGGCCCACCATGCACTTCACACCATTCCATGTATGTAATATATGCACACACAATATATTGACATCAGTTTGCTAAACACCTCTGGCAATCTCTGAAAAAATAGACATGCATATATTAACTCAGTAATATGTTTTAAATTAAACCAAATTCCAATTTATCTTGAATTTTTTTCTCCTTTCAGGGACAAAAATAGTGAGGGATAAAATGTATGCCAAGAACCCTGTACCAAGCATCTGGCAAATTTATGGGTTTTTGCATCCATTTTCCAGTGCTCCAGTCCCAGAGGTGCATGAAATGAGAAGAAACATTTGTTGTAGTTCCAGGGAGAGTTTGCAATTTCATAACTCTTATTTAAGATACTTTCATTAAAAGAAATAAAAGACTTTCAACTATGTTTACACTATTTCCTTACAATGACAGGCATACCGCATTTGAAATGAATATATTTAATAGGGAACATTCCTTCCTTAACAAGTTCTAGATGAATCATGGTGTTTTTCTTTTTTTCATTCATATTTCTTTTGCAGTTTAGTTACTATTTTAACACCAGACTAGGTAAGTCTAAGGACAGACAGAGCACTGAATAATATCAACAGCTAAAGAGGTAATTTTTTTTTTTTCCAAAAGTGGGTTGTTTTTGTAGTATTGTGCAAAAATATTTTCCAATATTTTTCCACATTGTGGTTGTTTGCTAAATGTGCCATTATGCCACCAACTTCAAAGCTTAAACTTGATCTACCTAAGACCTGTCTATTAAACAGGATAAAAGAAAGAAAAAAAAAAAAAGATTAAAAACCCCCCATCTAACATTACTAGCTTCCATATTCCATTCCAGCTTCAATATAGGATTGTTCTATTAACTGTATTCTCTAATGGTCTGGTCAGCCTACCATTAAATTATTCAAATAAAGATGAGGGACCTGATTCTCAGCTGGCATATATCAGTGTAGTTTCATTGATTTAAATAGGGCTATACCAATTTACATCTCCTGTGAATCATGCCCATCATTTCAATCAGAACGATTAAATGATTAGTTTCCTAGTATATTAGCATAAATTGCTAATAACTAATGAGTAGTCATAATTCTATGCCTTTTTGTAAAGCCCTTTTCAAGCATAGGAGCCTTCACTTGGTAGAAGTATGAATACATAAGCTGTTGTCACATATGCAACTGAATAGTGTTACACAGAACAGCCAAAACCATGGAAAAGATGTCCAGTCCTTCTGAATCTACAACTTGCAATCATCAAGAAATTCAGGAGAATTTTTAGCTGAGATTAAAGGAACAGCTGCTGCTATTTTTACAGTAGTACAAAATAATAATACTGCAATACATGGCCTAAGAGGGTCTTAACTGTATGCTATAGAAAGGCTAATGTGCCTTCCTTTGAAAGAAAGCATTGCTCCAGGAACAGAATATTGGAGAAAACTATGTTTTTAAGAAAAATAGGATAAATTAGCAACTACTGTGCTAAAGAAAACATCAGTTAGAATATCACATATGTAAACAAATGAAAAACAGTGAAAGCTCTTACTGTAGTATGCCTTGTTGAAAATCTTGATGGTATTTTCAAATTGTCGAGTATTCACCAGCTGTGTTAACAAACTTCATGGCACCTAAGGTGTGCTTTACCCAGCCATTACTACTTTTAAGCTTCAGTGTGAAGCAGGGAGTTTTCCTCTCTTTGCCTGAAGGGGAAAACTTTCTGGACACTTTGGTAGCTCCACAAGATGGCAGAGAGAAGAGGAACAGAAGTATCTGTCACAATCCCAGAAAACCCTCACTTCTAAAAAAATCCTAGATTTTCTTGCACACCAGTCCAAGGCAAAGGAATTAACTCTACTGATAATCAAAACCTGTTACATACACCATTTTTTCTCCCATTTAAAAGGCTTGGTCTATCACTTTGCCATCTGTAATAATTACATACTGTGCAGGGAGAAAATAAATTTTAAAATAGTAATTTAAGCACATTTTTTCCAGATAAGCAAAATCAGTAAAATAGGAAAGAAATAAAATCACATAGGGACAAATGCTCGTTCCAGAACTTACTCTGCAGCAAATATAACATGCTAAAGATGTGCTGCAAAACTTGAGAGGGAAATAATTGATTCAAAACACTTGCCCATAGAGTGAGGTGATGTAAGTTAACAGATATCCTTGGATAGGATCTATTAAGCCAGTGTCCAGCTCAGCAAGAGGCATTTCCAAAGTTTTCTTAGATTTTGTGTACTTCAGCTTTTAAAAGAACAATAATATTGAAGGGATTTATCATAAAATAAGAGTAATAAATACACTCAGAAATATCAAGTTATATCTGCTCTGCTTACAGCTTGCAAAATATCTGAAGAAGCTTAATAAGGAAAATACAGACCTTGGGAAACAGAAATGATCATGAAATCACTAAAAATTTCCCTGGACTGAAAAAGGAAATTAAAAAGGAGGAGAATGAAAGAGAAAGGGCAAGAAAAAAGAAGAGAGAAAAAGGAAAATTAGAGAGGGAGAGAATATGAAACTAACCTTATTCAGAGTCAAAATGTCATTCAGCAATCTTGTTTTCATTCCTAGAAAGTACTTGTATTAAACCCATTTTTATTAAAAGTGGGGTTTGCTGCCCAGCTTGACTTTACCTTCTAAGTATGTGTGTGTATATATATATATATATATATATATATATATATATATATGCAGACATACAATCAATTTTTGACTCCTGATCAGAATAATTAATTTCAAATCCTCATTTCATTTTTTAAAATCTAAGATCTGTTTGGAGTTTCTATACAAATTTAGGAATAGCAAGACCCTGAACTTCACTGCAGGTGCTCCCAGTGTGCATTATCAAGAACAAATTCTTAGACATAACTCAAACACCATGTACCTTTTTTATAATATTTTTTAAAGTTTTGGTAATGAAAAATAAATACCTGATATAGTTAGGAAACTTTGTTGTAAATTAAATTTGTAACATACTTTTATTTATACACTTGGATAAGTATGTATCCTGTCTATATGTTCAAGCACGCACTCATCTATGCATTATACTTATGTGTACACATATATATGTGTATTTATCTATCAGAACCTTCAAAACTGATTCAGCAATTAAGGTTTCTCTCAGCAATTAATGCAGCAGTAATATAATTGTTTACAAACTTGATTTCCACCACCACCCAGCTTTCCTAGTTTTGCTTTGAGATTCAAATTCACCATTATGCAAAATTTTCACTAATCAAAAAAAAAACCAAAACAAACCCCCCCAAAAAAACAAAACCCAAAAAAACAACCAACCACACATGAAAAAAACTGATATATTTCTTTTCTCTACTTTTGTAAAACCATTGAAACTTGGTGTTCACTTTAAAATGTCAGCTAAGAGAGCTGTCAATTAAAACTATTTGTTCAGAAGCCTTGCTTCTTTAAAAGGACAGAGCATAAACATAAAAGATAAGATTTTAGGTATAGCTTCCCCAGTGTTTCTTCATGTTTTCACTGTCCTCTACACAGGAGCAAAATGTACAATAGGATCCAAGAAATACCATTTTGGAAGGTTGGAAGACTGAGACCAAATCTGCAATTTTTCACTCCATTTTCTTATGGGTATCTCACACAGTTTAAGTTCTAGTGTTATTTGCTACTTGGATACATTTACATAGAAACACTTCTTCTACACTCCCTTGAAAGTCAATGTGAGGTTTTCTGTTGACCTTCTGAGGTAAGGATGAGGCATTATACAGCCAAAAAAAAAAAAAAAAAAGGACACTGTTCTTGATGACCCACAGTTGGTGTGCATGCACTCCCTTTTCAAGTTTTATTCTTTTACCATCTCCTTCCCTCTGAGTTTAGAGAAATGCAATAAAGTTAGTATCTTCTCTACAAACTCTGTCTTAAGTAGTGGGGAAGGAAACAAGAGAATGAAACTGAGGTGGCTGGCACTATATCCTCTATTCCTGCCACGTAGCAGTACAATAAAATGTCCTTTTTGCAGTATAAAGACAAGACTCATGTGCAGTCTACATTGAAATAGTGAGAAAAATTAAGGAATTGAGCTGACTCAAAATACAACTGTGTGAAAGAATCCTAACATACATTTGATTCTAATGTATACCTCTGATATATAACTATAATATCTTCTGTCTTCTCTAATCTTTGCTGAGTGCAATGCTATCATCTAGAAATGTAAATCTTAGAACAAAAGCAAGCATTCCTTTGCAAAATATTTTGGTTAGGTTGGAACTGGTGAGACTGTCCTACACACTGGGGGTATATTCACAGTATCTAATAAATGTTTTAATTACAGAAACTTCAAGTCAGTGGTGTTAAGTTTAAGAGAAATCATAAATAAGTTTTATAAGAACTCTTCACCTACACTGTTTCTATTGGTAAGTTAGCTGATATAGGATGTTAAATGAAATGGTACTGCAATCAATGTCAAGAATTTAACATTTTGGATTTTATACACTAAATGTAATTCTAGAGTTAGACTTTGAAGAAGTGCATTCTAGTGTGATACCTAAATCGGTAGCCTTTTTTATAGTTACAGTTTTCCTATTTGGTTGCCAAGCATCTGCATGTTAATAAGTAACAACATTTAATAAGTGGAAGTACTCCAAAGTAACACACTTAACTCACTGTATCATAGTAAAAATGTACACTTATGCCAAAGGGAAGTTATGCTTTTAAACTGCAACTCTAAATTGCAACTAACATGCTGAAGCAAGGATGTCACAGTTACACATAATTACCATTTCTACAGGAGCCTGTTTCCTGTGGTGACAGTAGCATATTTAAAAGATAGCATTTTCAGTCTTTGATGTCACTTTTCTCATACAAAACTCTTTTCACTGAGAGCCCCATTCAGTAGCCCAGCCTTATCCAGTAAAGCACGTTAAGCATATGCCTAGATCCCATTTATTTCAAAGGAACTTAGACACATGATTATGATTTTTTTTTCTGAAAAGGGATTGAACTTAAGTATATGTTTCAAATGCTTTGTCATATGGGAATATAAAATAGGAGCATAACTCCTAACTGCAATACCACTAATATTCCTGACTACCCAGGAATTTTAGTGTCAACAAGTTTTATCATGTTTTACAGGTTTATTTTTCCAAATAATATTTTATTATCATCTTGTCTTATCACATAGCACATGCAGTAAGCTTATTACAAGCCAACAAAAAGTTTGAAAAAATATTAAGCTTAATCATATTTGAATCTTTAATACTTTACCAGTGCTCTTCATGGCTTAAAGACCATAAGCTTTAAATACCACAGAAGCTTTTTTAAAATTTTTTTTATATTTGAAATGAGAATGCTAAAAAAAAAAAAAAAAAAAAAAAGAAATTCACAGAGAAGACAGGAGAAAAACCCTTGCTATGTCTCCTGCCTTTCTCTTTCAACTTTTTGCTTTTTCTTAGTCATAATTACTGTAATAAAAAGGTGTTTTCCTGGATAAATATTACAGAACAAAGAATACAGTGTGGCTGGCTCTGTTACACTACCAAATTTTTTTCCGGCAGACAAGCTATAAACAGTGTCCAGATTGATAGCAACAGAAGCTGTCATCTATTTCCCTTGTACAAACTATCTCTGTACTACTCAAAACCTGAGGAAACACTTTTTAGCAACCCTAGCATTGAAGTCACCCTTGTAGAAATACTTGCTGTGTAATCTCTCAACATTGTTGTTTTGTTTTGGTTTTTTTTAACGAACACCATCATTATAACATTCTGTGGTGGTTTTAATATTTATACACTAAGGGTAGCACATTGGGAAGGCTGTGTTATCAACATTTTTCTAACAGAAAACTGGGTGCAGTTTTCCTTGGGCCCCTTCAGTGATTTTCATGACTAGGATAGACCATAGTGGCTGTTGAGGCTGCCTCTTCTTCACAAGCTCATTACATTTTCTCTCTTAGGATAATTTCTTACAATTAGAGAGCACAGAACTGAAAATTTATAAAAGTGTGTTCCATGTCTCACTGGGCCATAGACTTTCAGTGTGGATCTTGAACAAATTGTTTTACTTACTCTACCTCTGCTTTTCACATCTGAAAAGTAGAGATAAAAGCAACAGGAGCACTTCAAGGCTTAATTCATTAAAACTGGCAAAGAACTTTCAGGTCAATGCATGGAGGCTGCTACAGATTAACATATTAAAAATTTTAATAATTTATCTGTGATCTACTTTAACTGATGCAAGATATTTCTAAACTAGAAGCAACAGGAAAATTTAACACGACGTCACTGGTATGCATGTGCAGTTTTATAGACCAGTAACTGTAACAGAAAGATATTAATGTGCTTCCTCTATTTGGGCTGTATACCAGAGTACTACATACACTTCAGGAATAACCTTCTTCCAAGGGAAAGTTAAAATAAAGCTAAATGTAATATAAATACATAGTTCATCTTTATACACACATACACAGTACACATAAAGAAAATACATGCATTGAGATACTACTCCAAGGAAAGAAAAAGATTTTTCCTTGACTGTGTTACAAGGCCATAATTCCTCAAGCTCAATGATACATGTTGTAGGAATGCTCTGAAATAAAATGCCTGTAATTAACTAATATATTATTTTATATAAGATCCTTTGTTTAATATATGTCTTCATATTAGTGCACTCTGGTTAAAGGAAAATAAAACAGATAGCAGAGGAAGAAAATACATATTTGTATTTTTAAAAATAATAAAATCTGCTTTATTCCAATAGCATTTTTCCTCAGGATTTTTTCCTTTTAAAAATAAAAATTCCATTTTCCTGTCTGAATTCAAAATGATTGACTGGAGCACAATATTAAGTAATAAATGAAACAGTCCCAGTGCCTGAAAGACTCCTGAATAAAGAGAAAATTATTTTTGGATTTTCCTTCTGATCAGATATGAAATATTCTGAAACGCCACCTCTATAATTTGATAAAAAGCTTGATATCCCCAAATGAAAATAGGATTCAGCACTTTCATTTTTCTGTCTCTAAAGGAACCTCTAGGTAAACTGATTTTAAAAAAATGAAAATCTCAAGCATAAAGGTGGGAGTAATGAAGCAAGTTTAAATATGCGCTGACCTTTGAAATGAACTGCATTCCATGTTGTTTGGCCAAGAAGCTGGCTGTGTTGCTGTCTCCATCAATTTCCACAGCATAAAAGATGTGGGTTTTGGAGCTGCCCTGCTCTCTGGTGGATGTTGATAGGCATCGCCGCAAATACACCAGTGCTGATAGCAACAGCCATATGTTCATTGCTCTGAAATATTAAGAGGAAATCCACAAGGGATAAAAGTGTAAGCATCTTCTTTTGTTGTTGTCGTTCACTGTAAGAATTTACCCAGAGGTGGCTGTATTTTATTTTCCCCTTCTTTGGTTTAAAAAGTTAAATCCTACAATCTTTTATTTAGTAACGATATTAAACTAAAACGAAGAAAGCTAAACAAAACATTATTTCGGAAGCTAAGAGTATTATGCTATTGGAAAGTATGTAAAATCAAAGTAATATTGTGTTATATAATTTTATTCATACAAATTCAAAAATAAAAATGTATGCTATTTTTCAGCATTAGTGATGCAATTATTTCCTTTTTCCACTACTACTTTATTATATGACTAGTTTTATTCAGGCATTTGCTAATCTAAAGCTGTTCATTAGACCTGAAGGTCAAATGGCATTCTCTGAAAAATTTCAAAATGGAAGATTGTCACTTGAATGTATAGTAATTTTAATAACCACTAATCTAAATATCTGTATATCTGCTCTAAGTCCCTCTGTAACATATTTCACCAAATATCAGTTTAAAAGAGAGTTTTATAATCTGATCATATGTTGCCTAGAAAAATTAATGATAGAAAGATGACAAAGTCAAGACTATACATATGAGAAATATTACAGATATCTTAATTAGGCAATATTCATACTTGGCTGAAAATTGTTTCTGTACACACCAGCTCTAAGGTTTTAGATCCGGCTTTAAAAATGTGACAGCATCAAGTAACAAAATCATCCTGAGTGATAACCTGGTGTTTCATCTGTGATGAAAAAACAAGGGTATCTTTTAAGTAGATGTGCTATTAGGTACAAAAAAGTGGGAGAAATCCAGCTAACTTTTCCACCTACATTTCCAGTCTTTTATGTACCTGTTAAGATCTGTACAATAACAGATTTTTTAAATTAATTTTGAAATGTGTGGGACAATATAGTTTTGCATGTTATAGGTAGTGATATTCATTTATATGCTTGCAGTGTTTGCAGCAATTATTATTCAGTCTTTAAAACAGCAGTTAGATATAAATTATCAGTGGGACCATACAAATATGTAGAAATAAACCATTGTATCAATTCAATCTTTGAAGATATACATCTGTCTTTCCTAAGACATGTCTTTCAATTGTATCCCTCTTGGAAGTCCAAGAATTAACAAAAAGCAGCCAGTGACTGAATTCCAGCCCCACACCCAGTAGTAGCTCTTTTTAATATTAGGTGTAAATTAAGGTGCAACAGAAAAAACAGTTTATCTCATATCTTGCAGTCCACAATAATGTAAACCTACGATCTTTAATAAACACTACCAGGCTGAAAAAAATATACTTAAGGTATCTGCACAGTTAAAGATAAAAATCAGATCATGAATGAGATCCTACCAGCTAGATACTTCTGTAAAGGCCTAGTAAAGCCTATCACATGGAATCCCTACTAATTACATTAGAATGTTTCTGGATGCTGATTGCTATCTGAAGCATAGAAAACCTCAACAAGGTGGGGGATTTTTTTAGCCAGACATATGCAGTCTAAATTTCTAATGTTCCTCTTCAAATCTTAGTTAAATATGTATTAGGGACATTACTGTTTTTCCACATGTTTGGGGTAGTGAGAACTGCAATTTATTTCTGTTGTTTAGCTAAGCAATTAGGTTGCAGCCCTATGAAATGAAGCCCAGTAATTAATGGAAAGGAAGCCATGAAGATTATGAAAGATTAAGTTTCAGCTCCTACCTGTAAGAAGATGGAAATTTCATCAACTATAGTCCAGACCATGCATGAGGCTAAAGGTTATTTAGCTTAGTGTTTCTTCTGCTAATGGAGATCTACTTTGTATAGGCTATTTACTTATGTGGTGATTGAGTCAGAAAAAACATATTATGTTACAGCTCAGCCTACTCTAAACATGATTCAAAATGGATTTCAACCAAGGTCTCTTCCTATCAGTTCTAACACAGTCAAGTCATTTTGATCTCCCCATCTTAGGACAATGTAGTTGGCCTATATTTAAAGTAAGCCAAAGGCTGAGGAGTCTACAGAGAAATTGGGGCTGCAGAGAGAATTAAGAAAGAAGGCCTAAATTGATAATGTAGATCCACCGTATATAATTCATGCAGAATAAAACATTTCCAGAACAAAAGACCAAAATCAGTCTACCTAGGACACTCTAGATCATGAGAGCATTCTTTTAGGAAAAGAAAAATACAGGTTCATCCCCCTGCAGAGAGATTTAAGGGTAGAGCACCATATTTTTCAGTATGGGACTGACACCACTGCCAGTATTAGTAAAAGTGTTCTGGAGATACTTCTCTCCTCTATAATCCTTGACATTCACTTTACTACTTTTCAAATCAAATCTTTTTCCTAGTACTAAAGTAGAGATCTGCAGAACTTATTCATTTTTCCAAGCTGATAGGTTTGGCAAATTTGACCTCACCTGAATGGAACCACTCTGCATATTCGCTTTTTTGACTACCAAACAATTTTCTGGGGGGAAAAAAATAAAAAAAGGAATAAAATACAGAAAAAAATTCTACAGACAGCACAATGCAAACAAGTCTGAGAGGCATTTCTTATATACTAGTGGCTTATGCTGTTACTAGAACTGAGAAACAAAATGCTGGGAGATTAAATGGAAACAGTATAAAAAGCAATAATCACTGAAAGCCTCTGCTATTCCTATATACATTAAGAAGCTTCAGCCACTAATATAAAATTAACGATATGTGACATCTAGATGATACTTAGAAAAACACTTGATTGTCAAACTGGAGAAAAAAAAAACCTCTACACTTAGCAAAATTTGAGACATTCATTTCTGAAAACAGATGGTAATCCTGCAAATGTATATTTTTGCAAGAGTTATACATTTAATAATTTTCCTTTCCACAAAACCACAAATTGACTGGATTCTTGTTCTCCAAGAAACTACAAATTCATCCTAGAAAGTGGAATTGGTAAATGCACTCAAACAAAATCAACAATTTAAAGAATATTTCATTGGTATAAGTAGTAATTGGTCACCTTCACAATCATGACACTGAAGCAAACCAAAACAGGTGTAGTTTCACCCAATTATTAGCTCCTGAAAATAAAGTGGGTGGGGAAAGTACATTATTTTACCTCTACAAAAATTCTATCTACTTCTTCGTGGAAACATTTGACTGTCATCTATAATGTGGAATAGGGACTTAAATTCAGCATGAGATGAAAATTTACCCAAACTTGGACAAGATAATAAGACTTTGAAAACTGCAGTCACAACAAGGTCAGGAGATCCACGTAACAGTTAAAAATCTAAATAATGAAAGATTCCACCTGCACAAAGTAATCACCATCCCAGGACTGATCCTGTATTTCTCTCATAATGTGGTTTTTCCTTGTGTTCCAATTCATATATTGGGAGAACAAAGAGACTGGCCTATACTCTAAAGGCAGTATTAACAGAGAGCAAATTGGACAGAGAAGCATCTGTGTGGCAGTAGTATGAGAGAATGGACAGCAAGGGTCTGCTGTTGGCCATGAATGAAACTGGTAATTTATGTTAGAGGACTTGGATTGACTGATTAGGATGACTAGGACTGAGAACTATACATCAGGGTAGTGGGATTATTGCTTGAAAGCAAACGAGGGTACAAAAGAACCACAATACCAAGGACTGAGTGAGAGAAAGAAATAAAAAAACGATTTGCATACCTGGACTCACTGGGACCTCAGTTGATAGGAAGTTAGTTGGTTCAAGTGACTTGAAGTACAATTGTTTAAACAGAACTAGAAAAAAGAGCCAGGAATGATACAGAATCTTAAAAAGTGCAACATTAGATGAAGAGATCTGAGTGATTTAGGGAGGTACAGATTCAGGAAGGGCAGAACTGAAAGAAATGAGTGCTGAGGAACAGCTGATTGCAGAGAAACAAATGCGGCAAGGAACCAGCAGTGTGCAACCAAGATTATCTGGGCAAAGAGACCTGGGGCTAGGATATTAGCTCTGAAAGATGAAGGGAGGAAAAAGAACATGTAACGAGGAAAATTTAACCTGGCTGAAACAAACTGCAAGACTCTATAACCTTCAGACTAGCTCTTCTCCACAGCCTGGAACCAAATCCTAACTTCTAAATCTTGCTGTTCCACTGAAACTGGAAAACACAAAGGAACCAAGTGTCTTAATTCCACCTACTGTGCCACAGGGATAATTAAAGTCTGGTACTTCAAAGAGTGTGAAATTATTCCTTCAAACAGCAATGGTCTTTGCTGTGGATGTAAGGATTCCAACGCCATTTATGCCTCTATGAGGATATTAGCAAGTTGCCAAAGGATGACATCTCTACTCTAATCACACTGCTAAGAAAACCCTAAGCATGAGTTAATCACACACACAACATATTACATTAATAAAATTTTGCTAAATCCAACATTAAAAAATTCAAAATTAAGACTACTGGTGTGCATAGTAAATAGAGGGTGAAAGGTAGTTTTAGGAGCTGGGAAAAAGGGCAGTTAAAGGCCTGAAAGTAGTCAGGATTCACAACTTATAATATTAAAATCACATGTGGTTGATTGCATACAACACATCTTCTACAGTATCTGCCTTTATTCAGCTTTCACAGTAAATATGATATATCTTGAAGTGGGCTCTTGAGGGCTAGTAACTAGTGACATCCATGATTAACCTTATATAAGGGGACAGGTCCTATACAGGATGCTTCAACCTGTCTTAAACTTCTGTTTCTTCAACAGTGAATTTTGAAGAAAATGTTTTGATTTCATCAGTAAAGATTAAACTTTACTTATATACACAGGAAAGGAATTAAATTTCAGAACACAGGATTTCACCTAACCTGTCAAGAAAGAAGATTCATAATTTTGTTAAATTCTACTGGGGAGAGGGAAAGGATGGGTTTAAGTTTTTCCTTGTGGTGTGATAAATACAGTAGTATTGTGCAACTGAAATTTCATTTCACAAAATGAATGAAAACCTAAACATTTTCTAAACTACACATATGTAAGAACAGAATAGGCTTATTTTTATTATCATGATATAATTAAGATCAAGTAAAAATAAAAATTAAAAATTAAAACCACAATATCAATTAAATACACAATTTATTGTAGCCACCTCTCTCTAGGCAGTCAGTACCTACTACAACACATAATGTTGTCACGTTTTGTTCTTTTTCTAAATGCAGCTGTACTGCAAACTGCATATTTGTTCCATTAACTGAATCTAACTATAAAAAAACCCCAAACAAATAAACAAAACCCCCAAAACTCTAACATTATTTGGTTTAGGTTAGGAGTATGAGATACAATCATATAATTTAAAAAAATATAGAATTTCTGTATTAATCAAAACAGTAGAAGATTGATACTGAATTTTTAACAGGTCTTTACTCAGTAGACCAAGTAGGACCAATGCTATGGCAGAAATGTTTCTATCATTAAGTGCTTGTCAGTTTGAAATAATGCTGAATCTTCTCTACAGGGTCAGTAGCAGATGAACATCATGTTTTACAATTACTAGTCTTGAGAATGTTCCGGGTTTGTTACATCAGAGATTTCAATTTAAATTCTAAATATGAATAATAAATCCTACAACAAATTGGTAGCTTCCTGAAGTTATTACACAATACATGCTTATGTTTCTGAATTGTAATTTTGTTAGGTAGGCCCATAAACACTAAGAAAAACCATACTGGTGTTTACACACAGAAATATAGCCAGATGTGAACCAAAATTCTTAAGCTAAATATGGTTTAATCATATTTGATAGTAAAAACCAGTGATTACCAACAGAAATATTTGCAAAAATGTTGGGAAAAAAATGACATATGAAGCAATAGTAAATTTCCACTCTTTGTCAAAAGTATCTGTGTTTTATAAAACAAAATCTAACTAGGAAAAAAAAAGAGAAGAAACATGGTGGGTAGGTTTTTTTTAGTGAAAACAACTGTCTTTCTTCTTGTATCACCTTCCACTGAGAAAAAATAATTTCCTTTAATTGTAGTGAGGCATTCTTCAGGTTTTGAGGAAACACTGCAAAACAGCAGAACTACATGCACTACTTACTGAATTATGAACGGTTTTCTTACAGGCGTTGTATCATATGCTGACCAAGCCCAGTTTTTCTCCGGTTTATGAAATATGACAAGACCCCAGTTAAAGTTGATCTATGCCACAGGCTATTTGTGTTGTCTACTCAGCTGCTATGTCATAATGCCATGAGTCCAGATACTGTACCTTGTTTGTTTTCTTTCATTTATTTTACTGAAGTTTTACAAAGCCAGAGACAGAGCCAAGATCCAAATTTATGGCATTGTTTCTCCCAGCTAAGAATAAGCACCAAACCATGAGGGTGTATTCAGAAGTATCTCCTGTGATGTCTTAGACCTGTAGAGAGAGTGTGTGCTGTTGATTCTGTTTTTTTCACTGAAGAATCACTGAAGTGAAGGGTATGTAATAATGCACACATCATTTTATTGCACTTTTTCTGAGCAATATTTTTTTATTTTAAAATGTATTGGTACTGGCAAGCACTTTTTAAAGGATTATCTTAGAAACTGTCAGCATTTCAGCATTTCCAGCTTTATCAAAGCACTATCAACTGTACTAGAACCTAAATAAAGTTCAGTTACTGATACAGCTTGGAGTTTACCACACTTTCAGAGGACAAGACTGAGCACCAAGAAACTTCAGAAATTAGCAAAATCTGTAGATAGTGTTCAATCTCAAAACCAGGGTTATTTATCATTGACTGCATTTTCTTCTCTTAGTTGTAATGCTTTGCTGGAAATAAGAAACAGACAATTCCACGCCATTCCTCAGCTGGATTGATCTCAAAATGTTTTACAAGCCACATGCACAATAACATTAGAAAAAAAAATAGAAAATATTAAAAATACAAAACCACAGCTACCTAGGAGTTTGGACTGGACAAACGGTCTATTAAAAGACCAAACTACTATAAAACTTCTGGAAGCAAAAGGGAGGAATTAGTTGTATCTAAGCAGCATATTACTGTGAACTAAGTGGTACTACTCTAGCAATGTGTTCTAACATACAACATAACATAAATATGCACAGTTTATAAGAAGTGTTACTATCTTCTATTAGACTACCTGAAATATTTGAGGGGAAAATGACAAGCTTTCAGGCATGCAAGACTTTCCTCCAGTCTGAAGAAGAATTAACAATCTTACAAACTAAATAAAAGTTGAGAACAATTGCTCTTGTTTTAATTTAATTAAACTTGCCAATTCAATTAACTAAAAGATAAGATAGTTCATAAATATGGGGTGGAGAATTATTAGAAAGGGGAAGACAATACATTTGTTTGCTCCTATGGGACAAAGAGAGAGAGAGAGAGTGCAAGAGAAACACAAGTAATTTATTGTCTGTGCAGCATGGAAAGGTTATACTGGGGTGGCAAAAATATAATGTGCCATAAAACCAATGTCTCTGTTGAGTCCATGTTTTTTAGTGCCCAGCAGAGTTATGAATTTTAGTTCCAGAATTATCTTTTGAAGGTATTTTGTATGTTTCCCTTGAGCAGTAGGGCTGAGAGGTCAGAGATGAAGTGGCTGTTCTGGATTAAAGCAAATGTGACATAGCTATGCAAGCTGGAATTCAAAATTCAATAAGGCTCATATAGCTATCCTACTTCAAGGTTCTCTTTAACTGCCAAGAGTGCTCACTCCCAGAAAAAATCCTAATGCAAAACCCCCACTTAAGCTGTTTTCAACTGTTAGAATAGTGTGAAATAACCTTAAACCGGTCTTAAATGATAGATGAAAATTATTTAACTATGATGATGATAGGACCATTATAGAAAATGGAAAACTTATACCTGATATTAAGCACTTGCTTCTCTCTGCTATGACAAAATTGAGAGAAAACCCAGAAAAAGTCTTCTGACAATCTTTTACCTAGCACAACTTCAATGAACTCCTGAGCTTTTTCTCAAGGACTTTGAGAATCCATATTAACCTCAGGGTCAGGAAAGATAAGGAATGCCTCAAAACTCTGGATTTAGAACATTTTCCCAGTGTATGCAGAGGCATAACCACTTCAAATATGTTGAAATAATACTTGGAAGGCTCCAAGATTTCTTTATTGAATTACCACAAACACTGGTTGTGATCAGGAAACATTCCAAGCTGAAGTTCTCCAAGAGATCTTCTGGGTTTGTTTAGAGAGTAAATTCCAGCTGCCAAACCATATCTCAGACATGCTATGCTGTAGTGGTTTAACCATCTCTGGGTGGTTTTCCCACGCTTAAATCTGCCCAAATTATGCTATCACTTTATGATGATATAATAGATAAATTAAGTGTTCTAAATTACATAGGCTGTCAAGCTCACTGCTGTGTGCTTCACAGCTAGTCAGTAATGCAGCTGCAACAATTCTTATGAAAAGGATACAGATATCTGAGGGTACCAAAGGGGAGAAAGAACAGCTTCTCCCCTGGCTAAGCTCCTTCAAGAAATAAGATCAAGAAACAAAATTGAAAAAAGGGTGTCCAGACAAATTAATGTTACACATTCCATATATATAAAATATATCTGAAAGTTTACACATGTATGAAAAAATAAATAGAACAGGAGACTTAGTGGAACTGTAAAAACAAGGATTACATTAACAATGAGAAAACACTTAAATGACTGAGTCATGTTTTAAGTGGTTTTAAGGGGCTAGAATGAAACTTTATGAGAGACTTAACCATCATACCCAAAAAGTGTATTTTCATGAAGCCCAGCAGTCCGAATACCCAGTCTAGGATGAACAACTTAAGCACTTTGAACTAAATCCTTTTGCTGTTAGACCAACAAACTCCTATCCAGTCCTCCAAACAGTCTGAGCTAATCCAAGCCTCTTTCAAAGTTTCAACTTCAATGTCAACCATGTATTTCTGGAATATCTTTCCATTACCTTAGAGTCAACAGATTTTTTTTCTTCTCTGTACTAAGATTCAACCAATGCAGAGACAGCTTAACTAGTTACGGTTTGCAATGACTAGCCAGAAATATCTCTTTCGTGTTAATGATCATGGTAGTATGATACATAAGAACAAAGAGCAACAAACGATTTCTACATTTGAGTTTTGGGCATTCATTGCCACTGCCAAGTCACTTGTTGGCATTCAGTTTTATCAAAAGATAGTCCATCTACAAATTTTTTCTTCTGTGAAAAAGAACAGTTAACACCAAAATAGAATTTTAGGAGGACTAACATAACAATATATTCCTCCACAGTTACCAAACAAAAAAACTGGAGCTGCTCTTAAAACATTAATTTATCTTCTTTTTTTCTACCACCAAGGTTACAAGAACAAATCATTCCATACAGTTCTGTGTATATGCCCCATCCCTGGAAGCACTTAAAGTCAGGTTGGATGGGGCCCTGAGCAACTGGGAGTTGAATATGTCCCTGCTCATTGCAGGAGGGGTTGGACAAGATGACCTTTAAAGATCTCTTCCAACCCAAACTCTTCTATGATTCTATAATTCTATAGCTTTCAGAAAACAGAGGCTGTATGATATTGTAAAAACTGTGTTAAAAATCTTAATCTAGTGAGAAGTCTCTGCAGCATGCAAAAAGAATCAATTGTCATTTTGAGAACTTTTGAACTTATGTAAACCAGAAAGCATTAATTGTTACTTTAAAAAAGAAAAGAAAAAAGAGCAAATTTATGTTAGGATCATCATCAGTATGAGCAATGTCATCTCGCTGGACATTCCATGGAAGACCCTTTTTTACATCTAATGAGCAAGGCAATAAAGTCATATCCTAAGGCTAAAAAAGAACTTGTTCTAACTACACAGAATATTCTATATACAGAATACTTGAAAATGTGATTGTAGAAAATCAGAAAGGTTAGGATCATCCTAAAGTTTACACAGGATATTAGATGATTACTTAGTGCATGAAGTGTATCATTTGTCTATATTTTAGAAAATCAACTACATGATATATTAAAAACATCAGAATGTGAATAATAAAACATGGATGTAAACTCCTTCTTTCTATACAAAATGCAAGGAGGGAAAGTGTATTAAAAAATAAACTGCTTCTTTTTTGGAAATTATTGTAAAACAGAATGACTAGCTCAGAGTGTTAGGCTGTCTGACAGCAAATGGTTTTACAAACCCTTTTCCCCTAATAGGCTTACCATTATTATAAAGACAAGGGACTAAGATTACCAAAAATGAGAACTATCTGACATCTGGCTATCTGACAACTTTTCAGCATCTGTTCAATTTATTGGAGCAAAGTAATATTTCCTACAAACTTTACTATCATTTGTAGGAAAATTCCAACCAAAAAAGTATTGCTTTCTTGTAACAATAAAAAAGGAAAAACAACTTTCATTTTATTTAATAGTTTCACTACTACAGATCATTCCCCTGATAAATATTCTGTACTACCACAAAGGATACCAAGATTTGAATCTTGCCTAAAAGTCAAGAAGGGTTGGAAGTGCTTCAGAATCACCTTTAGCTCAACAGTGATTTCTACAGCCAATTAAACAGTGGAATTGATGGACTCTGAGAATGCCATATGCTGCCCTCTGCTGAAAAGACGATCATTATGACTTAAAGTCTTAAGGCTGGAAGGTCTGACAGAAGGGAAAAATAAGTGGAGGATCCTCTAATTTCAGGGATGTGGATAATTCCTTTAGGGAGAAAGAAAGATTAAATGCTCATCTGGGCAAAGAAAAATTTCGCAGAACATATGGTATATATGTATAAATTATCTTGACAAGAACATGAAGTCAGCAAATTGGTTATTAGAAATATAACTATTGAGAATTACATTGATTAAATTCATAAATGTCTTTAAAATGGCTACCTGTCAAGTAGTTTAGATCTAACACGTGACTTACTTTAAAGACATGATAATATAATGAGGAGAGCCACAGTGAAAATATATATTCTTTAGCCTGTCCATACTGTGTTTATTGATTGGTGCATATAAATGTAGATGGATATATTTCAAAGTCATTGTGAGAAAATTAGCAATAATGCTGCTGTTAAATAATAAAATGTTTACACTCACTTTGGAATACTTTAGATATTTACAGACTTATATCTTAAAAAAAAAAAAAAAGGAGGAAAAAAAAAGGAGACAGACTGAACATTTTTCTAATACTTACTGTACCACAGCCCAAAAAATAGATACACAAAAAGGGAACAGGCAGACTGTTACATGAAATAAAACTATGTTTCATGGAGCAACAGTCTGAGGATGGTATAATTGAACTTGTCAACTAATAGTCTAAGTCTATGGTTTTAACTGGAAGAAAAGATAAGAGAAAGATGCTTAAATGTAATTACTTCTGTAATATTTTCTTGTAAGAAGTAATGCAGTCACCCTTCGTTCTAAGATAATGCAGTATTCCCTCACTACAGTACCATCTAGCAACAACAACAAAATTAAACAGTATCTCAGCAACAGCAGAATCATTTGTACTTTTATCTACAAAACAATAGGTACCCCTTAGAATAATGTATAAAATGAAGACTGAAGTAATGTCATAGACCACGTTTCACAGGATTTTATAAAAAGTTGTCCATTTAGCAGAGATTCCCTTGCTAAGACCACTTTGTTATTATTTTCTTCTGAATATTGTCATCTTCCTGACACCACACATACTCCATTCGATGGCACTGGAGTTATAATATACACCAGAAATTCACATGCATATTGTTGTTCCCTGGGATGATAGCCACTGAAGAATCAGTGCAGTGCATTCTGAAGTAATAGAGTATACAATGATGAAATTTCCGTTTAAATTATACACTTGATGACTATTTCCCATAGATGACAAGTATTAACTGGTGTTCACCAGCATTATCATAGTGTGTGATTTATCTTCACCCTGTCCCTATCTTCATATTTCTGACCATATAGAAAGTGTTAGATTTCTATTAACGCTTTTTGTTAAAATGTAATTTTCTGTAATGTTTTGATAATCAGGAATATTGTTTAATTTTCTGCATAATACTTTAATTTAAGAGGATTCTACTACATGACAATCAAGGGGAAAATATTGATGGATTACCAGCAGTCATGTTTGGAATACTGTCATGTTTGATCCCCGTCAATGATACAGATTTGGTCAGACAAAATGTTAATATCTATAATTAGGAGCTTTTAGTTACATTATCAAGGGATGATACTTTTATATTAACCCAGAAACCAAGCTATTGTTGTTAAACAAGTTAATTGTAAAGAACAGTGCATATAAATGTGAGCCTGATGGGGATGAACATCATCATAAATCATGCAACAGCAGGAACTACATAAAATATTCTGGATATTGCTGTTACCCATAACTATAAATATCTCAGTAGAGGGACGGAAATGAAAATAGGGGAAAGAAGATGGGTTTAAGTCATTTTTTTGCCCTACATCTGATGGATCCTACAAAATTTCTAGTATTCATTAAAATAGCTGCATGACTGCCTTCATTTATATACTGCTCCTCAGAAGCTAGGTGAAGCAGAGAATAACTAGGGAGCCCCAATCTGTTTCAGCTTTGCAGAGGTATAGGAAACCAAGGGATGGGTGCTCTTTCATTCCAGAAAACTGCATACTAGGTGAGCTTTTTTTAATCAAAGAACTAGAATGGGATTATCTATCTAAGATTATATATAGTCAAAATTATCACACTTATTTAGAACAACATTTGCTCAAAATATAAATTTTACCATAGTTCAAATAACAGCACTTATTGACAATCATCTACATTTTTGTATACATACATTTTATATAGATAACTCATCCTCCCACCTTGAAAACATGGTATCATACAACTAGTGAGCTGTAGAAATAAAAGTTGTAAGATAAAAAGCGGCTTCCCAAATGGAAATCTGACAGCAGATTATATTTTTTAATGGAAGGAATGGCATCTTACAGTCAGGTTAAGAACAGCTTGAGGTTTGATAATAAGTCTCTGAAATTCAAAGGTGCCGCTTGATGGCCTGACTCTCAGGTGCAGACTGGTCAGGGCCAATACTAGGAAGGAGCCAGTGCTGGCAGGCTAAGAGACCCTCAGTGACTCAAAGAAGAGCAGGAGAACAGTCCAAAGGGAAAATGCTTGCAGTTCTGGTGGAAACTAAACACCAGAAGCTCCATGGCAGCATTCTCTGAGATATTCTCAGTACCAGCTATTGGCTCAGAGTATAAGTCTCCACACATGCCTGCATAAATGACATCAGGAAGATGGATATATTAAGAACTGGTGGCAGTCAGAACGTGTACAAGAGAACTTTTCCTAAAGTCAAACCAGAATGAGACTGCTTACACTTTAAAAACATACTAGCTCCAGGAAGTTCAACAAGTGTTGCATCCCTTGTAAGGGAAACATCCAGGGTAATCAATTTTTAAGAGTTATTTCATTTTAAAAAATCTGTATAAACCCCTAGTTCTTCACAAAACCTCAAAATCTGAGATAGAAGAGTAAACTTTAAAGAAAAAAGTGAAGAATAATCACAATAGAGTACAGAAGAACATAGAAGTGAAATAATGTTTCCATACAAATGCTGGGAGTAAAAATAAAGGATTTCAAACACTGAGATTCATATAAGAAATTGACTTTATAGCTATGTCAGAAACCTGAGGGAAGAAGATAAATCAGTGAATGCTACCACCAAAGTACCTAGGAAGGACTGGTGGTGTTGGTGGAGTTTTATTGTTAAAAGTTACAGAAGTTTTAGAGTTAAATCAGATAAACAAGTTACGTGAATCAGTTATGTGAACTGAGAATGCAAAGGCAGAAAATAATAATGGGAGCACCTCATCTAATCTCCAGCAGATAACTGTCTGTTACATTAGTGCATGATTATAACATTTCATTTTTAGTTCCTGTAAATGATTAGAGCATCTAGTGGCAAAGCCTCCAAAAGGAGAAGTAATTCTTGTCTTGACCTTGCAGAGTAAAGGATGTAGCTCACAGCATTACTTTCCAGGAGCTATACTATGACAGCAACCATAATATATTTAGTTTCAACAGCTTTACAGAAACAAACAAACAAACAAAAAGTTACTAATTTCAAAAGAGGAAACTATATAAAACTTAGGTTTATGAAAAGGAAACAAAAAGAGACATCAAAAAGGGTCATTAAGGAAACTAAAGGCCTTGTATTTAAGTGTCAGAGCAAAAGAATACCACTATCGAGAGGTTCAAGAAAAAGTTATGACAACTACAGCATAGTCAGGGAAACCAACTGAATAATATAAGAAGTTATCTTTCAGAAAAAGAAGTTGTATTCAAATGACTAAAACAGAAAAAATCATAAACTCTGATCATTTGTGCAAAAATACAGTGAAGAAGACCAAAAGCTTGAAGAATAATTTGCAAAAGGCAGCAATCTAATAACAAATGCCTTTTCAACTAGATGAGAAACATGACATGGAGCTTTCAGAAACTAAGGAATACTCAAAAAAGACAGAAAAAAAATTATTATTTTTTAAATGCATAATCACTGTTGAAGAGCTTGAAGTGTTATGCTTGCCAGAATTTTTATTTACATTCAACATATTAAAAGGTTTATCTCAAACTCAAAATTTCTGAAACTTTTCAAAGTTCTACAGCAATCAAGACAAAGTAACAAGCTTCCTATCTACTAATTGATATTTGCGAAAAGTTTCTAAATGATTCAAGAGTAACACAACTAAGCATGTTATGAAACCTCACTCAGAATTGCTCTGGCACTAGAGGACTGAAAAATAGCTAAGACAACATGGACTTTTGCAAGGATATTCCATAGGAGCCTAGCAGAGAAGCAGACAAGTAAGAACAATGTCCATATTAAATAAAGTTCATAACTTAAAAGTTCATAAATAAAGTTCATAAAGTTAAATAATATTCTAATAAAATAGAACCAATGGACAAACGAATAACGATGACATAATAGAGAAGAAAATTTTTTTACAGAAACATAGCCTCATGAATCCATTAACTTTTTCTAAAGGAGTAAATGTATATATAGGGCAGAGAGGATTTTTTAAAAAAATTTCCAGTCTGTATTCAATAAGATTGCTTATCAGAATTGCTTTTAAAAAAGAATTAAAATTGCTAGGTGCTAGGCAATTTCATTCAGAAAAATATTTGTATGTATTAATAACGAGTAATGAGGAGAAAGCAAAGGTAGTAAAATAGGTTAATCTTGGCTAACAGACAAAATCCCACCCAGACAGTTACTCACTCTCCCTCCTCAGCAGGACTCCGGTGAAAACAGGAAGATAACCCAGGAATGAGAAATGACAGGGAGACTGCTTACTAATGAGTGTTACAGGCAGAACAGAGTCAACTTGGGGGAAAATTAACTTAATTTATTGTCCATTGAAATAAAAATGTAATTACTAATTCAGGTAGTGGGAAATAAAAAGACAAACATTAAAAAACCACCTTTGCTCCCCACATTCTCAGGCTCAAATTCACTCCTACCCTCCAGAATTTTCTGCACCCCTGAGCAGTGCAGAGGAGGGTGGGAGGTTTCAGGCAGTATACAGTGGTTCCTCTGTACCACTACTTCTTTCTCACACTTTTTCTCCACTTTAGTCTGGGCTCTCCATGAGCTGCAATTCTTGTCAGGAAAATGATCTCTGGTGTGGGTCCTCCATGGGCTGCAGGGAATATCTGCTCCAGCACCTGGAACATCTTCTCCTCCTCCTCCTCTGACCTTGATGTTGCCTCTGCTGTTTCCCTCATTCTTTTTGCTCCCTCATCCTCTCTCTGGTATTTTCTGCCCTTTCTTAAATATGTTATCACAGAAGTGCCACCAGCTTGTCTGAGGGGCTCAGCCTTGGCCAACTGTGGGTCCACTGCAGAGCCCACTGGAACCAGCTGTGTAGGAACACATTGTCAGTTTTCACTGAAAACTGTAGAGTCTCACTGGGATCTATCTGTATTGCAGTTAAACAGATTCATCTGAAAGAAGGCTGAAAGATTACAAAGTTTTCTCACTTTGATAGTAAAGGTAATGGTTGTTTCAAATACCATGATACTGTGTGACTAGGCAATTAAGAGGCAGACAAAAATTCAGCATAGACAGATATAAATTGATAGACCGAAAGAAGAATAAATCCGGCTTTACATACGCAGTGATAGACTCTGACGTATTATAATGCAGTAAGACCTTGGAGTTATAACAGATTCCATGGAAATATCAGGAATGTATTTAATAATAGTCAAAAAAGAAAAAAAAACAAACCAAACCAAAACCAAAGAGAAAAATGTAAATTACTATGAAAGGAATACAACAAACATAATGCCACAGAATAAATTAATAGCACAGCTCCAGTCTGAATACTGTGTATATTTCCGGTGGTCCTTCTTATCTCAAAAACAATACAATATAATTGGAAAAGATACAGAAAAGGACAAAGAATAGATCAAAGTTGAAACAATTTCTGTACAAAGAATGACCAGTATTCTTTAGCCAAGAAAATAGATGGGGACATACCAAAGTTCATATACTAGATATGGCATTAAGAAGGTGAAAAAGAAATTATTTTTTACTGTCTCTTCCAATAGAAGCCACAGGAAATAAGAAAATAGTTAACAGGAGATTCAAAACAAACAAAAAGAAGATAATCTTTCAAACATGTCATTAAATTATACTGCTAGCCACAGAATCATGGATGCTACTTTTCACTCAAAAAAAGATCAAAATATTCATGAAAAAAACAAAAATCTACGAAAGCCTACTAAAAATAAAAATCCCTAATAAAAAAACCTCCCTAATTCAGGAGATCTCTGAGCTCCAAATAATTTAAATCTTGAAGGGTATTCTGGGAAAGGATCAGTCCCAGACCAAAATCTGTACAAATTAGATTTTAAAAGTACATCTTGAATACAGAACTATGACTCTGTGGCTCAAACATAGCCAGTGACATTTCAGATACCTAGGGTATCTGAGACCTGGGGCTGACAAGACATGAGACTACAGGAAATCTGAGTCCTTCTGGAGTAACAGCTGGAGGCTAGGTTAAATGTGGTAGGACATTTCAAATAGCACTAGACACCTATATTTTGGTTATTAAATCCTACCTTTTATGTTAAAAGAGATGGCTCAGGTCTCTAGAGGCCCAAATGTCAGTTATACCCATCTCCATTTATAAGAGTTTGGTAGCCAGTAAACACAGTTACTTTTTATGTAGAAGCATGCTTGTTGCTGCCATAGTCAAAGAAACTTAGATAATTAACGTTTATTGTCAAAGCCCTGCCTATCAGCAAACTATAGCAGCTGGTTTTTTATAACAATTACATCCAAATTACACCATCCATCTCCACTGTGTACCACTTACTACACTTTTTTTTTTAAGTCCTCTCACATTAATACTTTTCCAAAGTTTATGTTTAGAACAGAGAAGTAGTTATTTGCCACAGATGAACATTTCAGCTTCAGATACCACAGTTACCTTGATAAATTAATAGAATGCTAGTGGGATTGCATATCAAACAAAGAGATTTATATCCACCAATCCAGAAGTAATTCTTCCTCCCTGTACTTTGAATAACAACACTGTGGTACTTCATGAACATCCACTATTCTTTCCCAGGAAACTCCAGATTCATTTAATGCTCAGGATGAATCTGCTCTGATAGGAAACCATGATTGTAAGTAGAATTTTCATTTCATTTGCTGCAGCACCTGGAAATTGTGTAATAAACAACTGCACAATTGAAATAAGGTATTTTGATCAAAACAAGTGATAGCTTCCCTGGAAAACTTGGATTGTGTCCTCCTGCTGTATGCCTTAATAACACTGATAAGGCACTTAAACGAAGCTTTTGTAAGACATCATTAATTGTGTCCCCACACATCCGGTCCCAACTTATTTCTTAAATATCTTTTGCAAAAATGCTGATAACATAGCTACAAATGTAATGCATAGTTCTGCTTTCAACATGCAGAAGTTACTATACAGCTTATAATGTTAAATACTCTGAAAAACTAGGTTCTAAGTTTTTTTTCAATTTACATATCCTGAATTATTTTATATGGGTAACAACATTCTCTTTCCTTGCTCATTTCTCTAGAAGGTTGTAAAAATAAAATAATTAAGATTATGAAGACTTGGATAGTGAGTAGCATGAAAATTCAGTAATTCCGTCTTCAGAGCAAATATCAGCAACACAGAAAGCAGAAGGTTACATCTCAAACAACAGGCCAACAAAGTTGAAATACAGTTGTAAATAAGATGTATATCTAATATGCACATATTTAATCTAAATTGCACAGATTGTGGTCACTACAAAAAGGACATTGAATGACTCGAGCATATCCAGAGAAGGGAAATGAAACTGGTGAAGGGTCTGGAGCACAGGTCGTACGAGGAGCGGCTGAGGGAACTGGGGGTGTTTAGTCTGGAGGAGGCTGAGGGGAGACCTCATCGCCCTCTACAGCTACCTGAAAGGAGGTTGCAGAGAGCTGGGGATGAGCCTCTTTAACCAAGTAACAAGCGATAGTACAAGAGGGAATGGCCTCAAATTGCGCCAGGGAAGGTTTAGACTGGATATGAGGAAGCATTTCTTTCCAGAAGGGGTTGTTAGGTGTTGGAATGGGCTGCCCAGGGAAGTGGTGGAGTCCCATCCCTGGAGGTGTTTAAGAGTTGGGTTGACATAACGCTTAGTGATATGGTATAGTCAAGAACGGTCAGTGCTAGGTTAATGGTTGGACTAGATGATCTTCAAGGTCTTTCCCATTGTTGATGATTCTGTGACTCTGTAATTCTGTGGTCTGAGAATAAGCACTGGAATTTGCTTAAGTATCAGGGAGTGAAGAGTTCAAGACTGTCTGGTCAAGGAAAAATGTAGTGGATGGATAGGAAAAGGAGTTTGGAAAGAGCATTCTGACAAAGATGCAAAGGATGTGAAGAAACCTAAGACTAGCTGGGCAAACACTGGAAAAAAAGAAAGAAGAGGACTGAGAGAAACACATCCTATTTTAGTATCCATACTAGATCAGAAAGTCTCTGCCACATGGAGAGTGGGGAGGGCAATTTGTTGAGAAGTCAGAAAAAGGTGAGAGTGGACATGATTCTGAATGAGACTGGGAACTGGGAAAGGTCTTTGGTGCGGCTACACAGGAAATCTGGAACTGTGCATGCAAAGCAGAAAGGAAATTTGACTAAGACAGGAAGCCTGAATGCATGAAGAGATCAGGTCTGTGGGTCATGATGAAAAAGAAGCCATAATGGGAAGCCACAGGAGTGAGTGAAGGGCTAAAATGTTTAGATGACACTGGGACAAGGAACCATGGCCAAGGTGATACCAGTGGAAGAGGATAATGCCAGGAAAACTGAGACAGACTGGGCAGAAAAGTCCATGCCACACTGATACACTTTCCTCCAAAGCCTGAAGCCAAAACCAAGGTTCTGGATGTCCTCTGCCATCCATATGTATCTGTGAAACCCTGCTGGAACATAGGTTCCTCTCCCACATTCATCTCTGTTTCAGCTTCTCAGCCTAAAACCAACTTCCAAAGACAGTCTTTTATGTAATTACTTTCAATTTCATCATCCAATTCCCAGTCACTTTCTCTCTCTCTCTCTCTCTCTCTCTCTCTTAAATTTCAGTCTCAGCAGACACTTTGTTTTCAACCTCAGGCCTTCCCAAGCACCAGCAGTCAGGCTAGGGCTAGCAATAGCCCAACTGAAAGGAATTGCATTGCAATTCACAATTCCAATGCCCCATTGTTATTCTGGCACAGAGCTGCACTAAGAAGGAAATTTGTTCTGAGTCTGAAGCATGTTCAGTAGCTCAGCAGGAACAGCACAGGTGCTAGCAGTGATGAGACAAAACTGAATGTCTTGAGTTGAGGCACAAACTCTTGTTAGATGTGGGAGATGCAAAGGGAGGAAGTATATTCAGTTGCCATCTGTTAGAGCTACGACTAAGAGAGGATCAAGCATGCTTAGTGATGACAGAGTATTAGCAATTAAGTTCCAGGAAGTCACTGCTGATTATACATACATTGAGCACACAAACCACAGTTTTTCAAGGGATAATAAATGTTGAAGGAGAGGAATGGGGAGGAAAGAACCAAGTGTGGAAGCTTTGGGTAGAAACCTTTTCACCTGGGCAACCAAGTCATATCGCTGATGTAGAAGCAAGTCCCATGTCAAAATACAAGGGCAATGAAGTATTTAACTAGAAAATAGCATCAACTTTTCTTTTTTCTTCCTTTTAAATTTCTTTTTATCCATCCTCTGAAATGACTGGGCCTTTTTAGCTGCAATGACCGTAACAAGCTGAGGAAGACACCAGCATGTAAAATGTTTCTTCAGATTCTTAAACTTAGACAAGTTGTAAACAACTGAACATAGGCCCATAATACTACTGGTTCTATATCCACACCTGTCACATTCCTCCTGGGGAAATATTGTCCCTTTGCAAAGACTGAACTATTTGTAATTAGCATATGATTTTGATTTTTAGGAAAGTATTTTGCCACAACATTATCTTAAACTCTCTCTCTGACTTCAATGCCTGTCTACACTATTGGCATAAGCCAAGGGAAGTTCTCAGAGATGGCATATTTGTACTTCACAATAAGTTCAGAAGACATTGAATCATATTCTAAAAGTTATTTAAGGTCTACCTTTTACAAAATGCTTAAATATTAACTGTTCACCAAGAAAAAGAACACAAACGTGAGAATACTTTTTCAAAAAATAGGAAATTCTGATTTTTTTAAAACTGTAATCAGAAAAACTGAAAAAGGTTTGCATCATAACAGTCTCACTGGCCAAGAGACTCCAAAGAGAGGTGAGATCTCCTAGATCAAAGTGATTATTTTTCCTAGTTGAGATAAATAATAAAATGAGGTATTCTGAAGTACACTGCTGAACTCATGCATCTACTCAGATTTACATGAAAAACTAAAAGTATTTGTGCTGACAGACAGCAAAATCACTTTCTGTCCATGTGGTAAAAGTATTTTCATGGTGGGTTGGAAATGTAAGTTTGTCTTTCCTGAGTGTTACAGAGACTCTCGAATAAACAGCCAACCACCAAAAATAAAAAATGTATTATTAACACAATTAACTAGCTCTCTGTAAATTACAGGTTCAAATATCTGTGAGAGGAGAACAAAATAACTTTCTAGGGTTTAACAGCAACCCAAAACACATAAAAAAGATCTCTATAGGGTTTAATGGCAACCCAAAATGCTTTATCACTCACCTAACAAGTGAAGACTTTCAACCTCGAGGACCTGCTCAGGACAGCATCCCGACACAAGGCACCTCGAGGAGTTTCCTTGTGCAGTGTCCCGACCCAAGGGGAGAGTCCTCGACTGCAGCTGCTGCTCCAGGGGACGAGCTCAAAATGGCTCCCCAGGGGACTCCATTTATACCCAGGCCGAATGTGACCTGTAGTCAATAGCGGCTCCCATTGGCCAAAGGCCCCGGTTACTGTGAGGCCTTGAGGGCAAAGGAATCAGGAGCTGCTACGCTTCAGCAGCCAAGAAGCCCTATTTACATTGGGTGGGTGCCCCTGCCACACCAAGACAAAGGAAAAAAGTAAGCTAAGATCTCACACTCTGGGCTGAATGCTTTCACAGAATGGATATGGCAACACAAATATAATTTACTTCATCAGACTAGTCCTTCCCCTTCTTTAATTTTTTTCTATTTTTTCCTGAAGGCTGCTGTTTGGATAAGCCAGTCCCAAACTGTGACTTCCTTTAAGTAAACCAAAAGCAGAGACCCAAGACTGCATTTAAGTAATCCAAAAATGCAGTCTTATCTCTCTGTTTATTGGAAAGAAAACTTTTCACAGAATTAGTGGCCTAAAAAGGACTTAGCATCAAGGAAGAATACAATGTCTGATTTAGTGTCACCAGAGGTGACAATAGAGCTATAAACTACAAACACCGAAAAGCTTACAATACAAGCTGTCAGGAAAAGAACTCCCTGCAGTTTTAGACCATCTGGGTAACTCAAAACTTTTCTTAATCTCAGTCAAAAAGAATGTGAACATGGATGTATAAACAGTGGAATCTCAAGCAGGAACAGAGACACTACTTAGCATCAGCAGCTTCAGTATTCAAATAATGCATCCAATTTCTGCATCCAAAAGTAAAAAAATAACATTGGTAAGTAGCTAAATATTCTCAATATAACCATCTAAGTACTCAAAAACATGACCAAAAGTGAGAGAATCAAGAAATTTCACCACCTTAGTGTAACGGATAACTAAATTACAATCTATAAATACATAAATAAGATAAATTTCATTTCAGTCTCACAGACAGAGGCAAACAAGACCCAGGGGCTAGAAACTGAAGACAGACAAACTTACAATTAACAGCATAATTAACAATGAGGAGTACCTCATTGAAAATTGTGGTAGATACTCCCATCCTTGAAGTATGCTTTTTAAAAAGCAAGGTAGAGGGTTTTTTTTATCTTTAGAAAGATATGACCTAGTTCAAATGGGAAGAAACTAAGACAGCCATGAGGTCTCTGTTGTACAATATGCCAGGCTAGATGATCACAGTACTCCCTTCTGGCTTTTTAATCCATGAAACTGTGTACATTTCCATTTCAATGAAACTGCATCTTTCAATGATCATTTTTTAAAGGAACAGCTTTCCAGTGAGCTCGAGTTATGCCTTGAAGGCATAGCACTGTTTTGGGGGAGGCTTGTGAAAAACTTGTGGATAGCACAATATGGTGTTACTCTGAATGGGGAAAGCATTCAGTCCTTTCTGAACTGAAGCTAGGACCAAGTACACTATACAGTAGAATCTGCTTTGTTTAACATATTAATTTGAAATTAGCTCTTCGCAACATCACTCTGAATCAGGTTATGTACTCAATTCCATCATCATTTCATGAATTTGACACCAGCTTGGTATAATCTAATTTTAACTTGGTTTTGTTTACCAGATACTTTCTCTTAAATCACTACAGAAAAGGGAGTCTAAAGTAAAAGTGTTAGCACTGGAACACAGAATCACAGAGTCAACTAGGTTGGAAAGGATGTTAAAGATCATCTAGTCCAACCGTTAACCTGACAGTTCCCAACTACACCATATCATCCCTCAGCGCTATGTTGACTCTACTCTTAAACACCTCCAGGGGTGGGGACTCCACCACCTCCCTGGGCAGCCCATTCCAACGCCTAACAACCCCTTCTGGAAAGAAATGCTTTCTAACATCTAGTCTAAACCTTCCCTGGTGCAACTTGAGGCCATTCGCTCTTGTCCTATTGCTTATTACTTGGTTAAAGAGACTCATCCCCAGCTCTCTGCAACCTCCTTTCAGGGAGCTGTAGAGGGCGATGAGGTCTCCCCTCAGCCTCCTCCAGACTAACCCCCCCCAGTTCCCTCAGCCGCTCCTCGTAGGACCTGTGCTCCAGACCCTGCACCAGCTTCGTTGCCCTTCTCTGGACACACTTGAGTCATTCAATGTCCTTTTTGGAGTGAGGGGCCCAAAACTGAACACAGGAATCGAGGGGCGGCCTCACCAGTGCTGAGGACAGGGGTAAGATCCCTTCCCTGTCCCTGCTGGCCACGCTATTGCTGACACCAGCCAGGATGCCATTGGCCTTCTTGGCCCCCTGGGCACACTGCTGGCTCCTGTTCAGCCGGCTGTCAATCAACACCCCCAGGTCCCTCTCTGACTGGCAGCTCTCCAGCCACTCCTCCCCAAGCCTGTAGCGCTGCTGGGGGTTGTTGTGGCCCAAGCACAGCCCCCGGCATTTGGCACATTTGGTTCAGGACTTCTGATTTAGTTTCCTCAAAACTTAGTTTTACTTTTGTGCATCAAATTACTTGGAGACCTGAACCAGCATAAGACAAATGGATACCGTTGGGCAATTCACATCAGATATTTTTTATTGCACCAAGACAAATCACTAGGGTAGACATAGCCTTTAGAGACCCTCTGGCTATGGCAATTTAACCAGTATACTATTTTCCATCTGTGTTAAACCATCGCTCCATAATATTAGAGAGATAATAAAATATTTTTTAAAAATCCACCTCACTATACTATTTTGAAATTCTGAAGTCACTGATTTTGACAGTTAGCAATAAATTCAAACTAATGTGTTTTCAGTATGGAGCACGGAATGTTACTTATTGATATCTATTTCATTTTCTTACAGTAGTTTCTATTTCATTAATATCTTCCTGTGATTTTTAAAAAAAAAAAAAAAAAAAAAAGATAATTCTGACTTCTCACACACAGAAGTAAAACTGTAGATCCTTTACATGAAATGAATTTTCCTGTGGGTAATCCAACAAAATGGACAGACCTTCAAGATCAATGACATAATATCAGCTTAAATGCAATTTCCCAATAAACATAGTGTATAAAGTCTTAAAACACAAGCATATCTTAAAGGTAGAAAGGACAATCAGAGCATTATACCACCTTTTGAAAAGATCTCATTATTTTATGATTTAATGTCTGTCTGCAATTTGTACGTGTGTGCGCACTATTATCATATTTAACCTTGAGAAAATCCTCATCTGTTACATGCTTTCAGCAGGGAGTCCTTATACTAGTAAATTTGAAAAACAGATCTGACTTTATACTTGCTGTGATGCCAACAATGGCTCATGCAATTATTACTCTGCTTCTAGCTTAGTGTTTGTGAATAACTTCTTATATCAGCTATCAGTTGTTATCTTTTTGTTAATATTTTTCATCACCATGTCTGTAGAGGTCACTGTGACAGGAAGGGCAAATCATATAGAAAATATCTGTAGTCATGAATAAAGAGTTTGAAAATAATGCCATTTCTTTTTCATTATTTCATCCGCAATGTTACCTTTCACAGTCTGACCTCAAATGTGTAACAATACCTGATGAGAGCATAAGAATAGCACCAACCACATGTTTCTCCATAATTGCTGTTTGTCAGTTATTTCTTCAGCATTAACAACAATCCAGACAACTCAAGGTCAACTATATCTTAGGCTAAGGGACAAAGCCCTTCTTATCCAAAGAAATGGGCAAGCCAACAAAATCCATTGCCAACTTCAAGATGAGTGCTTGATTCAAGCTCAGGTTTGTGCCCATGACTAAGGAAAGCAAATCCATTGAGAATATTCTGGCAGTATAACCTGGCAATCAAAGCAACTGAAAATATCTCTAGTAGTATTTTCCCTTTTTATACATGCACAATCAACTCTGTGTGTTAGCACAGTATTTTAATACAGAGAGTTAAACTAGTGCCCTGAGATGACCTTCCCTATAAAACTGACCTTTATAGTGTTCTAGAGGATGTTTATATGAAGAAAATTCTCTATCAATTTCTAGAGTGTAATAAAATGCATAAAATTACATGAGGCATATCACCAATTTTCTACCTTCAATCTTACTAAATTCACCGTTGAAATTCGTAAGAAATATTAAGCTAAAAATAGATTAAATTAGGTGGTGTCACAGATTTGGTTAAGACCCTTACCAGGCACACAAGGATTGAAGTATTTAGGTAGGTATTGTCTTACTAAAGAAGCACACAAAAGAAACAGAATCAGGAGGAAACCAATATAGTTTTGTAAAGAAAGTAGACAGATATCACTAATCACAAAGATAGCAATAATATATTTTAGGGATATAAATAGGAATTATTGTTCACCATTTTCACCAAGTGCTAGATAAAACTGTAGGAAAGAAAGTATTCTATAGTTTGATTTCTCTCATACTAAAAGCAATGGAATTTTATTCATTCTTCATAATTAGGCATGTTTTAACAGAAAATAATTCTCAATTATTTCTTTTTAATAGGGAAAATTAAAACAAATCCATTAAATACCTATCAGCTCAGGTTAGAAAGGCATAAAAGTAGACTATAGCTTTGTTCAAAGACAAAAATCTAATTTTAAAAATATTTATAGTGTTTTTCAGGATAAAAGGTTTTAAATTTAATACTGAACTACTCATCCTTTCTGTTGAGTACTAAAGGACAAAATTAATGTATTCCAATCTTTTGATGGAAGATTTTTAAAGAAAGATTTAGAAGGGTCTAATGCCATGAAGCAATTGGCAAGAACATCAGTTGACCTTATGCACCAATTGTTTCATCTCTTTTGGCACCAAAGCTGTTTTTCTTCAGATCCACAATATGACCCTTGTCTCACTGCCAAAGCAGTCCTTGACATTAAGAGATTCTGGTGGCAGCAGATTTTTAGGGCATCAAAAATGGCAGATTCAACTTCAGCAGTCTCATGAGAGGAGTGGACTATACTGATGGAATTTCCCCCCAAAAATTGTTCCACATCAACCTACTGTTACTCCTAAAATTTGAGGAATATTGCTTCTTTGTTGCTAAATGCCATGCAGACTGATGATTCTAAAACTTATAAAAATGTATCTGTTTTTCCTTAGCTAAAGAACTATTGGTAACAAAGATTCATTTCCCAACAGGAAGGCATCAACTAATGAAACCTGACACCATGCTAAACACATTATAAATATCCTATGAAGTTTTACTGAGATTAAGTTGTAAATGCTACAAACTCTGCTCAGTCCAAGTTCCAGGTTTAGAATTATGATGTGCATTAACCAATATTGTTTGGACTCCATACAACAAATTTTAAGTCTTGTCATGATAATAATTCAGTCTATAATTAACAGCCAGGTTAACTCTCAGCTCCCAGTCTCTTCCATGTATTAAAAAATTCTGATGAGGGAACACCTAGGTGTCAAGGTATCATTATAACTTAATAATGTAACACAATTAATGTGTAACATTACATACAGTTTCATTTATTGTGATGTGAGAGTCTGTGTAACAGAATCCCATTGTCCAGAGCTATTTGACCATGTAATCACTAAAGGTCTTAGTGCTATGCCTAAGTGAATACAAGTAAACAAGAAATAGGAAGGAACAAAAAGATGACAAGACAAACAGGAAAGGAAAAAGATTTAGAGAGAACAAAGACTGAAACAACATTACCTCTAAAATTTCTTGCTTGTATTAAATTTAATGCTTTGAAGCTTTGTTTATCTACATAGTACTCAGGGAAATATCTGCCTATAGCTCCACATATTTTGACTGTATCTCATCTTTCTGCCACTTTTCTGCTTGGGTCCTCAGTTCACTGCAAACACATGTTTAATTTTAATGTTCATGCAGTCCCAATGAAGACACGATGAGGTGCTTGGTATATAGGTGGTTTTTATATGTAGTTTCTCTGAGGAAATCATCATTTCCATCTTTACACAAATCTTCTACAGTGAAGTAGTGATTTAGTGTCGAACATTCAGGCACTTATATGCATACATTCAATAGCTAATAAATTAATATGAGCAGTACATTTATTCTATAAAAATAGAATACCTTCTCTAAAGGACAATTATTATGTTTTTAAACACTTCCTTTCTATAGTGGGAAAAAAAAATATCCAAGAGACTCATTTTTTATATTTCTGTCGAAACTTCTATTAGAAAATTCCTTCAGAAATAGCCAGCATAATGCTGCTATCCTAGGGTAAGAGATACTTGCTCAGCAGGGTGCCAGTAGAGCAAAGAGAATACAGACTTCTCTACATTGCCTTTTTCACCACTCTTTAGAACTACACAATGCTACTACCTGACAGCATACATAGTCCATTCAATATTTTGACTGTGAGGAATAAAAAAGCTATGCAGCCCCAAAAGTGTGATTCAGTCATGTGATGTAGGGGTATGTATTGAACTGGTAAGTGCTAATAAGAAGGTTTAAAGTCCTCCCTAGTCTCCCTTGTAATTTGTAAACACTGTAAGGATGTAACAGAATTCTTTCCTTGACTGCTCATTCACAATTACAGCATTAATCACAGCACACCTAAAACTATAGGATTAGCTCTTTCATTTCCAAATGTTTTTCATTTACAAATTTATTCTACAGCTAGGCTAAGAGGCCATATAAGAGATGCGTAAATAATCACTAAAAACATCTTGATGCTCTTACTGGTTTGTATGTCAGCTGGGCACCAACAAAGAAGCCAACAATGAATTAAGTGCTCATGCTTTTATTAATGATAGAATATTTAATCATGATATGCTTAAAATATGTACATGTCCTGGTTCAGCCAGGATAAAGTTTTCCCCAGCAGAGATAGAAGGGGAAGGGATCTCCAGCCGGGTTATTCATACCATGGTGACGTCAGGTCCGGGGGCGGAACCCTTTTTCCTTGCTCTTTAGTGGGTACGGGAGGGAATTTTGCTTTCCGTGACCAGCTAGCGGTATTTCTCTGTATATCGTTTGTCTTGTTCACTGTTATTGCTGTTCATTGTTGTGACCATTGATACTGTTGTTATTCAGATTGTTCTATCACTCTGTTGTATTAAATTTCTTGTTATTTTAGCCCGGGGTCTGTGTTTAACTTCCAGCCCGACTGGCGCGGGTGGGGGAGGGGCAACAGCCACGTGCTCTCTCATCCCAGGAAGGATTAAAACTTGCACAGTACAGCTGTATACCTCTCATTATTTAAATAGATTGCTTTTTCATAGATATCACTGTTTTTTTGAGACACTGAATATAAAGACAAAATTTTGTGTTCCCAAATATATATTCTTTTTATCACATTAAAATATTATATATCTTAGTCCATTTTTAAGATGAGGGAAAGCTATAGAATTAATAATGATTTAACACGATCATGGGGTGACATCACAAATAAAGCTACACTGACTTATAGCAGTGGTTAAATATTTTCGTTGTTATGGAAAATATACATTGGAAGTGAACTGCATACTTAATTTTTTTTTATAAAATAAATCTGACCAGAAGTATGAAGCAGATTTACTGCTTCTACAAGCGTCTTTTCAAAGTGGATGTGAAGAACTCAATTCTCCTCTCAGCAATGCTCAGCTAAGACAGTAGGTAGAGAACAAGCACACCTTGGAATACATTGTATCAAACTTTCGGTATGCATTACACTTGATCTAGTTTTCCTCTGCTTATTTACTCCAAAGGATGTCATTAAAAGATATTTCTTCTATAACCTGAACAACATTACTTCACTAGAAAAACAAATGACAATGGCCTTTATTGCCAGTGCTTGTTATCCAAAATTATTCAGAATATATGATCAGAAATAGTAAGTTTAATGGAACATGTATTAATTTTAGCTGAATTTACAGGATCACAGACTGTTTTGAGGTTGGAAGGCACTACTGGAGGTTATCTGGTTCAACTCTGCTGCTCAGGCAGGGACACCTAGAGCCAGTTGCCCAGGACCATGTTCAGATGGCTTTTGAGTATCTCCAAGGATGAAGACTCCAAAACCTCCCTGGACAACCTGTGTCACTGCTCAGTCACCCTTACAGTGAAAGTTTCCTGATGTTCAGAGGGACACTCCTGTTTCAGTTTGTGCCCATTGCTTCTGGTCCTGTCACTGTGCACCACTGAAAAGAGCCTGGCTCCCTCTTTTTCATTTCCTTATTTCAGATAACTGTACATGTTGATAAGATCCCACTGAGCCTTCTCCAGGCTAAGCAGTCCCAGCTCTCTCAGTCTTGCCTCATAGGAGAAATGCTCCAGCCCTTTCATTAGCTTAGTGATCCTTCACTGGACTTTCTCCAGTAGCTCCACATCTCTCTTGTACTGGGGAGTCCAGAACTGGAAAGAGCACTCCAGGTGTGGCCTCACCAGTGCTGAGTAGAGGGAAAAGATCACCTCACTTGACCTGCTGGCAACACCCTCCTAATGCAGTCCAGGATACCACTAGATCTCTCTCTGTCAAGGGCAGACTGCTAGCTCATGTTCAACTTGATTGCAGTCAGGACCTCCAGGTAACTTTCTGCAGACCTATTTCCCAGCTAATTGGCTCCCAGTATGTACTGGTACATGGGGTTATTCATCCCCACATGCAGGCCATAGCACCTTTCCTTGTTGAACTGCATGAGGATTCTGTCAACGCATTTATCCAGCCTGTTGAAGTCCCTCTGGATGGCAGCACAGCCCTGTGGTATATCAGCCACTCCTCCCAGTTTGTACCACCAGCAAACTTGCTAAGAAAATACTCTGCCCCAACATCCAGGTCATTAATGAAGATATTAAACAGGACTGGACCCAGTATTGACACCTGGACTACACCGCTAGTTACTGTCCTCCAACTAGACTTCACACTACCACCAATAAATGCCCTCTGGGCCTGGCTATTCAGTTAGTTTTCAATCCAGCTCACTGCTCAGCCAGCCCATAATTCAACAGCCTCTCTATGAGGATCTTATGGGAGACAATGTCAAAAGCCTTACTGAAGTTTAGGTAGACAATGTCCACTGCTTTCCCCTCATCTACCAAGCCTGTCATTTCATCATAGAAGGTTATCAAGTTGGTTAAATATGACTTCCCCTTGGTGAAGCCATGATGACCACTCCTGATCACCATCCTGTCCTTCATATGCCTGGAAATGATTTCCAGAATGAGCTATTCTATCAGTTTCCCAGAGATTGAGGTGAGGTGGACTGATCTGTAGTCTCCTAGGCCCTCCTTGATCTTCTTGAAAATAGGAGTGGTGTTTTCTTTCCTCCAGTCCTTGGGCGCTTCCCCCAGCCACCATGATTGTTCGAAGACCATTAAGAGTAACCTCACAATGACATCTGCGAGCTCCCTCGGTACTCATTGATGTCTCCCATCGGGGTCCATGGACTTGTGTAAGTCCAATTTGCTTAAAGTGATCCTGACCTGATCCTCTACTGTCAAGGGTAAGTCTTCCTTGCCCAGACTTTCCCTCTGGTCTCTGAGGTCTGTCATTTCTGAAGGCTGGCCTTGCTAGTAAAAGACTGAGGCAAAGAAGGCATACAGTACCTATGCCCTTTGCATGTCCTGGTCACAAGGGCCTCTTCCCCATTCAGCAGCGGGTCTGCATTTTTCCCAGTCTTACTTTTGCTATTCATGTACTTAAAGAATCCCTTCTTGCTGCCTTGGTATCCCTTGACAGCTTCAGTTCCAGGTCAGCTTTAGCTTTCCTAACCATGTCTCTGCATGATCAGACAGTGCCTCTTTATTCCTCCTAGCTTACTTGTTCCTCCTTCCACCTCTGTATACTTCCTTTATAAGTCTGAATTTTGCCAGGAGCTCTTTGCTGCTCCATGCAGGCGTCCTGGTATTTTTGCCTGACTTCCTGCTCATTAGGATGGATTGTTCTTGAGTTTGGAGGATGTGTTCCTTGAATATTAACTAGTTTTTTTGGGCCCCTCTTCCCTCCAGAGCCTTATTCCACAGGGCTCTTCCAAGAAGATCCTTGAAGAGGCTAAATTCAGCTCTCCTGAAATCCAAGGTTGTGACCTTGCTTTTTGCCCTGCTCCGTCCTCTCAGGATCCTGAATTCCACCATTCCATGGTCACTGTAGCCAAGGATGTCCTCAGCCTTCACATCCCTAGTAAGCCTTTCCTTTTTTACAAGTGTAAGGGCCAGCAGAGCACATCATCTTATTGGTTCCTCTATAGCACCTCTCCACCTTGGCTCTTGGCTCCTCCTTCACTTGGGTGAAGAAGTTGTCGCTGATGCTCTGATGTCACTGAATACAGGAACCTCCTAGATTGACATGTCCCACTGTGTTGTTCCTCCAGCAGACATCAGGGTAGCTGAAGTACCCCATGAGGACCAGGGCCTGCGAATGTGAGGCTATTTCCAGCTGTTGTAGAAGGCCTCATCCACTTGTTCTTTCTGGTCAGGCAGCCTATAGCAGACTGCCAGTACAGTGTTACCCATGCTGGTCTGCTCTTTAATCCTTACTGATAAGATCTCTGTTGGCTCATCATTCATCCCTAGAAGAACTCCATGCATTTCAGCTGTTTTCTCACATAAAGCACATCTCTACCTCCTTATCTTCCCAGCCTGCCTTTCCTGGCTTAAAACTTTCCTAAAGAGCCTGTATCCTTCCACTGCAGTCATGCAAGCCATACCACCACATCTCAATGATCCCAGCAAGATCATAGCCCTCTTACCTTCTCATGTTTATTCTCCACACTAGTGTACAGGCACATCAGAGAGGAACCCCACTAAATATCACCTCCAGAGCTCTGTAGTCAGTTTTGATACTCATCAGGTTGCTCCTGTCAGTATCACTGGAGCCCACATGGAAGAACAACAGGACTTAAGAGTAATAGGTTTGGACAAGCTTTGGTAGCCTCTCCACAATGTCCTGGATCCAGATCCCAGGCAAGCAGAAAACTTCATTAGACAACAGGTCAGGTTCGCAGATGGTTACCTCCAAACCCCATTGCACAGAGTCACCTACTACTTTCACTCACCATTTCCTCCTGGTCATCCTGCAAAGCTCAGGGTCAGTTGGCCCAGACACTTTGCTTGAAAGCACATCTGGCTCCTCCTTCAGCTTTAAGGATTTATTATTTTCTCCTGTCAACGTCTGAGAGTTTTCTGTTGCTGGGTATTCAAATGTGCAATCATATTCTTAACTCCAGAATTAATACATCTAACTTTCCCGATGATAATTTGTTAATCACATGGAATATATTTAATTTTTGAACATTATTGATTAACAAGGAGTTATTAGGACACTTCCTGTATTATACTGACACTTTGAGTTACATTTATTATGATTTATGATTTTTATGAAAGGGCTCAGACTACCAGACAAGCATTCATTATAAGGGTGTGAAAGTAACAGAAATAAATATTTTTTTATACCAAATATCACAAACTTTGTTTTGTACATTGAGTATTCTAAAGAATTAAGACTTGATATATGAGCCAATTAGACAAAAAGAACCATTCCATTCACTTTATAATAAATATATTTTACTCAAAGTGCCCTTGAAAGCAACTATACACATCCTGAGTGTTCCTATGTACTCTTTAATTCTTGCCAATGAAATTAGTCTTTACGGATTTCATAGCTCACTAACAAAAATGTCAAAATAGAAGAGATAAATGAAAATAGTACTGACCTCAGTTTTGTACTTTCTGTTCCTCTTTACATATATGACAATTTTATTCATAAGGTAGTTTTTTCTGCCTTTTTTTTTTTTTTCTTTTAAATGTGCCAATCTGTCTAATGCAGTATTTAAAGCACATCAGGATCCCACTACATTTTTTAGTATTACCTGCTGGCATTTGTCTTAATTCAATGAAAAGGTACGTCACACAAAACTTTATCATACCCCACAGACCAGTTTGGAACCATGCTCAAAATTTTACATTTCTTCATCACATGTACATTCTGCATCTCAGCAGGCAATAGCAAGTGTAATCTGTATGGTAGCCATCTCCCCACAAAGACAGACAGAATAATTAATTATGATTTCAAGAAGCAGTATGGCTATAGGAATACTGAACTTTTTCTGGTTTCCCTTGATAGAGGGATGTCAACAGAAGTTTTAAGTTAGAAAGTCCTGGCATTGGCTAAAATAATAAAGCTATAAGCAATAGAATCACACTGAATTCATTGTTCTTGTGTGAAAAGAGCTCTGTATTTTGTGATGACTCAATTTTGGTACTCAAATTCTTCCACTTAGTGCCCACTCCATTTTTTAATTGCACAGCTGAAAAAAAAAACAAACAATCAAACAGACCCATCTTCATATTCTTATTTTCCTTGTTCTTCTAAGAAAATCTGTCATTTGATTCAGTTGCACTGTTTTATTTATACACAATTTTGTGAATTTTAGAGATATAGATAAAATGGTGAAGTTTAGCAAATCTTTCCATTTAGCCTCTTTGGAATACTCCCCCTTTTTTTGTAACTTTTTGGCAAAAAGTAACAGGATTTGTTTTACACTTGTAGATCGGCTCTCTGATTTTTCTTTAATTAAGAAAATTCTCCACTGATCAAGAAACTCACAATATTATTTTAGATTTTACACACAAATGTTATTAAATATATGGGAAGAGGAAGTATCTATAAAAAGAAATATCTGGAATTACTTCATTTTTATTAGAATTATTAATTCATGCCACAATTAGCTTAGAATGCATACCTTAAAACTTCCTAGAATTTGAGAATGTAGAAATATGTGCAGGTAACAACATGAAAAATATATGAGGTTATAACAAGAAATATTATTCGGTCTTTGAAAATCCTTCTGATTTTTGGTCACTTGAACCCAGAAGTGACAAAGATAAGAGCAGAGTAATTAACTGACTGTATATATGTGAACAAAGTCTTAGTTACTCATCTATTATGTAACTGGAAAAAGCTAGCATTACTTGGAATGAAATATCAGAAACAAAAATAGGTAAAACAGTTATATACAATAACAGAATGAAAAACTAGATAATAAGAGGGACCTTTAACGGTCTTTTAGTTTCTCTTACTTGTCAAAACCAGAAATCAATCAGAAGTTGAACAGACTGATCACAAAAATAAAATTTTAAAAAGCTGTAGTTTTCCTGGCTTAAACCAAGGCAAACTTCTAAGAAATGAATCCAGAATAAGATCCACCAAATTTAATTATTCAGTGCTAACAAGAACCATATATTTATAATGTTTATTATTATTATTATATATTATATTATATATATTATATTATGTTAATTATTATTAAGATACAATTCTATTAATTATCTCCATAGAATTTAAAGAACAATTGTAAAGAAACTTTTATAAATGCACTTGCAAATGGAACACATTATTTGAGAAACCTGTTCCATTATTCCCAAGGATACAGGCTGAAATCTACCATTGCATAAGGAGACAGTAGTTGTGGTGGTTTAATCCCTGCCAGGACCAGAGACCATGTTGCCGTTGTCCCTCCCCCACCCTCAGCTGGTCAGGCAGGAAGTGAGGCACAAACCCCAGGTTAAAATAAGAAGAAATTTAATACAACAGTGTAATAAACAATCTGAACAACAACAGTAGCAATAACAACAATAAACAGCAGTAACAGTAAACAAGACAAAAGATATACAGAGAAATACCGCAGTGGTTACAGACAGCTTGCTCGCAATGCTCCCCGTGACCAAAGCCACAAAGGAAAAAGTTCCCACGCTCCTGCACCTGGACCTGACATCAGTATGGTATGAATATCCCGTCTGGAGATCCATTCCCCCTCTCTCTCTTAACCCTGTCCTAGCTGAACCAGGACAGTAGTCTTCTGTAAATATATTCACAGAATCACAGAATCAGCTAGGTTGGAAAGGACCATAGAGATCATCTAGTCCAACCATTTGCCTAGCACAGTTCCCACCTACAGCATATCCTTAAGCTATAAATCGACCCTACTCTTAAACACCTCCAGGGATGGGGACTCCACCACCTCCCTGGGCAGCCCATTCCAACGCCTAACAACCCCTTCTGGAAAGAAATGCTTCCTACTATCTAGTCTAAACTTTCCCTGGTGCAACTTGAGGCCATTCCCTCTTGTCCTGTCGCTTTCTACTAGGCTAAAGAGACTCATCCCCAGCTCTCTGCAGCTTCCTTTGAGGTGGCTGTAGAGGGCGATGAGGTCTCCCCTCAGCCTCCTCTTCTCCAGACTAAACACCCCCAGTTCCCTCAGCCGCTCCTCATACGACCTGTGCTCCAGACCCTGCACCAGCTTCGTTGCCCTTCTCTGGACACGCTCGAGTCATTCAATGTCCTTTTTGGAGTGAGGGGCCCAAAACTGAACACAGGAATCGAGGGGCGGCCTCACCAGTGCCGAGTACAGGGGTAAGATCCCTTCCCTGTCCCTGCTGGCCACACTATTGCTGACACAAGCCAAGATGCCATTGGCCTTCTTGGCCCCCTGGGCACACTGCTGGCTCCTGTTCAGCCAGCTGTCAATCAACACCCCCAGGTCCCTCTCTGACTGGCAGCTCTCCAGCCACTCCTCCCCCAGCCTGTAGCGCTGCTGGGGGTTGTTGTGGCCCAAGTGCAGCCCCTGGCATTTGGCCTTATGGAAACTCCTCCAGTTGGCCTCAGCCCATGGCTCCAGCCTGTCCAGGTCTCTCTGCAGAGCCTCCCTGCCCTCGAGCAGATCAACACTCCCACCCAACTGGGTGTCATCTGCAAACTGACTGAGGGTGCACTCGATCCCCTCATCCAGATCATCAATAAAGATGTTAAACAGGAGTGGCCCCAAAACTGAGCCCTGGGGGCACCACTCGTGACTGGCCACTAACCAGATTTAACTCCATTCACCACAACTCTCTGGGCCCGGTCGTCCAGCCAGTTTTTTTACCCAGTGAAGTGTGCTCATCCAAACCTCGAGCAGCCAGTTTCACCAGGAGAATGCTGTGGGAAATGGTGTCAAAAGCCTTGCTAAAGTCAAGGTAAATTACATCCACAGCCTTTCCCTCATCCAATAAGCAGGTCGTCCTGTATTAGAAGGAGATCAGGTTTGTCAGGCAGGACCTGCCTTTCATAAACCCATGCTGACTGGGCCTGAGCATCTGGTTGTCCCTCATGTGTTGCATGATGGTGTTTAGGATGAGCTGCTCCAACAGCTTCCCAGGCATCGAAGTCAAGCTGACAGGCCTGTGATTTCCCGGATCATCCTTCTGACCCTTTTCTAATTACTAAATGAAGCAAGTCTGACTGGTTGGTTACAACAACTGACATATAAGGAGGGAGTTTCTAGCATAACAAATTAATATCAAAAAATAAATGTAAGGATACATACTGGAGCTATACCACCTAGTGTGTATCTGTGTATCTGTGTGTGTATATATATATATATAAATACTTTCAGTCTGAATTTAAAATTAAATACTTTGCCAAAGAAAGTTGTAAGTTTTCATCTTTCAATTCCAAAACATCCATGGCACAGAATATTTAGGAAAGAGAAAAGAAGATGCAACCTCACTGGCTTCAAACATGAAACTCAAAGACACTATTTTAACAGATCTGAAAACATGTGGAAAGGGGCAGAGTGTGAACGTCTAAAAAACATCTTTTTTGGGGAAAAAAAACCCAATCTGTTGTGTATGCAAAATGGAAGGACAAAAATGATAAAAGTTGGAAATACTAAAACAAATGACAGTACCAAAACCTTCTAATGATATGCTAAAGAGAGACAACTGATGGATAAGAAAAAAACACCCTAACTCCAAAGCTTGCTGGGAATTTTGACAAACTCTTTAATATCAGAAAAGGGTATTTTAGATAGGACAGATTTCTCATCTCCTTAGAATTTCTGATCTGAAAAAAGAAAGCCCCAAAACATCAACCAAAGCAATTAATAAAAAATGTCCAATACCCAGATTTCATACAGCAATTGTCTTGGGCACTACCCATCTTCCCCTCATGGATATATACATACCATTTTTACATTTTAGTATTTGCAGAGAAATTCTCATTCATGGTCAGATAACAGACTACTACATCTCTTACATACACAGCAAGGAATATGCCTGAGAGATATTTAGTATGTAGATCATTTCTCCTAAAAGTTGAGGTCTTGAGAATTAACAGCAACGTATATCCTGGTTCACAAGACCATAACTGGAGAACTTTATAAAGCATTGAAAATAATATAATCAAAGGGGAAAATATAAACTTATTATGGCAGAAGTCTTCTTATGACAAGGAAAGGGAATAAATACATAACCACATACACAAAAAAAAAAAAAGAAGTTAACTTTAACTTAAGTATACAAAAAATATAACGTATGTAAAAAGTTTCTGCATTTCCCTTTTGAAATAAAGGACTGAAAGACAATCTTACTCACAGAATAATGTTATTATTCAGCCAAGTGAATCAAGCAGAGGATGATACTGAAGGGAGGCAGAGCTCTCTAGAAAACAGTGCAACCAACTATATAGAAACACACACCATCCCCCCTACAAATATGTATACTTACCATATGTTGCTGCATATACATACACTCGGAAAAAATGAGGTCTTGCTACTTTTTTCCAGGAACATAGTAATAACTCAGGGTCAGTCCCTGCAACTGCTACAACAAGCAACTTGCAAGTTTTTTCTTTAAAAAGTTTCTCCTTGTGCTCCATTACTCGCTTTCTGCTAACACTGTACCAAATATAGAAACTTTGGTCTTAAGGTACCCATGTAAATTTTCCAGAAAAATAGCAAAGCACCTTCAAGAAGCAGCCCCAGGAACTCCTACATCAAGTCTCAAGTCTGTTCCAGCTGTTATGGTATTAAGACAACTGAGAATTGAATAAGCTATGCTTCAATCAATTAGAACTATTTACTTTTCTGCAAAAGATTTCATCATCTGGATTTACAGAACCATGCTACACAAATGGGCTAATGATATTCAAGAATCAAAGCTCAAACTGGATTTAAATATTCAGCATTAGAGCAAACTTTTTTTCCCCCCACTGCTTTTTTTGATTCAAAAAATACAGACTTTGACAGACTAAAGTGGTTATTTGTTTCTAAGTGCTGAAGCATCTGAAACAGGTAAAATCCCAATACAGATTAAAAGATTTATGGTTATCAGCTTCCAATAGATCTGAACTTCAAGCCCACAGGAAGAAGCCAGGCTGGAAAGGATAGGGAAAAATAAAATAAATAAATAAATAAACCAAAACAAACACTCAGAGCAGCAAGTGTAATTGTAGCAAGAATACAACCTTAAGATTTCTTAAGTCATAACATCAAAACTATTTCTAACAAACAACTGGGAAAGTTAAAATACATAAGATGCAAAATGAACAGCTTATATTTCATTAAGTAAAACAGACTCTCCATTAAAGTCTAAATGTTACTTAGTTTAAAAAAAGTAGTGAAGTACTGTAAATCCACTCAACGATTTCCAGGGAAGAAAACATTTATTAGTCAATCACTTTCACCAATAGAAGAGATGAGAAAGTGTCATTTTTCAAATGCATATTGGCCAAGAACTTGAATTTAAATCTCCAACTAGAAAGTCAACAACCTTTTCTTTATAGAATAAATGGAATTATGGTAAAAGCTTCAGTCAAACACAACTGACAAGTCAGAAGATATTGCACAAATAACCACAGAAAATGTACAAGTATGTACAAGCTATTTTTTTCTTGGAACATTAATTTCCATATATAACATATAAAATACTTCCCCAAAAGAACTTATAACTGCTTGTGATAACATAAAAAGGCCATTTATTTAAGTGTTGCTTATATGAAAAATAACTATCTGGAATATGAACAGGTCTTGCATGTAAAGATTTATTGCACACTATGAAATTACACATGAACATATCAGTGAATCCAATTTTAAATAAACAATTTTTTCTGCTATTTTCTAGGGCTACAGTGTAGGCAGTGTCTGAATATTTACCGTATAATCACAGTACTCTACCTCTGAATCATTAACTTCTGTGTAAAACATAACAGTAAAAAATAATGCTCAACACTTAAAATCTGGTTCTGCATTTGGAACTACTGACATGTATTTCTGGATGTGTGGAGTCTCTGATGGATCAGGACTGGTATGAGAATTTCAATTCTAGGTGACTGATAAATTTCTCTGCAAGGTTATCCGACCAGGGTATTTAAATTCAGCCAAAGAAGCAGATGTTTTGTGTTAGTTCAGTGGCTATTCATGAGCACATATAACAGGTACCAAAGGAGTTGTTATCAAAGATGATTCTAATAAAATACTACTACCAACTGTCAACTTTTTGTTATTTATCACTTCTTGTTCGTAGACATATTCCAATTTGTTTTCTTTTCCTAGATTAAGAAAATTGATGACACAGAGATAATGTGAAATGACATAATTTTAACTGAAAATTCTAAATATTTCTAAAGCAATAAGAAAGAAATCTGATGCTTTTGAAAAGCACACAAAATGTCTACCTGGCAATAATTTCTGGGTTTTTTTGCCATTGATTATGAAATCATTGAGGGAAGGAATGGATTTTTTGGAGCTAGAAAAGTGAATAATCCATTGTAAAACAGTCATTTGAGAAAAGGATAAAACACTGAATACTATAAACTATAAAATGAGATATGAAGAGCAGAGGAGAGTAAGGAAATAGGAAGGCAGAGTGTGCGGTGCAGTTTTCTAGGGTAAGAGTAGAGAGAAGCAGCAGTAATAGCTTTCCATCAGAAGCTGCTACTCCTAGAAACCTGGCACCTGACCTGGTTCTTCAGGATATGGATCAGATTATTGTGAATAAGAAATAATGAGTATATTTAAATGAGTTTAAATGAAAGAAACACCATATCTCTACTAAGACACCAAGCTTAGCAGCATTTTTTGTAGACTCTGAGAGAACAAAAAACTCCTTGGACCAAAGACTATTGTTCATTTTTACATGGTTTCCTGAAAAATGAGTACTGCTGCCTTGCTCAGCTCCTCTTGATCACTTCCAGTAACCAATTCCATCTAAGTCCAACACATGGGAAAAGGTCTCAAAGATTTAACATTCCAACAAACTTTGTGAAAGCAGGCAGCTGGATAGGATGGCTGCTAGCTAAAAGAAAATGAAGTGAATACAACTTTTACTTGGCAGTGCAAAATCTACTTCTTGGTCAAGGACTTTCTTTCAAATCAATTCTCTCTTGTCTAATAAAGAAGAATTTAGACTGTAGCCTGAGTATTATTAAATTAAAATATCAATTCACTAATACAAACCCATAGGAAATAAGGATACATTTAGTCTTACAGAACTTCTTAAACCAGAACCCTCTAATTCAAAGTATACAAACAGACAGGTGTGCTGCTCCTTCCCCTTCCTCTATCTCTCCGGCATGCAGCCAACCACTCTCTCATTCTCCCTTGCCCTGTGAATCTGGCATTCCTGCCTGCACAGTGGGTCAGTACCAAAAAGCCCAATACCCACTAGCTCTCCTTCCCCCTCATCCCCCTCAGACTATTGAACAACCTGATAGTTAAAACTGGCTGCAAGAAAACAGAGATGTGATCAAACTTAGGGATTTATGCAGAACTTAGTGGTACCGATCTGCACTGGGACTGTACCGAGTACCTCTCTCAAAATATAACAAAAACCTCCAAAGACAAAGGCAGCATTTCAGTGCCACACTTTTTTATCTCTAGATTTTAACAGATATTAAGAAGAAGCAAGGATGCAGTGGTCATACTGGGTAACTACATGCAGGAATCTAAATTTAAGTGTACGTAGAATTTAAGATCATAGCAACATATACGTGCAGATATTTAGGCATATGCAGATTTAGGTAGCTGTGAGTGCACTGATTTCCTGGGTTATTTTCTAGGATCTAGGCTCTAAACTTCCACAAGTCTCATTTTAATCACTGATGGGCAATCTAGTTTTCACTGCTCTTGATTATCAGGAATCATGCACATAAACAATGTCCAAAAGACAGTATGGAATGGAAGTATTTTATCCATCTTCTACTCCTGTTAACATTCTGCCCCAAAGTGCTGCAATTGGCTAGAGAAATGTACAATGTGTAAGGAAATGTGCATTTTGCTACTATACCACACTGTTTTCTTTGTATTAGGAAGTTAATTATCCTTTGGATCAGATTTTAGGTATAACAGACAGTTGCTTTAAGAACATTTGAATTGGATCAGATCAGAAGTCCAACTGGTTCAATATCCTCTCAGCATCTCTGAGAGAAGTCTAAGGGAAGGAAAAGAACATATCAAACATACCATAACTCTTTCCCTGACATATTCTCCCAGCAGTCAGTATTTGTGTTTGTGCAAGACTGAGACTGTATGCATCTCCTGAACTTGAAGTCATCTTCATAATATTGTTCATAAGAGGGTTACACTGCTGATGGTTCCAGAAAGGTAGCAGACCTACAGTTCTCCTTAAATAATTGACCCTCTGTACTATCCAAAGGAAAAAAACAGATGAGCAGATGCATCAGAACCTGTTCATGAACAAAGCTTTGTTAAGATGGTAACCACCACAGCCTTGAAAGATGACACACAGAAATCCAAGCTCAGCTATTAGAAAAGAGGTCAGACATTTTCCAGTTTATTTCCCACTAAGTTCCTTGGAGGGGTGGTGGGGGTGAAGGAAAAAAAAAAAAAAGAAAGTTCCTAGAACTAGACTTACTGCTATCTACATTTTACTGGATCTCTCTGAACACATTAGAGTCCTGTATATAGGTGGAAAGCTTCAGCTGGAGAACACATTAACAAGAGATGAATCATATCACTTCTGTTATTACTGCAACCTAGTGATGTAAATTTAAATGGAAAAAAATCTCCTATCAGACTATGGTATGATACTGAGCCTTGCATGACAATTTACTTAACTTTATTAACATTTGAGCTGGAATAAGAGCAAGTTCATAAAAAGTGTTAACTAGCAAAATAGAAGACTACTTTGCCTTCCCAATTACTAATAGTTTGAGAAGCATTAACATTTTGAACACTGAGTTTCCAAAATCTACTCTTCAAATCTGGTACGGTGAGAGACTGCTATTCATGTTTGCAGCAGACTACTGGGAAGACATCCCACAAATTTGTTAAGAAGATGGTACCTCCTGAAGCAGAAGTAGACAGCAGTATTTCATCAGCACAAAGCTGTATCCAATTGAACTGGTGTGTTAAGATGTACAATATATCAGCTTGGACAAAACAATATGCTAATTCAGAGATATTATTTTTTAGACTCTAGCCAGTGTCTTTGCACTACAAATATGACATAATCAACTTGATTGACCCTCAGTTTAGGGTCAGGAAAAATCTTGTGGGTTAATTATCATACTGTTTACTTATAATGGATAGGTGGCTTTTGTGTGGCTATGATTATCTGGTATATCTAGCTGATTTCAGTGCTAATAATAGCTTGTTCTAAGAAGTATTCAGATACAGTATTGATTTCAAAAAGACTATATCACTGCGCTAATATACAAGAGATTCAATTAGGAAAGATGACTGGCAACATTTGTCTAAAGATGATCCCTGCTTTCCTGAAAATATTTAAAGTATGATTTAGCTAAATACTAAAAATAAAGATCAAAATACTCAAAAGCATCCAGAAATGTGAATTCTAAAACTTTAGAAACAGGAAACAATTTCCTGAGAGTGGAGGTTTAGAAAGCTTGGTCACTTTAAGTATCTCAAACTGCATATTCATAACTTAAAGACAGGTTAAAAAAATAAATCAGCTATTATTTTTTAAAACCTCTAAAATAAAGCTATTTTAAAATAATTTGCCAGGTTTTCAATATAACTTCTTCTACCCATTCCATTCCACTAACCCAGCAAATTTTTGTACTGCAAATCCTTTACTGAGCAGTATATAGCTACCTGTTCTCTATTCGTAAATACCTGGGAAGTTGAACGACAGTAGAACAGTGACATTTATTCTCTTTTCCAAGTCTTTCAATGAGTTTCCTGATGGCTTTTTTTTTTTTTTAATTATTTCTATACACTTTATGATATCATACCTTCCATTAAAAAAATTAAAACTCAAATACGCTAATACCTCCTCCAGTGAAGTCGAAACAATTTTCATAATTGCAAGCAACAATATTGTCTCTGGTGTTCATTATGCTCAAACCAAAACCAAGATCTCTTTTCCTTCTATTTAGTGTAGGAAGAATCTACTCTCAAATATGTGATTATTCAAAAGTCTGCCCCAGTGAGAAGCTGTCCAGCACACTGGAATAATACTAAATATATGTCACAAATTTAAATTATTAGATCTCATGGTTTGTTTGGGGTTTTTTGCTGAGAACCATATTTGTTCATACACCAGGACAAGGGACTATGCAAGAGCTTTTCCTATCAAAGTGCAAGGATGAGTCCTACACATTCAGAGTTGCAAGGGCTACTATAGTTTGTCCCTTGGTGAAACACAAATACCATTCATTCAGTGCACCTTTGAAAATGCATTTTTTCCAAAAGGAATAGTGGTAAGAGAGGACCATTGCCTGAGTTCTTTCTCTAAAATGGGCTGCCACAATCTCCTGGCACATTCAGTTTGTATTTGCACTCTCTTGAACTAGGAGAGGTTATTTTTCTAATTTAGCCCACAAAGGATAGCCATATACTGAAAACCACATCAATCTGAGCAGGGGATAAATTAGAGTATCTGTGGAGTGTTATTTTACTGGATAAGGTTGACTAAAGGAGGTTAGCTCTAAACATAATTATAGAACAATGTTACAGCTTTTATCAACCTATTTGAAATTATTAGAACTAATCTGTTATATAACACTGTTGTAAAATTTTCATTTTTCAAAAATAGCAGTTACCGTATTTTGGTAAATACTGTTAAATCTCTTAGAATATAAAACATGCAATTAGGTATGATTCATTACTTATGCCCACTACTTAATTTGAGACATACTTTTCAATACAGTTTTCATGAGAATATATTTTCATTTCTGTACTTTAAGTTTGATGTGAGACAGCTGTCAGTTTATTCTCACTGCTCTCTACTTCTACTGTTCCAGGTCTAAACTTCACATCAGACTGACACCAAGAAAAGTTTAATGTACTTCTAAGTCACATAAGCACACCTGGCAAATTACAGTACAAAACTCTCATCAGGAAACCTAAGAAATCTCTAAAACAAATTATAATTCCTTGAAGCTTCTGTGTGTGTGTGTGTGTGTGTGTGTGTGTACAACCCATATTCAGGTCATAGTATGGACATCTAGAGACAGGATCATAACAGTAGCATTATTTTCAGTTACCATACAGAACTATCCCTTTGAAGACTAGATATCAGGTAGTGGGGACAAAAGTCTTCCTTTTTTCTCCATGATAGACATTTCAGTGTAGTTCCTTTGTACAGTCATGTTAAAGTTTGCTATTATGAACTCTTCAGCCAGAATGTCTGTTCCAACCATATCTATTTAAGAGTTGCTGTCAAAACAAAGATTACATCATTTTACACCCATGTTTTACAAATTAGGTAGCCAGGGCATCTGCAAAATGAAGGTTAAGCTCATTTACTTTGGCAAAGGCTTTGAGATCAACTGATGAGAAGTAGTGTCTGTATACAGTTGTCTTAATGCACTGGATAACAGCTCAACTTCAGACCACCTGTACTGATTTCTATACATATTTTTAAAAGAATTTGGTTTTACTGGTTTCTATTAGGTTTTGGAAGCCCTTTAAATAGAAAAGTCTTCCTTTCTTCACTATTCACTTTTCCCTAGGGGGAAAAAAAAAAAAAACAAACCAAAGAATACCAAAAAACCTAATATGAAATAGCTTTATAAAAATGTTTTTAGTATAGTTAGCTAAAAAGCAGCTCTATGACACACAGTTGGGATAACCTCATCCCACAGATTAAAATAAGTATCATGGATGATGAAAACTAAATGGATGAAGAAAAGCTTCAGGTCTATGTGACTGTGCTGTTAACAAGTTCTAAGAAACAGAGCAATGGGAAATGATAATAAAGGTGTGCAAAAGATGAATAGGGTAGTGATAACCTTAAAATAAATAAATAAAAGGAAACTAAAGAACTCAATTCAAATTTGAAGATCTCCATGAAGAACTCCTTTTAAGAATGAGTATTTTGACAATTTTTCCTTGCAAATCTATAAATACACTAGCTATAAAAACATGTTTTGTGTAAAAGATGTTTCTTGGGCAGCATACTAAATGACCCCTTCCACAGACTGTTCCTGTTCCATTTTAAAGATCAGCTCTTTCTCCACCTCCTTTCAGGAATCTCTCTAGATAGATGCTCAACAAAACTTCTTTTCATTGACCATTGGAAACATTTGTTCACACCAACTCCACACTTGTTCATACCAACCTGGTTTTATACATTTGCTCAAGTTCTAGAGTATCTAGAAGCCTCCTGGAGACTTTAAATGAGAGCAAGATGTCATTGGTGTGCTTTAATGACACACCAAGAGAAAAAACCTGCATTAAAATTCGTACGGTCCAAAGAGACTTGAACTTTAGATTCTGCGAAAAGTAGGAAGATTTAATTTTCCATTACACAGTTGAGGAACAGAGATACAAGTGAGTTCCTGAAATCATACAGAAAAACTATGTAGAATGAGAAACTGAATTTGAGCCATTGCCTTTGTATCTTTTTTTGCTAATGACATTTCTGTTTTCTAAGGTGCTAAATGAGGACCTGACATATTGCAGAGAACTTTTTTCTTCCATTATATAAATATTACTATAAAATTCAGATGGAAAAAAAATCAACAGATTTTTTTAGTTCAAAATATTTGAAGTTATGCTAGGTACCCGATAGTCATCCAAAATTTTCTTTTTCGCAAGTTACATTGAGGCAAAGAGCACAAAGCACTGAGAAAATGAAAAGGGGTTATTACTGAGATGACACAAGAATGGACAAAATAGTATACTTTTGGAAAACAACAGATTAAATTTATCAGGGATCCAATTTCTTGAATGATTATTGTAATTCTCCAATTACACTGATTAAAGCTAGTTCTTTTGTTTTTTAGACACCTGTTTGAATATGTGGTTTACACTGAGTGCCTTTGTGTGATGCCCACATTCATATCCACACAGATCATTGATATGCTTGGTAGATTTACAGCCTCTGGACAAGACAGGAGAAAAAGAACTTTGCTGACTAGCAAACACGACCACAACCTTGTTTCCCAACATTAGACAGTGTGAGTTGGAGAGTGATAGCCAGCCTCACAGAATTATACTCTTTTCAAATTAACCACTGTGCTGGTTTTGGCTGAGATAGAGTTAATTTTCTTTATAGTAGCTAGTATGGGGCTATGTTTGGAAACCACAACAACTGCCTTCATTCAAATACTGTCAACTACAAATCCATACAGTGATGGTAAAGCAAATATTCAGTTTTTTAAAATTCTGCACCAAAAAGTTTGTGATATGGTTTAGCCAGAGGTTCCTGCCAAGCTTCATACTGGACTGCAGTTGTGCCTTCCACTTCCTCACGTATCCCTTCACATTTGATACTACCAAAACACAGTACTTCAAAATGCTGATGGCCAGAAACTCATCCTGGATCCAACACACAGAATATGTATCACAACATCTTAAAGCACTAGTTCTTTCCAGGACCGTGCATTATTGTTCCCCCCTCAATCTTTGAACAAACTCCTCCTTAATGTTTTCTAATCTCTTGTCTTCTCCCAGCTTGACCTTGATTCTAAACCTTGTACACATTTACACTCAGAAGCTCACAACTCTTAGAGACATATTTATTTAAATCCCATCTCTATGTTCCTGCTTGTCCAGCAACCCTTCATGGATTTCCTTTGCCAGTCCCTTTGCCAGCAAGTTGCATCGCCTGTCAACACCTTGACCTCTCTTTGCAGTGTGGTGCCACCACCACAGCTTTTTAATGTCTCTTTTTCACAGAAAATTTTTGCTCCACCATAGCCACTCTCAGCTAAAGCTACTCCTTCTGGCAAAAAAACCCTCAGTCTACAGCTGGACTGATACAATCCTTCAGCTGTACCTACAGGGTCTGTATTTCCACTCTGTACCACACACCAGAAACAGTTTATGTACCCAAGAGGCAAAAAGTTTTCAGAACAATCATTACTGAACCTAGGGTCTTTTTGATGAAGTATTACACAGAAGAAGTAAAGATAATAAATAGAGAGCACTGAACGGAAATATGTTGAGGATAAATTCTGGTTTTCTTCTATTTGCCCCCTCTCTTCCTCATTTTTCTACTCCCCTAACTTGTCAACTTCCTGGGATCCAGATAGAATTCTATCACAAAGAAGTTATTAGGAGTTGAAAAGTCTGTCTGTGTTACTAGGAATTAAAAGGGTAGCAGTTAAAACTATTAATTGTACACATTGTTTGTATTACTACTGTTATGATTATACATTGAATTACCATAGAGCCTAAAAGCCCTCTGCTTTGCCCTCTCTACAAACCCAGAATAAAATCCCCAATGTTTTCACCCGAGATCTCGCAATCTAAACATAAAGAGACAAGAAATGGGATACTATGAAAAAACAATGAAACAGTGTGATAGGAGAGATTTCAAGGACATCAGCAGTCTAACTTCCCAACTCGTGTAGCAATGTAAGAAAAGAGTTTTAAGGAGGGATGCTTTGGGAATGGTAAAAGCCTCCTGAGCTTCAAACAAAGCATGGAGAAAAGTTTAAAAAGAATGGCTTAAATATTAACAAGTGAGCAATGAAAGCTGGAGTTTAATGAGCGTACAGAGAAGCTCCTAGGATGAGAGTCAACATAGAAAGTATCTATAGATGATGAGACAAGAAAAGCCAGTTGGAAGCAGCAAGATGCTTTTGTGTAGCATGAAGTATTCTTCACTATTTTTTTCTGGTCTACTATGGATGCAGATAAGAACTGCAAAATTTTATGGATTTACATTTTATAGAAGTTTGAGTATGTGAACTCATACAGTACATTATGCAATTTCTAGTTTGACTTTGCAAAAGAGCCCAAACTGAGTTTATAGTATGAATATTTATCACTATTCTACTTTATATAATATATACATATGTTTATATATAGTTTGGAATTCTTAATAGCAAGTCAGTTATACGGTATTTCACTGACTAGAATGCATATGATCTACTTGTGAAATATTTCCTGGAAAACATTAGCAAATGCAAATTCATCTGATATCTCTATCAGATATTCTGATTACTGTCATTCCATTGGCATATATCTTTCAGAGAAGAAACTGAAGATAAATCTGGAATTCAGAACATTATCAGTAACTCTCTTTCCAGTCTCAATATTTGCTTCTTTTGGTTAACCTTATTCTTTGTCAATCAAGTTAAAACAATGACTCAAAAAGGAGATGTCTTGGCATATGTATCCATTATTCCTTCTACAAGGTAGTACTCCTACTGGTTTTCATGGGAATTATGCATATAAAAGGACTGCATTATTAGGCTAGATTAAGAGAAGACATTTGAAAATACTTAACTCATCATACCACTTCAGAACCTAATATTTATAATAGTACTTGAGCCTGGAGCAATATAAAGAAAGGCACAAAATACAACTCCTGGAAGGACATTATGGATGTTTTTTCTTAACTTTTTATTAGAGATATGACTAAAAATTAGTTAAAACTATTTCCTTAGCTTTTGGATAGAAGAACAACTACAGAAATAAGAATCATATGACTCCAAAAAACTTGCAATATTCCTAAACATGGGATGTTACAAGTCAGTAAGAGGACAGTAAAAGATTTACATTCCAAATATATGAATTAGATGCTTGTCTAATCACATAAAGGTCCTTAACATTTTCTTTAGTAGCTACTATGTCTTCATGACCAGATTATATTAACCCTGATCCCCTGGAAACATCGCAAGTCATCTTTATTCTTCAGACACATGACTCTTCCATTTTGGCTTTGGAAGTGATGTTCTCCTCCCATGCCATGACAGCTCAAGGATAGTATGAACTATCTTCCTCTGACCTATGAATGATATTGGGCCCTTTCTTTGTCAAAGCTAAAAATGCATTGACTTAAACAGACTGGGTAGACAAAAATGTAGTCTTTCCAAGATATTTAGCTCAGATGTAGAATCAGTCTGCTAGGCTAGTTAGAAAGGGCTAACTTTCTAAATTTTTTTTTTTTTAATCTAAAATACACTGTTCATCTTTGCTGCACAGTTAACCCTGGACCTTAATTTCTGGTTGCCACTAACATCTTTGCCACTTTCATAAAAAAGAGTTCTTATCTGACTGTTGTAGTTCCTAAAACTTGGATTGTCCAATCTGGCAGGAGTTATGTGGAAAAATTCAGATTTTAATTTATTCTGGCCACTCAAGCTGCTTTACAACAGGAGCACAGGCTAAAATTTTGACTCTCCAATAGTGCTTCTACACCTCAAAACAATCCTCTGAGGACTGAACACTTCAGACATTCTTTTCAATATGATGGCTCACACCCAGACATCACTAATCAGGTCAGTCACAAGTACTTACCATAAGAGAAGAACACAGTGAAAACATGACTAAGAATCTCAAATACATAAAAGTCTGCTGCAAAGAGGAAAATAAATTCCCTGTAACCACTGTGCAAAAAGTGGTTCCAGTAATTTACTTTCAGCAAGTTTAAGATCAGAAAGCAGGAAAAGCTTTATAATGGGAAAACTAGTGAAATGCAGGGATAACTTGGGTAAGTAATCATAACAGATCTTTATGAAAACAGGTACGTGTTCATTTAAAAAGGCAGATTTTACTGATCCTAGCTTTGAAGGAAGAGTGAGGGGGTGGGCAGTATGTCTATTTTGACCAAAGAAATGTAGCTATGTAATGACAGTGACACCATGTTACAGTACCGCTTGCTGTGGGACTTGACTTGGAATGAAAGACATCTTCTGCAAGACTCAATTTCTTCATGTAGACAATCCCTTGGATTCTGATAGAATCTTCTAGCTATGGATCACCTATTTACATTGATCTAATCTGCATCTTCTTTATTCAACAGTTTAACAATAATTACTTTCAGGACTGGACAATACATAATGTCTAATCTGCTCACAGTGTACGGCACTTCATCTGCTAAGAGAAATGACAGTAAATTGCCTTAAGGTCAGAAAACACTAGTAACAGCTGCTAATAACACCAAATTCCAGATCTAGTCTTTGGTAAACTTTTTTTTTTTTTTTTTTTTTTTTTAAAAAAAAAAAAAAAAGAATTAGCTTTAAAATATTTTGCTTTTTTGGGGAACTTTAGTGGCTTTTTTTAAACTTAAGCCTAAAACTTTTATTGGTATATCATCTTTAATAATCAGAATCACAATCCTGTAAACAGTGCACAAGACTATATTTATTTCAGAGTAACCTTTGGAGAGTTAACACAAAATAAGTAAATAATCTCCTCTAGTCAGGTATTTTGTTTCCGGTAGAAATTTATGATTGTTCTAATGTTAGAACACAGGACAAAGGTACAGCTGCCAGTCTGACTAGTGACTAAGTATGGAAAAAGTAACATTTTCCAACTTTATTTCAATATTCTATACTAAGCAGCATATAGATGAAGGAAAGTTACATAACCATGCACATTCCCTACAATTAAATCACTTGATATAACATAGGTAAATGATCCAAAGAAAAAAGAACAAACCTGCACAATAAGTCACCTTTTGGATGATGAGAACTAAGCTGTTGGAAAAATAACGTTTTCTAAAATGCATATATAGTAAAGACCATGACAGCTGAAATAGTACAGCAATATAGCAAGCATCAGGTGTTCTCAAAGTTTCTACACGTAACGAAGTAGCTCCCATTCAAAACACCATAATTTGACAATGTTACAAACGCCTGTGTTTCATATAAAATCTTCTAAAATTCATTTAATATATCCTAGAGGTGGTTGCTCTTGGATGGTGTGACCACTATTCCCTTTTTCACAACCTTTAAAAAGAAGAACAAAACGCAACTCCACCTTCCACCCTCCAATCAACAAAGTTGCCAAAAACGGGCTTCCAAACTGAAATGAACCCCCGGTTTGCCCCCTTGGGCTGTCCGCAGCGTACTCACCATGGCGGGCTAGTTTTGAAGACTTTCTTCCCCTCCCCCTGCACCTACGCACGATGAGGGAGAATGGAGAGCAGTTTCAGCATTAAATTTAAACTTCCCTGCTTTTGTTAGCATGAGTCACCACCTTAACATTATCTCAACTGTAGACTTTTATCTGTGAATATCTAAGCCCTGTCTTGTGGAAAACTAATTACTGAGCCACTGAGAGGCTTCATAATGTCCTGCATTTAAGTCCTGAACATCATACATAATGCATAGGAAGCAGTCTCTGCACTCTGATTACAGAACACTGTCATTAAGAGAGCAAATTAAAGATGTGAATAATTCACTGGCTGAGCTTATTGTCAGTGCTGCATTGTGAAATTAGAATTTCTAATAAGTACTGCAATTTTTTTAACCCAATTAACACAGAGAACATCTTGAGTCTGATTAGTACAATAAAAATTATTACCTTATTCTTTTGCTTCACAACAGCCAAATTAAATACTGTACTTAATTATGCAGCATTCATCGCTTCTGTGCTAGAAATAATAATAATAAAAAAATCTCACTATCGCTTTAATAAGACTTCCAATATTTAGAGTGCAACCGAAAAATAGAGCATGAATCTCCAGCACAATTTCTTATCGCAAAGTTACTGGCCTTTTTTTTTTTTTTTAAGACTTTGAAAATCGGTTTTAATATCAGCAGTCGACCATGATGTCACTGCTGAAGTCTTCTCTAGAAACAAAAACGTATTCAAAAAAAAAAACCACAGAATGACCCTTACGAACAAGCTCTGAATATATATTGTGAATTAACTTTCTCTGCGTTGATGTGAAGGCAGGAAAAAAAACCCCACATTACCACTTACTGACTCGAAACCGAATACAAAAATACACAAACACAGAAATAAATAAATATACATATACATATATATATATATATATATATATATATAGGTTGTTTCAGAAAAGATGCTTAGGACATATACTATGAAAAAGCAGGAGCTGGATCAGCTTTCTTACCTCAGGTCCCTCTTGGCACGGGATAGATAACATCCTTTCATCCTAGAAAGGAGAAAAGTCCAATTCAACATCCAGCATGTTGATTTTTCCCCCACACGGTGCCTGCTGCCATGTTAAATAAAGAAAACGATCACTGAGGATGCAGCTTTTGTCTCCAAATATTTTAATACTGCCTTTTAGTGTCAAGGACCCCAGGAACCTTAGCACATCTGGCAGCAGACACCACTGGCTGCAGCTGCAGCAGTGGGATTTTTCTTCAACCCTATTTCATTCCCAGCTTCTTTTTCTTCCCTATCCTGGGGAAGTTTAATCACCGAGCATGGGTGGGGAAAAAAAAGGAAAAAAAAAAAAAAAAGGAACCGTGGTATTGCAATCACGAGCTTTCTTGGTTTTGTCCTAGAGACAGGGGCTGCAGCAACACATTGCATCTTTGTCTCGTTATTTTAGCATGTGCGTGCAAGAGGGGAGGAAAAAAAAAAAAAAGCGCTGAAAATTATTCAGGCATAATGTACAATAGACATAAAGAGAGACAAAAAGAGAGGAAGAGAAAGAGGGGAAGGGAAAGAGGGAGAGAGAGGGAGGGAGAGAGGAAACAGAAAGACTAAGAGAGGGAGAGGGGGCTGTCAGTGCAGATAAATCTGCATATGGAAATCAGGGTTATCCTGGGTACAGTTTTATTTAACCATGATGTACTGTTTTTTTAATTAGACGTGAATTTAAAGAAGGAAGTGAGGGATTCTTACAGTCACAGGAGCAAACGAAGCATTTTTAATCACAGGAGAGCTTTTACAGCAAGCTGTAGCAGCAAGAGCAAAAGTTTTTATAGCAACTTTCTTGTTAGAAACAAAAGTTTCATGCACTGCTGCTAATTTACACCCAAAACCCAGGCAAAACTGGAAGAGCATTCGTTCTGAAATGAAACCAAACCAAGGCAATCCAAATTAATACAATAATTTTTAAAAAGATCCAGAAGCTGCTAGATGCATTTCAAGCTACATTATGCCAAGCACAGGTTTTAGGACTTTCTCCCTGGTCCCTATTCTGTAGTGACTGTCATACCCAATGAAGGCGCTTCAGTAAATGAAAATAGTGACACCCGGCTTGAATTTCGAATGTACAGAACACCACTTCCCATGCTTGATGAGAACTGCTTGTGTCTCGACAGGGACTGACAGACTTGGGAAGCTTGGATCAGGTCTGTAAGGCATTCGAAAAGACCAGGACCTCTTGCCCATGGCTGTGAGGAAGCACGGGGCTGACTGAACTGAGGATGCAGAAGAGAAGAAGGAAAATGAGGTTCAGGCGAGAAAGAAACCAAAGGTAGGGAGTGGACCGTCGAAGTACAAGATTAGGAAGCAGCAGTCCGGTCTGGGGCACTTACTAGCAGTGGCAAGATGGTGGCGTTCAGGTGAGAGGTGACCAGAAACCACTTCTGGTGGCTGCCCAGGCAAGGGCCGCCTAGCCAAGCAGCGAAAGCCGTGGGCTTGGGGGCACTGACGGGAGCTGCCAGAGTGCTACGGGCTGGGGGCGGGAATAAGCGGCTGCCAGGAAATCCCACCTAAATTTTCAGAAGCGGGCAAGTAAGAAGCACGTTGGGAACTCACAGCGGCTGAGAAGCGTGGCAACACCATGGCTGAGAGGCGGAAGGGGGTCGGGGAGCAAGGCGCTGAAGCCGGGGGCGGGCAGAAGGGAAGGAGGCAGGAGTTCACGCCGGTGTGGGGGTGCGGCCGAGCCTGAGGGCGGGCGGCCGTCGCTGGGGACCGAACCTGCCTGGAGAGGCCCTGCAAGCGGCGGGAACACGCACCGG
>NW_020799097.1:43629223-43804660 GCF_003259725.1 Athene cunicularia | reverse complement strand
AAAAAAAAAAAAAAAAAGGAACCGTGGTATTGCAATCACGAGCTTTCTTGGTTTTGTCCTAGAGACAGGGGCTGCAGCAACACATTGCATCTTTGTCTCGTTATTTTAGCATGTGCGTGCAAGAGGGGAGGAAAAAAAAAAAAAAAAGCGCTGAAAATTATTCAGGCATAATGTACAATAGACATAAAGAGAGACAAAAAGAGAGGAAGAGAAAGAGGGGAAGGAGTGGCGCCTCCGCTGGTGCGCAGGTATCCCGTCGCCCTGCCTGCCCTCCCCTCCTTTATCTCCCACCCTCTCCCCTGCCACGGTCTAGGGGGTCTGGCGCGTCTCCCCGGCCTGGCCTAGACCCGGCCTGGTGCGAGGTCGCCTGTGGGGAGAGGGCAGCGGTGCTGGGCCGCAGTTCTTACGGGTGGGGGTCGGGTTTGTGGCCGCTTCCCGGGGCGTGTGCTGCACGGTGGCCGCTTCCCGGCGCCTCTGTCGCCGGTTTGCAGCTCCTGCCCGCGGGCTGCAGCCGTCTGGGAAGTTCTCCAGCGCTGCTGGCCGAGGAGATGGCGGTGCTTGGAGTCAGTAGTTGGTTCCGCTGGATCAGGGATGTGGTAGAACAAGTACGGAACTGACGTGAGTTTGACGATGAAGAGCTGTCCTTGTACTTTTTTCCTAGTGTTTTCTATCGTGTGGGGCGGTTTTGATACCCTGAATTGAACACTTTTCTTAGAAGCTTCTCTGATTTAAAGCATTCCCTTTAGCTGCTTAATTCTCCCTTGCCAGCTGTGCTAACACACCTGTACATAGGCTCCTGCTGTAAACCGAAACACTGAACTAATCCTTTCACTGGAGAGTTGCACTGCTTCTGCTGCACAGCCGACCGCACCGCGGGATTGTAAATCAACGGGGGAATGTAGGACAGAAACTTTTTTTCCTTGAGCTTTCTCAGTCAAGCCTCTGTATTACCAACCTCTAGCAGCAGTGTAGACTGGGTTTTTTTTTGCAAGAACAGCATCAAAACCTGCCAGCAATGAAATCGAAAACTCATTTAGTTTTAATTATATTATTTGCATATTATTGTAGAGCTGTGGCGCCTGTTGCCAAATTCTACTCTTTCAGTGTGTCATATAAAATATTAATTCACTAATGTTAAGTATACAGTGAACTTTTGGACATGATCTTCTTTCTCGTTTGCTTTTGTTTCTCTTTTTTTATATTTCTGGGAGGTCAGACTTCTTTAATAGCTATGTCGAAATCAGCCATACAATCATTTTCTGAGCTTTAAAACTTTAAGATTTCAGGGTTCCATAACTATCAGGTGAGGTGTATTTACTGCTCCTTAGAAGGAACTTGAGCTGTAATGTTGCCTTAAAGTCACAGACAACTGGGAGCCTGTAATGCATGATGTATTTTCATAGCATAGCTACTCTGGTTGCAAATTGAAGTGTTTGCTGAAAGTAGCTCACTTGTGCCTTGTAATGCATTCCTACCTCTTATTTTACCCTAGTGCTACTCTAACTTCATGACTAGACAATTTTGAAAGCTAAACAAGAAGGAAGCGAACCTATTTTTTTGTAGTCACTGATGTGACCCCTTAAACAAGTTGTGATGCAGAAAGATGAAGTTGCACAAAACAGCAGGGCATGAGACCATGATTGCCTTTTTTGGTGGTATCTCTCCGTTAGTTTGATGTTACAGTTAGAGCTGTGTCCTCACTTGAGCTGAAGGATTATGGGGAGTTGTAATGAAGAAATTTATTTGAAGAAACACTGTGAATATTTTATCTGTTTTTCTGGATCAGGTGGAAACAATGGACGATGACTTTGAGGCTTCCTCCTCACCCTTCTTTCTCACTGAAAGCTTGGAGATGGCAATGGAAGTGGAGAATGAGAACTCAAAGCCACCTTGTTTTTCCTGTGCTTTTGACAACCAAAATGGAGGGAGAAGCTTCTCTGCAGAGTCTTATTTAGCAAGTGGGTCTCTTAAGAGGTATGGGCTTTTTTTGAGTTACAAATGTAACATACTTCTAACATGCACTTTTCACTGGTGTTTGGTGTCTCTAAATGCTGACAGGGTTTACAAACCTGGAAGCCAAGGACAGGTTGTTCTTCAGCCCTTATGATCCTGACATCAACTTGGTGGTATATCAAATTGGCAAGGGCAATAGTATTGATGCACTGCTTTGAACCATGTTCTAGGTCCAGTTCCTAGCTTTGTGAACTTACTTTCAGATACTATAAAGGACCTCTTACAGGTCTGTTAGGATGCTCCAAAACTGACCTGTTGGTCAACAACATCTAAGACCCCTTAAATTTCTGAGGAGGTTGCAGCACTGCTTTTTCCAGTCATATGCTCTATTCAGTGCTGACCCTTTCTCTCTTTTCCATGTGATAGAAACAAACCTGTTCTTCCCAGCTTCCCCACATCACCAGGACTGTGCTTTGTAGCTTTAAGACCATCTTTTTCAAAGCTCTACCTTTCCATTCATTCTGCATTTAAGGTTTAGAAGTCACACGAATAACGCATAAGTATTTTCTGTGAGATTCTAAAACATTACTTTGGTTTAGTTAATACCTCCCTCGCTGTCTGTGATCCAGCTTAGTTTTATGTGCCATTTACTGAACCTTCAGATGTCTTTCCGACAAAAGCGCAATCTTTAAGTCTGTCCTCCTGCCAAGCCTCATATTTTGTGTTGTTACTTTGGGATATTTTAACCTTCATTTCCACAGCCTTTTCTGTAAAGCCTTAAAGGGGGTTCTGCTGCACCTCCCCCATGCCCTACCTTATATATCTTTTGTTGTTGTTAATGGATCACAGCACATTCATTCAAATTGCTGTCAAGCAGAGGATTAAGACTCTATCTACATAAACATATTATTAGTGGCTTCCAAGCTGGCAAAGAAGGATTTCATAACAGAAACAATTTAATGTGAAAACTCACTCAGGAGCTTGTACGTAAGCAGGTTTCCCAGATCACTACAGTCATACTGTTCTCCTGTCATTTATTCACCTTATCTACTTGGATTTTAAATTCTTGGAAAAGCCTCTATGTGAAGGACTCCTCTGTCTTCATTATCTAGAACAAGAGTAACTGGATTTAATTGCTAAAGGCTTCAAAACACACCAGTGTTTAGGCATTTGCCAACTGAACTACAGGTGTTATGGGAGATTGAACTGATTATTCAGCAGATGTTCTTTTTGCTTCTGAGAACTGAATTGTTAATAGTGCATAGTTCAAGAAGAATATGAATTTGGTATGTAATATAATGAAAGCCAAGTGCTTGCCCAGTACAATTTTTTTAATTTTTAAAAATAGAAATATTTCTTAGTGAATTCAGCTTCATCTACAGTGAAGTGTTTTGACAGGCACTGGGAAAATTCTGTAATAATTTGCTTTGATACCTTTGTGGTGGTGGTGGTTGTACAGCTTGCTTGCTGTGATTTATTTATTTTTTTTTCTTTTTTTGGGGGGGGAAGAAATTAATTGATAATTTTTATATTTGCACAATTAGTGATTCTATTTTTTTTTATTTAGCCAGAGTAAAGGGTTCTCATCAGTTCACCTGCCTAAAAGTGTGCTTTTATGAATGTGCTTTTGTCAGTGTTAATATATAAATATTATAAAATGGTTATAAAGGAGCAAATGTATGTTCTAACATTAGTTATTAGGCATGTAGTGTACATTGAGATAGATTCCAAACACACACTTACAGTGGAGCATGTTGTCTAATGGAGCAGCCTCTTCTGTTAAGGACAGTCTGTATGTTATGTCTCAGCCCCTTTTTAAGGATGAAGATGCTTCAAGGTGGTAGCTTGTTAATTTTTATTTGTTTCTAAAATATACTGTGCCCTGTGACTATATCATGGTTTTATGCTCTTGAAGCTAGGAGTTGTTATATTTTATGTGCTCTATATTGCTATAAAAGGTATAACAGTCTGTCTTTCGAAAGCACTGCTACTCCTTCCTATCTATAGTACACATGTTGCTGATACGTTGATATCAATGGTACATAAGCCGGCTGTAGGTATTGTATTCTATAGGTTTATTACTGGGAAAGGTATGAATGTTGTTGGTTCTGTTTTACAGGGTTTTGCTGAGACTAGATCCTTCTCCAAATGACTATGATGAAGATGTAGTGGAAATGTTTGGCTTTCAGTGGGTTACTGAAATGGCCTTAGTTGAATCATGTGAACTTCTCTTTGGATTACTTAGGTATGATAATATTAGTGTATTTTATAATTAATCCACTTCTGTAATTATACCCACCTTAAGGATGTAGCAAACTTTTAAAATTTTTGGTGGTAAAATCATAGAAGATTGTGGGCTATGCAGTGCATCCAAAAAGATTATGCCATATACCTAACACTCCAGTAAGTGATGGATAAGACAAGGCAGAATTACAGGAAGAAGTAAATTTTGTCACAGACTTTTAATATTATGTGACTTCATAATAACTTTCTAAGCAGTGTGGTGCATATCTTAGCCATCACCAGATAAAAATTGATAAGTATAGTTATTACAACAGTGTTGTGATTAATTTAGAAGGCTCTAGCTTCAGAATATATGAATAAACTATATAAGTTTTCCTTGAATGAGATTGTGCTACCCATATAATTAAAGTTGTCTTTTGAAGATAAGTCCTTTTTTGTGCATAAAGAAAAGTCGAGGTTAAAAATCAAATACTGTAAATGCTGGATGCAGCACTTTCTTCAATTGTTTGGATTAGGATAGCTTCAGCAATCTCTTCAGATACAGTTACTCAGTGTTTGACTAATTCAATGTAGATGTTTAATCTAGTCAATGCAAATACACAGATCACCGATAATCCTCTTTGCTACTGATAATCCTCAGAATGTACAGCACATACAGAGAGTAGATGGGAGAGAAGCTTTTGTATGATTCCATGAATATATGTGATATATTCCATCATTCCTTTTATTGTAGTGGATTCTTCCATCCCTTTAGGGTATGACCAAGGGCGTGATATGAAACATTATTAATTAATAGTGTCTGTCTTATTGAAACACAATGGCATAGATGGCAGGAAGTCTATTAAAATCAGTATTATTTAGGCATGTTTGTTTGATGCAAACTTTGACTTCACTGTAATTAAAAAAAAAAAAACAAACAACAACCTAAAACTGATAATGAAGGAGATAGGAGGATAACTTAGTTAAAAGAACACTGTATCCCTTTCAGCACTTAGTGTGATCTGTTTAATAACTGTTTATTAACATAAAATCAGTGGGCAGTAAGAGACCACTGTAGTTGATATGTTGAATTAAATATATTTTTTCTGTAAAATAAAGTGCTCTGTAATTGTAATAGAAATGACCATAAGGCATAATATATTTTGTTGTAGTTTTTAAGTTATTCAACCTATACATGTTTTAAAACCTGCTGAACTGGTAGGAATAATGGATTTCAGCTAACTCTTGGCTATGAGAGTTTGGTTGCTAAATTGTCTTCTGGTGTGACAAGTCCCGCTCTAAAGATATTCTCTCTTTCAGTTCATTTGTTCAGTCATAAAATGGAACACTTTCATTTATAGACCAGTTGACAACTGAAAGTGGGAAAACTCCTTTTTTCGTTGTAGAAGTCATATGTGTTAAGTACAAGTTGGCTGTAATAGTTCAATTTATGAAGTACAGATATCTATGTTTAAATACATGCTTACAGAAACCTAGTCTTTTGTTAATGTGTCTGTAAATACTAAATATTGTTTAATATTTTAAAATATTGTAATAAATAATATACAGCAGAACTAGAAGTTTAAAACATTAATTGTGCAGTAATAGGAATTACCTTATGTAATTGAAGATGTGCAAGTCAGTGAGTAAGATGTAACCATCTAAGTGGATATATTAAACCAATATATCTTGGGCTGAATAATAAACAGAAGTACCAGTTTAACTGTCAGAATATTTATTTGCAAATCAAATGATTTAATGATTAACAACCATGAGAATCAATCTTTAAGGTACAAATGCAAATTGCAATTAAAATTACTTATTTAACTGATATCTTTGTTATGCTTTTCATAACCAGTTCGTGCTTTTATTTTATCAGCCTACTGTATTCTGTGTTTTGCCAGTTCACTAGAGAATGGTGTGGGGTTTTTTTTTTTACAGTGTGGCTTCCTTCTGACACTCTCTCCCTAACCTTCAGCCTCAACCCTCTTTCATACAGTTCCTCTGCTTTAGGCTTCCTTCTTTTCTACATAGTTGAAATACTTAAAAATTTACACAGAAATTCAGCTTTGATTTCAATATAAAACAAAAAAACCCCACAACCTACCTAAATGACTGACGGTAGTCTTGGGTAGCTGACATGATTTTATCCAAGGAAGGAAGAGCTAAGGGAGAGCATTTTAATGTGTTCCTGCCCATTTAATATGCAGGTTACAACTTGGGTTTTTGGATTCTTGTGGGCACTTCATAGTTTCCAGATTTATTTTTTTTTTTCCATAAGAACATTTGATCTGGGTTGGTTCCATGTATCCTGTTTTTGAATCCTTTAGTAGTTGCTACTTTCACTGTATAAGAAGGTGGAGAGCTTCTTACTCAACTTATGCAGCATTGTATTTCAAAATTCTGTCTTCGACAGTTGCGCTTTTAATGTACTCGGTTTAGTACCCTGTTGTATCTGGATACCATACTTGAAGACCACTTGAAAATAACAGTTGTTGCAGAATGTGGCTGTTTACCTATGTTACAGCTTTTTAAAATTTTCATTTGCAGTGGCAGTTAGCAGCTGCTTTAAAAATGTTCTCTCCTCCCACCAAAACTGATCTGAGTTTTAACTTTTCTAGAGACACTTTCTCCTCTTACTATACTATTTTGTTTATCTTTTGTGCTCAAGTTAAGCAGCAGACCACACTAAGCGGGAAAAGGTGCTGGCAGAATTTACTAGTGCTCATTCACAAGTGAATTAGTGTATACTGGTTGTATGCAATGAGGGCTAACTTTCATGTTTATTCTGTGGTCATATATGAAGTTGAGTTACACTTGTAGAAAGATCACTTACAGGGAATGGCGCTTGGGGGTTTTGTGTGTGTGGTGGTTTTTTTTCCTCCCCTGATATTTAGCCATTTTCGTGTTTGTAATTCTGTTCAGTGTGTTAAAAACAAGCAAAAATTCTGTCCATTGTCATCTTGTCACACTTGGATGTATCTGTTGTATTCTGCTAATACTCTTTCCAAAGGTACATTTCTGTAAGCTTTTTCAGAAATACAAAGTGAGAAACACCTCTCGCCTCTCTGTTCTATTTAGACCTTACTAAAATGTAATTGAACAACTTTTACCTATATAAACACAATAAACCTCTACATTCCTTTAATTAGGCAACAGATACACAGACTGGAAGATCTGGTACAAATGAGTTCATCTGATTTTGGTAAGTTTAACTCATTTAATTTGACATTGGGATGGGTATTTGACTACCTTTTCGTTATAGAAGTGTATTGTCACAGGTCACACTTGTGCTCATGGACCGAGCAGCAAAACAGTATATCACCAGCATAAAACTGCTGTAAGAGTACAAATATAGGCAACCAAGTCATGTATAGTAGTATGAAAATAGAGAGTGGAAATTTGAGTCAGTTTGGAACGAGAGCTGTCTGTATAGTAGGTGAATAGGGCAATCCTGACCTTAGTGGTGAATTTCACGTTAATTTGACTTGAGATAAGATGTCACTCTTAAGGTAGAATTTGGCAAAACTGTCAACTCATTTAATTAAAAATGAAAAATTGCATCAAAACTCCCAATAACTATTTTAGCTACAAAGATAGTGGGTTGGGACTTTTTTCAGTATTCTTTTGGCTTACATTTAAACAAGTTAGTTATATTTGCTTAGTTGAGAGTTATTTACAAACTTCATTTATCTTTGCAGCAGAATCGATAAAATGGGATCACCACAAAACACTTTGTATCAATTAAATACTAAGGCAGGAGAAGCAGTATGTATCTGAAGGATTATTGCAGCCTTGGGCTTGTTGTAAGTTTGAAGGCTGAATCACTTAGCAAGTTGAGAAGTTCGGTAATTACTCAGAAATAAACTGTCTGTAGTATCTTCTCATTACAGATAAATTGCTAGTGTTCCAAGAGTATGATTGAATATTTTAACACATTATTATTATTATTATTTTCATTTTATATTGTCATGTTCTGCCGTTTAAGTCACTGGTCTGAATTTATCATCAAGTTTCTTTGATATGCTTTTGCTGATTATATCTGAAAAGTCTAATTTCTCTGACATTTAATATGTAAGTGGAAATAGCCTTATTTTATGTTACATTTCAACATTTGTATGGTAGCTAGACACCAAGAAACTGTTCTGTAGTTCTTTATCCCTTCGGTTTAAGCATTTGCTTTGTTCTTTTATATGTGTACTGTTCTTCTTGTCGGCAGGTCAGTTAGTAAATTAAGTAATTGTTGAATTTTATGCTTTGCATGAGACTTTCTTTGTGACTTAGACCAATTAATTAATTCACCTGTGCCTCAATTTCCCTTTTATACAAGCAGACTATTAGTAGAGGGGTGTCATGGGGATTGAAATATTTGAAATGATCAGGCAATATGATGTTAGGTATTATTGATGGCTTAGAGAAATGTGCTGTTGCCACTGTTGAAAACCGCAGTTTAGAGTTTTAGCTCAGTAAATCTTTGTTGTGCATATATGTTTATACAGATATCAATATTATACGTTTAATTTCCTGTCCGTTGTAATGAGCTTTGGAGACTTGGTACTGAGAAGTGTGTAATACGGAAGCCATATAAAATCTTTTCTTATGTTCTGTGTTGTTTTGAAAATACACGGTCTGTTCTTAACTCTCTACTATTTTATTCCACTTTTTCATTGCTCAATGATATATGACACTATGCAAAAGATTTTCTTGTGAAATACTGTAATATTAAAAATTCTACTTAAACAGAACTTTTAAGTACTTGGGCTAAAATATTTGTTATTGCTACAAAACAGCAGTAATAGCTAGAAATAGTTCCTTTACAACAAGTGATCTGAGCCTCAACCTACAGTTCATTACCGTGGCAGATCCTATGGCTTCTTATGTGGTGGGGGTGGGCTGTACACTGGAATATTGTGGTACTTGTACCAGTGGATTGTCTTCATTCAGTGAGTGCTGTGGCTCAAAAGATGTTGAGATAAAACTATTTGCGGGGTCTGTGACAAGTGGCATGTGTGAACTTCAAGGTTGCCTGGAGGGGATGGGGGAAACAAAGCTGGGAGAGAGCAAGAAAAGGAAAGGGAAGACTCCCCAGTGGCCAGCTGGGAGAGGAGCAAAGAGGGACTGCCTTTGCCTGGGCATGTGGTCCAGTGCAGCAGATGTCAAAGACTTTGCCATCCATCTCCTCTAGCACAATATGCTTTCATAGGGGCCTGCTCGAACTCCGAATTTACTGTTCACGTTTATGATGCTCTTAACAATGATTGGCACGTGCTTTAACAGCTACAAGTGTTGCAAGCTGACTGGTTGCGGTTTGTGCATATATATTATTGTGCAGTAGTTATTGGGTATTTAAATGACGATCAGCTTTGTTATGCGCTAAGTTTTTCAAATTTCAGCTTATATTAGAGAAATATACAAGACAAGGTGTGGGAATAAATAAGGAGTGATTCTCACATCAATGGCATGAGCTTCCAGTGAATCTCTGCTGTAATGATGGTGTTTGAGCTTTCAGATGCAAGGTAAGGAGGGTAATACCACACAAACAACAGCTTCAGGGAGCAAAGGAATGGAGACACTGTAGCTGCGATAGGTGGCTGAAAGAATACAGAGCTGCAGGTGAAAGGCATGCTACAGGATTGTGAGTGGACAGCTTTTAGCGTTACACATCTTAAGGCAACTGTGCAATGTGATGCTTCATAGAAAGAGAAGTTAATAAAGTGTGTTTCCAAATAAGTCCACCTGTTTAAGTCCTCCAAGATAAAAGTTTACTGAGAAATTGTTTCACACGTGTCTTTTCTGAAGGTGTCTTGAAAGCAGACAGGGATCAGGGCAGCATGGCTGAATGATTTCTTCTAACACTGATTGTTTGCCTCTGCCAACTTTCCTGAGGGACTGGCTGCCGCCTTTTCCCTCTGTATCTAGATATGCACCTGAGATAAGATAAAGAATGGATCCCTCTGGCAAGATGACATTTAGAAGTGGATGTTTGATACCAGCCACCTCCCAAGTTGTCCTCAGAAAAGCGCATGGCTTTCCAGGGGTCTGGTTTAATTACTGTGGAGAATGCATGTTACATGAATCACAGTGTGGGACCTTTCCTTTCAGCTACTTATTTCTTTTACTGCAGGTCAAGCTGCAAGCTTGCACTCTGAAGCAGAGAGCATCAGACATCAATGTATTGAGTTTTTGCATTATGTGAAAGTTTTCATCTTCAGGTGAGATTTGCACACAATTTACCAACTTATGTACTGAGCTTTGTGTAGCTGCTTCTTACCTGTTCTCTGATTGTGTGTCTGTGTGCTCAGGTACCTGGAACCCCCTAAAGTGGTAAATGATGGAATGCTCCATCCATATGAAGAATTAGAAGCACAGTTACCGTCAGTGTTGGTGGAAGAGCTTCATGCTTTGACCATGCACATCGGTCACCTTTGCGAACTCCCTAGTAGTGTCCTGGCAGCATTCACTATTCAACATCAGGCAAAGGTCTCATAATTTTTTTTTGTGTGTGTGTGTGTGTGTAACAGTACATATTGAATAAGAATTAACTTTCTTCGGGATGAGAATTGAAGTTACACTTCATGTTTTGGGTTTTTTTTACCTTTCTTAACGAAGTGCCATCCCCATGCTTGTCAAATGCAAACTGAGCTCTGGATTTTCTGTTCTTGTTTCTATATTTTAATTTTTATAGCTTTTAGAATTCTTCCTGCACTATACAAATGATAATAACAATTACAGGTAGATAAGTAGGTTTGAATTACCATAGCATGTTTTAAAAATTCCTTGGTGTTTGTCCTTATTAATGGTTAGAATTTCTTAGCCTCCCAGTAGCAGGGGCACTTTTTTAAAAATACATTCTGAAATCTGACTCAATATAGGAAAAGATCATGAATATAAAGAAGAAATATGCAGACATGGAAGCAGGCACTACAACATTAAGCGATTGTGAAGTATGCACAAATCTAAACAGTGTATACTTATAATAATTAATGCTTTCAAATCTTTTAGAAAGAAAAGGAATTTCAGTCTTGGGTTGTATAAACTAGTATCTGGAGAGGAATGATCCACTGAGAAGCATTTTGAATCTTTCTGTTAATTTAACTTCTTAGTAGGGCCACTGCTGAGCTGAGGAAAGAAACGGTAATTTCAAGTAAACTTTAAGGAAGAGATTATTTAAATTTTGGAATTATTTTAAGAGCATACAGCAGTTTGCTGCCTAATACTTTTCTGGAAGGGAAAGGATAACTAGGTGTGTTGTAATTTGTCGATCTTGAATCAAGACATTGTGTTTAAATTGTAGTTTAGATCAGATTAAAGCACCAAAATTCTCTACAGGCAGAATTATTTGTCATGAAGGTTTTCTGTTTTTCTTTTTTACTTTAACTGAATGGCATGTCTGTATGTTACAGTGTATTTTATCAGAGAGATCCGTAACATTCACTCCAGGCAAAATGTATGCCCATGTTCACGTGTCTTAGTACAGCATCCAAAATTTGCTAAAGAAATGTCAAAAATAAAGAAATGTGTGTATTTCTAATCACAGGTCTTTCCCCCATCATGGCATTTACTACACCTCCACTTGGATATTAATTGGCTAGTATTGGAAGTTCTTCATGTACTAGGTGAAAAAATGATGAGTGAGTATGCAGGGCTTTTTTTTTTTTTTAACTTATTCTTTTGCCTATGACTTACCTAGATTTCTCATCTTGATTTGTCCAGAGTCATTTACTGCCTTTGGTAGTTTTTGAACATAGTTATATTTAATGGGGTAAACTCAAATATGGTGAAGGTGGGTTCTTTGTGAATCTTCATGTAGCTCAAATTAAATGAAATAGCACCAGGAAATTGTTCTGTCAAAACTTGACCAAGGTTACAAAGTTTGTTCTCAACTGATGCTTGCAACATACTAAATATTTAATAATACACTTTTTGACATTGCAAATAAAAATGCATTTGCAGAGATCCAGAATGCATAACATTGAACAGCAATTTGATAAAAACCATGTAGGAAAAGGGTCCAAGGATGGACCAGAACAGAGAATTTATATTATTAAACTTATGCGACATGAAAATACTGGACAAAAGAAGAAGCCTCAGTCAGAGGAGCTTGTAAAAGTACAGCAAGAAAAGGGCAAGGCAGTACTTTTTTTTTTTTTAAAAAAAAAAAAGGCTTTAAAAGGGCAAAAAGTAGATTGATAAGAGTAAACTGTTTATAGAAGCCAGATAAAAAAGGTCATAGAATGCATTTGAAGAACCGAACTTCAGAGTAGTTCAGTTTGCTGAAGGATTGTTAAAATACAGAAGAGAATGTTATTTGCTTTGAGAATATTGTTCATGTCCATGCTAGAAAAATAAATCACAAAAAATGTGTGTTCTTCAATAATCGTCACTATAAGCAAAACTCTCTCCCCCTCCCCCCATTATTATATGGAATTTATATTAATAATTTATAGGAATTGCAACAGTTGGAGTAACATTGAGGTCTTCAATGAATACACTGTATGTTTAGCCTGGGTAACTGGTACTGAATCTGAACTCTTGGATAAGCTTATTTCTAGATAAAGTTCTGAGTAATAATGCAATAATCCATTTTCATGAGAGAAAGCTTGTGCTTTTTAGCAATGAAATTTACTAGTCAAGACAGTAGTACCTCTGGATATATTATCTTGTTTTGCATTCTTATGTGCCTTACAGAATTTCTTAGCTTCTCATATCATTCTGTAAAGTATGCTGAGTGGAAAATTCATGCTGCTGAGACCAGTGGCAGGATAGGGGGTTCAGGGCTTCCAAGAGTAAAATACAGGCTCGTTCCACATAACTTCTGTTCCACTGGTGTCAAGGGATGTTGAAAAGCTTGTGGGATAAGATTTTGCAGCCTTGTTACTTTACCATTTTATCTGTGTTAATGTCTACAAATGCTCAAGTTGGAATATGATCATGCCAGCTTTTTACATCAACACATCCAAAGGAAAGTGTTAGACCTCTCCAGAATTGTTTGTCATCATCTTGCATATCTGCAAAACATGTCATGATTTCAGAACATGCGCACTGGCATGTGACAAAGAGGAGCTTGCAGATAAATAAATCTTTATTCCACTGCAAAAACTGTGCCAAAAAAAGGCTGTAAAGTGCCAAACTATTTTACTGTCAACCAGAATAATACCAGACTTCAGTGTAATAATGAAAGAACTAGCTTGAACTTAGAACGGATGAACTTTCCCAAAGGAGTTTGTAAATTAAAATTACTTGCAGCTCAACATACCAATTTTAAAATATATAGAATAGAATAAAAACTTCCTGTCTTTTATTCCTAAAGTCAAACCCAGGACTAAATAGGTCTCATTTTCTTTTGTGTTTTAGGACAAGTTGTATATGCTAACCATTTCAGAAATCTAACTGGAGATAATTTAACCAGTATCAGTTTATTTGAAACACACTGTGGAAATCTCATATCTGATTTAATAAGCTTGTCCATCAACAAGTACATAAAGGTAACTTTTCTTTATATAGACATGGGCAGTTAGATGCTCGTATTGAGAGCCATATGAATTAGATATTGCACCAATGCATAGATGACTTCTTACTGCTGAGTTTTAAATGTTATGTATGGATTTATATCTCCATGTTTTAAAGAGTGTTATTTGTTAGGAGCTCAAATTGTGTTATATTTATTCATGACCATCTGGCAGTTGAATGAGAGAGTAATATTGAAATGCACTGTGTACAGAGCAGAAGTGAGTGCCACATTTCCTAAGTTCAGTGTTCCAGGTTTAATGCCAAACATGGCACAGTCTAAAAGGTTTAGAGCTATAGATGGAAGAAAAAGATCTTTTCAGACTCTCTCAACAGGAACAAAAAGAGAATAACTGTAATCCTGGCAATAAGCTAACTGGACACTTAGAGAATGTCATATTAGAGTTTATTGTTGCACAGCTCCTGTTTCTACAACCTCATCTTTCTGTTACAGCACGCTTACGTTTGTCAAGAGATAACTTATCCTTCTCTTTTCTCTTTCTTTTTCTTTCCTGCTATAGCTGCAGTATTTTTCTCACTTGTTTTGAGCACTCCAAAGCTAGAAAGTCATAATAGCTCCATACAGCAGCTAGCAAAAGAGCTCTGTAATCCTGACTGTGTCATTGTGAAACCACCTTTAGATGGGCATGTGTGATCCATGAGCGCAGGACTGAACTCTGAGAATAAGTAGCAGTGACCACCATATGATTTATGTTTTCCTGGTACAGAGACATAAAAAATGGAGTCCCCTTCTTTCATATTACTGTTGGGGGGGGCGGGGGGCAGGGGGGGCAGCTGTGCTAGCATTTGATAACTGTTCTTTTAAACTATTTTTCTGTAGAGAACTCTGTTACCTCTTAAATTTAGTTTTATCTATTAAATTATCAGATAATACTGCAACCTCCTCCCCCATGAAAAGGCAAATAGGTGAGAGTAATTTTTTTAAAAGAAGATTCAAATAGTATCTGTTGACCATTGTGCTTGTTGGTAGACTTTGAAATGTCAGATGTTAAAGTGACAGATTCATCCTACTTCTATAGAGCCACATGACAAAGAAGATGGTTTTGCCTCTGTTTTTTCTGCAGCTCTCGCTAGGCTTGGGCTGCACAGCTTGAACTAGTTCTATCTCAGATTAATTTCTGAAGTGGAGCTTGCACTTGAGCTAGATAACATCTCTTTAGCTGGTGCTTCCTCTAGTATGCATTCATTGCTATTAGCCAGTAAATAAGGTCCTTCAAAATTGTTGGAAACACAAGTGATGGCTCATTGTCAGCTCATCACTAAAACATGTCATTAAGCTTTTGGCTGAGAATATTTGGAATTTCAGCTCTTAACATTTGTGGGTGTCCTTGGAAGGAGGGACTTGAACTCTAATCCTCCAGACTAATATTTTCAGATTTGTTTCTTGGGAAGCTCTGGTAAGAAGATACTTGACTTGGATCACATACTGAGCTGATTGTGCTCTGAGATACATTTGGCAGAGAAATACATATCCTTGGATATCTTCTTCCTATTTTTCAGCAGCACATCTCTGGCACCAGAGCTCTGTTGTCCCAACAGTACCACAATTTGAGGTTATAACCATTCTTACCAAGATACTGAACTCAGGGTGTTGCAAGAGAAAATCCGGACTATGTCTAAAGAAAACAATGTCGTGGTTATACTTACTCCAACCATTATCTGTATGGTATCTTGTTTTGATATTACTAACCACTCTATCCTGGGCAGATATTGCACCTCTCCTGCAGAAGAGATCCTGCTATCTTGTAGGAAAACACAGTAGTAGATGCAAGTAGATGAAGAAACTTAGTTGCTGCAACAACTGGTACACCATGTAGAAGTCCTGAAAGTCTCACTTTGTGAGAGTGTGTCTAATTAATACTTCCATAAAATCCACCAGTGTTATAGTGCATCTGTAATAAGTAGACTGCTCCTTTCTGAGCAGTCTACTGCTTTCTTTCTGGTTTGCTCTTTGGTGATGAAACATAACCGGTGTATTTTTGAGATGCTTCAGTTTTGGGGAGTTAGTAGTTCAATAAAAATAAATTTTTTAACAGACTTTAATGGTCACACTGATGTTTATTCTCAATATAGTATTTACATAAGATTAAATCAAGTTGTTGAGAGATGACCATAGCAGATCTTTAAAAGCGTGAAGAGACATAGGCACATGAAAACCTCTAAACAGCATATGTGGAATGTGAATAATAGAATTATTTTAAATATTTCAGTCTTGATCTCTTGATGTTCTTAAATCAATTGTCAGGGCACACGCTGGCAATTTCATAGGGTAAGCAGTGCTCTTTTAGAGAGAGCAAAACAACTTATGTGTCATACTTGTAATTATACATATGAATTTATTTAAGTGTTCAGTATTTAAACCTGATATGGAGCTGTATGAGAACCGTAGTTGTAAATGTATTATTCTAAAGGCATATGATATATAAAAAGTCTATGTCCTTATAGATTACACAGATTTGAAACTGTTGGTGATATACTTCTGATTGTGAGAGTGTAGATTTTAGTTATTCATTCCTTCTTCTGTAATGTCCCTTTCACACAGCTACTGCTGTCACTTGCCATTGTATATTTTGATTTAATTTTTTATTTACACCATTAGGTTTCCAAATGCAGAAATGATTTTAAGTACCAGTGTGATGTGAGAATAGTTGTGCATGAATGGATAAGGAAGAGTATGAGGATATAAAAACTCAGGATTCATCTCATCAGATCTAGATGTCTAGGAGTTAGTAGGCTAAACTAGTCACCCTAAGTTCTTTATATTGTCAGGGAGGGATAGCAACAGTTTTTTCCTGCAGTGAGTTAGATGGATTAGTCTCTCTCAGTGCCCATTCCCCTCTTGCTTTAGCAATTGCTTTAGAGGGGTATAGGCTGATTATTCAAACTTGTAACTACTCACTGTTTAGAGATAAATTGAGTATGAGCTGCTTTCTTGCCTCTTTTCTTTTTACGTTTCTGACATAGTGTCCTTGCTGAAGGTGAAATGTGCTGAATTACGCTATTTAAGCAAAGCTTTTTCACTGTTTTTACCACCTCTGCATACAATTCAGTGGATTTGTAGGTCGTAAGAGAGAGTGAGTAAAGTTAAGTTTTGTCTATGCTATGATTATTTCAAACACAGTGCTGGTAGGTCTTAAAAACACTAAAGTGTACAGAGAATTTTTATGTGTTTAGCACTTCCTTTTGCTGTTTTGCTTATTTTGTTTCACAATTCAGGAATGTAAAACTGAAAGATGAATCACAAGAAGACTACTTTGCATTTGAAATACATCAGTCTGAGTGAATTTTGTTAAATATGGAATAGTAATCAAATAACGTACATGACTTGAAATATGCTGTTTTCTGCATATTAAAATAATGCCTTGCAGTAAATTTACCGAAAAGCAGATTTTGTGAAATGTTGTGGGAACATTAACATCCTCATGCCAACAAAAACATATTCTACTAGCATTATGCCTAGTCATTAAGGATTTTTCAGTTAAAAATAACAACAATAATAGCTATTAAATCATTTGAAATCTTTTTCTTATCTTCCCAAGAACATCAAGAAAATCTAATCAATCATTTTCTTTTTCCTACTGTCAGACAATGAATCAGTATCTATTGCAATTCCTTTTCATTTAGGCCTCAGAATCCCATTTTCATTTGATTAAATAATGTTTGAAGTGGCTTAGAAGAAGCTAAGAAATAGCACAACCTGTAACTTATGTAGAATTAGGAAACAGTCTTGTTGTACAAGAGCTGTATTTTGGATGTTAATGAAATAATGCCATTTCCAATATGTAATTGTACCTATATTATTGAACTGAAAAAAAACCCAAACAAACAAACAAAAAAAACCAACACCAAAACCCAAACAATCAAAACCAGGGGGGATATTGGTACATAAAAGTACTGGGTTTGGAATTTTCTTAATGATTGTATTGCATATTCTCTTTCAGGTGAGACCTTCTGAGGCTCTTGCTAGTCACCATTATCCCTGTACCTGCATTAAAGAATTATGGATTCTACTTATTCAGCTGCTGGACCACAGAAATAAAGGGTCTCACACAGAGGTAATGGAAGAATACAGTTACACATGCATAAATGTTATATATGCAGTGCAGTCACCAAATATTCCCAAATTGCCATGAATGCACTAGTTCACATATTTGATGATAGAACTGAGCTTCATATTTGCTTTGTGAGAACTGCATGCTAACTGTGATGCTTTAGGCTGCCGTCTTGAACGTATGTCAAGTTCTGACTCTAGGTTTGCAGTGTACTGTTTGGTTATTATTTGCAATTTATGTGTCATGTCATGCAATGATTTATCTCCAGGCATTAGAAACACAGGTACAGTCAGACCAATGATCCATCTAGTTAATTTTTCTGTCTTTGATACCCATACCTTAACTACCTATACAAGAACAACCTGGGTTTTGGTTTTGAATCTTGTAGTTGCTGACTTCTTTTGTTGTTCCCTTGTACTTTTATTGGAAGAGCCAATCACTACCTGTTCTCCTTCCTTATACCAATATAACTTTATTTGTCTCTTCAGGGTTGTTTTTCTGGTATCTCCTACCTTCTGCCTTTTCTAGGCTAAAGAGTCTTACTGTATTCAGTCATTCTTTTTATGGGTGTCATTCTATACCTGTGATCATCTTTGTCACCCTTCTCTGAACCTTTTTCTCGTAGTACTACATCCTATTTCTAATGGCAAAGTGCCATGATTGCATGCAGTATTCCAAGTATGGTTTAGGTGGCCATATGATTTTATACAGTGGTTTTCAACCTGTGGTCTGGGGACCCCTGGGGGGACCATGATATCATCACAGAGGGTCCATGAAGACTTAAAGCAGGGGTGGGGAACATCCAGCCCAGAAACATTTGGTCTGACCCGTGGCAAGCACTGTGCTTCCTTTTCCCATAGCCCCCCTCCCCTCAATGCTCCTCTCATATTCAAGTTCCTCCCCTACCTCCACACACACCTGCCCTGATGTACTAGTATATTTGGTGCTGGTATGGATGGTGGGACCCACTTTAGGCAGTTTTTCTCTTAAAGAGATTTTTCTTAACCCAGTGGCCCTCTTTAGGGCCACAGCCAGGCTGAAGTCTGTTCCTCCAAGTGGTGGCACTGGACCCGTAAGCAAAAATATATGGTGACTGAACACAGACAAACAAGGGGGAAGGTGAGAAGAATTATAAAAGCTTTTCATTAAATTTTAATGTAAAAATTGGCATCAGATTTGGAATTAGAATGTTAAAATACCATAAAATGGGACATTTGAGCAAAAAGAGTTGATGCTATTATTTTAAATTACTATGGAATCATTGCAGTAAAGATACTATAATAGGACTGTGTGCATTAACAGGTTAACTTATTTCCCCTTCTCTCCAAATTTGAAGACACTTCATGGGAAAATGGAGATAAATGTTTGGTGCAGTCTAGTGCTTTAAATCTTGAATTAAGTTTTGGTGGTCTGCAGCCACAAAAGGTATTTAAAGGGGGTCCATGGTGAAGGAAAGGTTAAGAACCCCTGATTTTTATGCATTGCATAATGATGTTTTCTCTTTTGTTCTTTTCCTTTGCTAATATTTTCTAGTGTTTGATTTTTATTTTTTTTCTTTCTTGACTGCTGTTTAGGATTGAGGTGATGTTTCTCTGAGTTAATGTTAAGTGTCAAAATCCTTTTGAAAGTTTTCTGAACTAATCTTTATAAATACCAAACCTGTCATCTGTGCAAGGAATACCCTTCACTTAATATAGAATGCAGTACTTCACAGTAGAGTGTTTGTACTGATAGCTATTTACTTGTTAATGACAACAATTATAAAGGTGGACAACACAAGTGAAACTTCCTTAGTGTTAAATGTTTGCAGTAGCACTCTGAAGTGTAAGTTGGCATCAGGACCCAGCTAAGGTGGATAAAATACAGATGCAAAGAAGTTCCATAGAGTTTCTGTATAACTAGGAAAGACAGACACAGGCTGTCAGAAGAAGTAATACTATGGTATAGACAGGTATCTGAGCCAAAGAGAAATAATCAGTTTGTCAGCACTGGAATGGTCTTGGAAAAAAACAGGGAATTTGAACCTCAGTTTGCTGTCTTTCAGACTGATTCTCTACCATCTATTGTATTCCTTTTTGTTAGGTTAGTCTAGCACGAAAAGTTTTTGAAAATTCTGTTATAAAAAGCCTTCATTAAAGAACTCTAACCTCTCTCATCTGAGCATTGGTGCACCATCCAATTTGCGTACTGTCATTCCATCAGTTTGTAATTTTGCCTGTGAAGTACCATATTCTTCCTTGTGACCAAATCTTGTCCCTTCACGTTGCTTCCTGCTGGCATTAGACAGAGGACATTCTAAAGTGGCTCCAAGTTTTCTCTGGTAATACTGAACACTGGTTTTAGTTATTTTCTTTAAATGACTTATCTTGCTTGTTCTCTGTAAAAGCAAATTAATCAATAGGACAGTATTGTCGAGAAAATTGTTAACATAGGCTTTGTTATTCAACACAGCTCAAATTTACTTTTGCATTTTCTGTAGTGTTTCTGGAGCTTGGTGAACAAAACTTTAAAGAATATATTTGAAAGGCCAAGTAGTTCTGAAACAACGTCTGTTTTTGAAACAATTCAGTGTAAAGACCCATTGAGTTTTAGCTGGTGGATTATTACTCATCTGGCATCACTCTACCAGTTTGACCGTAATGGAAATCTAGATGAAAAGGTGGGTATGCTTTTTTCTAAATACCTGTAAATAGTTATAATTTATTTATGTGTCTGAATTCACCTGGTTATGTTTTTGTTGGCAGAAATCAATTCATGTTGTAATACAGGAATCTTCACACTTGTTAAAAAAGAGGTCCTTCAAGGTTGGTGGTGTTAAGGTGTGCTTTGTACAAGTCAGTAAACATTCCAGGAGCCCCTGACATATTCATGTTATACACCAGATATTCAGAAAATTACTGTATTAAGGAAACTTTAAATATCCCAACTAGTTAGTAGCACATATACTTAATGATGTAGCATATGTTTTAAGACTGTCTGCCTGTAGCATAAATGCTTCACTGAGTTTGTTGTTTTAGGAGCTGAACACAATAGATTGTACCTCGAACACTGTGTTTTTTAAAAAGTGGTAGCTCTTCTCTGGATAAATTCCAATCTGTATAATTACATTCCATTTGCATCGCAACAATGGCATGATGAGGTGCATATATATATCTGTATACACAGCTTAATTTTCTGTGTTGGTGTGGTACCAATAGATGCTGTCTAATAACGGTTGAATTCAAGCTTCAGTTTAGGAAGTTCTGGCAGTAAGTTGCAAGACATTAGCTTTTAGAAAATGGCCTTAAATTTTCCTACTGGCTAGAGCTGGCTGGCCCCAGGTTAATCAGGTTCTTGTCTGTGAATCTCATTGTGAGGGACCTGACATTGCCATGCATTCTGTAAGGGACCTAGATGAGACCCGTACATGCTGTTCCTATAAGACCTGTGGAGGACCATACTTGCTACTGATGCATCAGATTCCCTCACAGCAGTTTTCTGCAGTTCTGGGCTCATGTAAACCCTGAACCTTATTTCAGTCTTTTACTCTAAGATTCATCCTACCTAGTTTTAAGTTTCCAATCATTATTTGGGAAGGAAAAAGTCACTTGCTGAGGCAATTAATCCATTTGAGAGGTATGAAAGCTGCCAATTTTTCTTAATTGACTGTAGAGGGAGCTGACTAGAAGCCAAAGAGGTAGCTGAAGACCCAGAAATCTAGGGTTTTTTGTGTTGGATTTTTTTTTTTGTATAATAGTATTTTTGACACTGAGCAGAATCAGGTCATGCCATCTTCTGTCATCTGTCCCGTTCTTTTATCTTTTGCCTCATTGGTGTTTTGTTTGGTGTTTTATTTTTGGTTTTTTAACGCTTCAGCTGGATTTCTTATACTCCCTAGTTTGCCAAACCAGCTATATATGGCTGCTTCTACAAATTGGGCTTAATTGGCCTTTCTTGTGAAGTGTCTATCATTATTTGTAATTTAATGGTGTATATTAAAACTGGCAAGGTCATACCCTTTTTCTGTTTAAAATCTTAACCATGATTTCCTGTCCTGACTTAGGACAGAAGGTTAAAACCTCGAAAGATGTTTGTGAACTGTAGATCTGTAAAGAGGGAAGAGTCTGATCACATCAGGTGATGTTTGTTTTGATAACTTAAAATTCCACACCCCCCCACCCCAATCTTTGGATCTTTAAAAGCATTTGTGTATAAACAGAGGAGGAATGAAAAATGTTGAACTTCTGTGAATGTTTTTAATCCTAAGTAAGATTAGACTTTCTAATAAAAATTAGTTTCATTAATTTGTCTTGCAAATTGCCTGGGAATAAACGGTAGGGGAGGTGTGGTAACTCGATGCTTGAATACTTAGTTGAAAATCTCATGACCGTTTGTGGTGACTAGAGGGCTTGATGAACGTGGGATGCTTATGTTTCTGCTGCTTGCAGGTTGATGGATACTTTAGGATCCCGTGGCAGGCTGCTCATTATCCTGTGGTTCAGTCTTTTCTAATAATACCATGACAAAATGAAGCAACTTCTTACACATTCATACAGTGTAAAATTACAGACCACATCTAATGTTTACACTGAAGGTTGTCTCAAGCTCCTCTTGCTTTTGTCTTGTTACTACAGTAGTGGGGGAGGACCACAGTCCGTAGTGTATTTCAGAGGGACATTGGGAAGATAGAATTACTACATTCCCTGCTTATTAGAGGAACTTAGATGGAGAGAAAAGGTTATTCCCAGGTTGAATACAGAAACCAGCATGAAGCAGACATTTATCTTGGGTTTTTTATATTTTATGCCCTAATCAAAATGCAGTGATACTGTTTACTTTGATCATTGGATTTTTTTTTCCTGTTTCTTATACTGATACATACTATGTATTTAGCCTCGTGAGAGATTATTTTTTGCCCCAGGCACTATATTATTTAAATAAACCAAACAGATGTAGAGTGGAAAAAAGGACTCTTGTTGTTCTTATTTTAACTAGGAATCTGAAACACAGTGACAGGAAGTGACTTGCCCAAGATTAAATAATATTTTTTCCTTAGAGCCACCTGGGAGAATTTCCAAGTCTGATTTGTAAATCATGAGACCATCCTGTGCACACTCCTCTTGATGTGGCCAGTAGTCTTTACGTTAAATCTGTTAGCTGTGCTTTGCATTTCTCTGAGTGCGGCTCAGAGTTTGTCCAGGGATCCCTGTTCTCTTAAGTGCCATGGGTGCTTACAAAAAAAACCTCAGTAGCAAGAGTGCCTTTTCACACACCACAAGTCTAATCTGTCATAGATAGTTGATGCTAACCGTTTCTCTAGGTTCTGTCCCCTGCCCCAGAATTACAACTGAAAACATTCTTTGAACATTATAAGATGAAATAGTCCATGGTATAAATTTGTGAAGTCAGTGGAATTACATCAGGGCTCAATGTAGTCCTGTTTTGTTGGTTAAACATCTGATGAGATAGCTTCATGACACATGCTTTCTTTTAATTAACTGTGATCAGAGGTGGGAGGGTGATGTGTCATAATGATGGTTATTCATGTGCTCTGTAGCAAAAATTGCCTCTAAGCCTATGTCATCTGTGGAAGATTTTCAATTTTTTAATGTGGTCTGCATGGCCTTGAGGTTATTATGAAAGCTTTTAAAATTCTAAATAGGTTTCAGACTTGCTTCTTTTTATTTTTTCCCCCTTTAGCTCATATAACGTAATTTCAAATATGCAATGATTCATATATATCGAATATATATTTCATACACATGAAACCATTTTTCTTAAACTAGAAAATTTTGGCCAGGTTTCTTAGACACTGTGTTCTGAAGGATGTACAATACATGTCTCTTTCCATAACCCCCTCATTGAGGTCCCACTTCACCCTTCTGAAAAGCAGGATTTCTACGTTTAAAAAACAAATGGGACCTGATGAGAAAATTTGCTACTTCTGAACATTGCTGGGGTCCATTTCAATATGCTTTGGGCTAGGGAAATATAGGCAGAATTACTTGGAGCCTTTTAATAGAATAATCTGAAATGAGTACATAGCAAAAATATGCAAACTTGGACTTTCAGCTAAGCCTACTATGACTCCTCCAGGTAGTCAGCCGTTAGTTCTGGCAGAAATTTTTTCCTGCAAACCCAGAGGGTCTCAGCTCAGATTTTTTGTTTTAACAGTACTTTTATGCACTGTAAGGTCTCCAGGTTTTGATGGTTTTGGGACTCTTCGGCGATGAAAGAAGGATGTTGTAAACCAGCAGTTCTGGAGTAAGAGATGTAGATTCTACGTATACTCTGACAAGGATGGATTGTAAATGGTTGCTATGCCATATTGCCAGTGTAGCAGGGAATACTGTTAGGATATCAATTTAGTGGGTTTTGAATTAAACAAGTCTGTTAAAAAATATAATCAATTGAGGCTGAAAGAAGAGTGCAATGGGTGGTTGGTGTCATTCTTTCCTGTGTTTGGGCTGAACCTGGGTGCACTCTTCTAATCAATTCCACTTGGTGTCAGGAGTTTGCCCTAGATTACTCCAGGATCTTGTTGGGATATCTGCATAATGCAGATGAGCTGGAACTTTGGCAATAAACACCTTTTGTATAAATACTGTGTCCTTGGACTACAGGAGTACTAAAAGCATGTTCTGAGCAGGCTGATCCAGACATTCAGAGGTGACTCGTATTAGCCATTTAGCATGATGGCCTAATATCTACTCATCTCAGATAAATCTAGCTTTTGAGCGGCGATTAGCTTTACTTGGAGTCTGCAGTAGGACCATGCCGGTGTCTAAATATTCACATAACATCAGGCTCTAAAATATAGCAGTCAGAATAAAAATCTGATGTAAATACTAGACAGAACTGTCTGGGAATGCTGATTTTGCACTACCTAGGTTTTAGTCATTAGTGAAGTGCGGCCTTTACTACTCTGCTACTTGTTGATGCAGTGGCCTCTCCTGACAGAATGCTAGTTCTGCTTCTGGTTTCATGATACAAAGGTTTTTGGTTTAAGAAGGCCTGTTTATGAACCTAGGGCTGATGAACTCTCTGCTATTCTGGCACAATTATTTGTGTCCCTATTCTATGACCTAGGTCAGGCCTTCTTCCCTTTTTCATTCTTTCTTTCTCTCCTAAAGCTCTGGGTTGGTTCACTGCTCTGGTTTGCACTGTGTCCCACAAACAGAAGTACCAGAACAACAGAGCAGTGGCATGCTACAGCTGTGAGGGCAGGAACAGCAGCTGGCATGATGAGAAAGAAGCAGTGGGGACTCCTTAGTTGATACTCTTCAAGTTCCTGAATCATGAAATTGCAGCTTTAGTGTAACTTTCTGCAGATCTGTCCTTATTTGTTCTATAAACAGTTTACAGACTGCATCTTGCTACCATCAGCAGTCTTTCATAACTCTTTTTCTTGTGCAAAAATGTAAAGCCAGCTTTAGTAGTCAAAAATAAGTGTTAGTGCATTTTTTTTAAAGAGGTCATCTTTACAATTCTCTTGGTACCCTCTGAGTTCTTTGTGGAATTGTCACCAAGTCAAGGCATGAAGTAGTGTGGTCAGTAGTAGAGGAGGGTGGGGCACGATGGTGTTGCTGCTGGAAAACAGTTATATTTCAATTACCAGAGCATAAGATGTTCTTTATTGTAAGCCCCATACAGATATTTACAGGACAGTTATCTGCAGACTAATTTGATAAGGCTTAACAGTTGTGATAGTGGAAAGAATGAGTGAGGCAGGACAATGATGAAAATACTGCATTCACACATCTAGTTATATACACAAGCTATATACACCGCTGAGTGTAAGAGGTGATTTTCGGACCTCCTAGAATTGTAAGTATGTTGGCTTTGTTGACTTTATTTTTACCCTGAGAAATAGCCTTAGTTGTGAAACTTTCTACTCTTTTCTTTCCCACTATCTAAATATATTTTCCTCTCTTCCTTTTTAATATACTTTGCCATGCAATTCCTTTACTTCACTAGCATGGTCTAGTTGATTCAAATGGATAGTCATCTGTCTTCCCAAGATGAAGAATTGTGGGCCATTTTTGACCTACCCTGTATTTTTTTTCTCTATGTATAGGCCATTACTATCTGGCCAACTCCTTAGTGAATTGGCCAAAACAATCCTTAATGTTTGGGTTGGGAAAAATGAGTTAGCTTTTTTCATTGACAAGGAAAAAGCAAGAAAAGGTGAGATTGTACCTTTTCTTCCTTCTTACCCCTTATGTTTTCCTTTCTTTCTTTAACATTCTGTATAAATTTTAAGACTGACTTACTGATCATACTAATCAAAAATGCCTGAATGTTTTATTTCTTTACTAAAAGTGAGGTCTGGGATTGTACATGAGTCACTTAAACCAATTTTAATTACATACTTTTTATTTTTAGTCATCTGTTTGGTTTTGAGACCCTAATTTTTAGGACAGATATTAATTATATTCATAAAACAAAAAAGCTTCTTTTCAGTGTTCAGTACAATATGCTATCATGAAATGAAATACTTCTGGAAATTTTTTGACTGCTTATGTTCCTGTTATTACATAATGACTCCTGTGAGGAATACAGATGATATTTCATGCTGCTAATCATTGTTTTTCAGAAACTGAAGGAATCCAATTGGAAATTTGTCGAAGAACTCCTTAAAAAATCCACTGATGCTCAAGTAAGTGTGTAAGGGAAGAAATAATGAACAAGAATCATGTCAGGGATGCTTTCAGGAAAAGACAGTGCATGAAACAAAATCTGGCTAACAAGTATATTTTTGGAATTCTAGTGTTTTTATCAGTGGTAAATGAACATCCTTGACGTAGCTGAACTATGGCAGTATACAGTTCCCTCCTTGTTAGTAGTTGTGCTTGATGCTAAATTGTCAGATAAAGGAAAAAGATAATTATCCTGGAAGGGTAGGTATATGGCTACTCAGACAAGTTGTATTCAGAATAAGAACTGGATGCTTAGAAAATGTAAACCAGATACTGAATGTAAGGATATCAAGTTGAGGAGACATGATGAAGGAGATAGTCAGTTGCATTGAAAATTCAGCTATATCCTCATCACAGCAGGAAGGTGACTTGCCTTGCTGAGCAATTTGTCTTACAGGCTTGAATCAAACTCTTACTGATAAGGTTCTAGTTTCTGAGTACTCATTTCATACCTTATCATTTTTCTTTCTGCAGAACTGTTAATGCAATGCTTCATGGCCCAGAGGTCAGAACTGACCTCCTTTTAAAGTGCTTTTAAATATGCTGTTCATCACGTTTTTAAATATGTTACGTTGCAGCTATGTACATTTGTTCTGAAGTTGCATGGTAAAATTGCAAATGCTGTATCGGCAACACCTATAAAAATAGTTTCTTTAATTTGTGTATGCTTAAGATGAGAATAAACATGTTTGGTTTTTTTATTTGCTCTCAGATGAAATAAAATCTTGTAAAGCTCTGTTGTTGAAAGCAGAAGAGGAATCAGTTGGGTTTTTTTATTATTACTGCCTTGCTCATGCAGTAGCAACAGCTGTGGCTGAAGATGGAGTATGGAACAATACTTGTTACAACTACAGTTTTTACAAAAAGATATTTTGTAGTTAGTATAGTTGAAATAATAAATAATTAAGAAGTTGGACAATCAAGCTATACTTAAGCTTTTTGAATGATTTCACAGTGTATAAATGAATACACACAGTGCATATACATTAAAACTACACTGATGACATCACTTGCGGGGTACTTCCCATTCTGTGAGAGGAACTGGAGAGATAGAGATGAGACGAGGCATAAGAGCCAAGTAGCTTATTAGCTGCCTTCCTGTGTTGCATCTTCTGTATGTCAGCAACCTTGAAAGGAGTAAGAAGACATTTGTAGTTACATTTTTCTTCACAATATTCCTTTTTTCTTTTGAACGTTTATTATTTTGAATAAAGATTACTCTGATGTTGAATGTACATAAAAGGTACAGCTTTTTGATGCTTCTGTTAAACGAGTATTGAATTGTAGACGGTTTAGAAAGGCAGCTAGGTGGCCAAATTCAGAAGGTTTGAATAATGAGTCAATAATGATGCAGTAAGATAAGGCAAATAATCTGTTTTAATTTTCGAAAGCAAGCACTGTTGATATTAAACCCACACTTGCCAAGGATATGTTTGCAACTATTGTTAACCAGCTAAGGAGCTGTCTAGTTTATTTCCTTTTTTTTTTTAATTGCTTTTTCTTGCATTATGGAGTTAGCTGCCTGTAGGAAATGCCTCTTGAAGAGCATTAGTCTCTATATATGACTGCACAAGTGCATGCATATGCTTTTATTAAAAGATGCATCTTGCTTCCTATCCCTGCACACAAGCCTTCTTGACAGTGTCTAGGAAGGAGATTTTCTTTTACCAGTAGGCATGTCCATTTCCTCTGATCTGCCACCTTCACGTGGCCACTCGTGCCTTTTATCTTATCCTTTTGTATCTCTAAGTGAGTATTTTTTAGACCAAAAAATGCAAATGGGAATGAAAAGCACAATGAGATATCAAGAAGTCAATAATGAAATGGAACATGGAGAAGCAGGAAAAAAGGAAAAGGGAGAATAGTACTCTTTGAATGAACAACAGGACAGAGTTGATGATATTGCCTCCTAACACTTGGCCTGAGTTTGTTAGTAAATCCTACCTGAGCCATCCTTTTCAGCATATACCCTCTGTCTATACTAGAGATGCACAGTAATAGCTGTGCAAAATGTTAGAAGAAATGATAGTGCCAAATCACCCATTTGCAAGAGAGGGTAGAAACTGGTGGTTAGAAACTTCATTTTTAAGTATATGAAAGCTTAAAAACTCATCATACTTAGTGCATAGTCTGTCCGTCAGCCTCATAATCTACTTGTGCTTGTTGTTCCCTAACTTCAAAAGCTGGTAGACTATACATGTTCAGATGGAGAAGGGGAATATACAGGGGGGGGGATATGAAATCAAGTATGCATAAGTTTGCATGTTCAAAAGTATCTGAAAAGCGTACAAATCATATATTTCTAATGTAAATCATACCTCTGTAATGTAAATTGATAATCTCTCTCCTACCAGTAACTATTAATTTCTCCTCATGTGATCTTCAATTTCTAGGTAGTTGAAAAGATTATTTTAGGCACTGTTGTAGACATGGATTTTGAGGGTGAGGGAGCATCATGAAAGTAGATTAAAAGAATGTTCATCTTTGATGAATCAGCAGAAGCTGGAGTTAGCTTTAACATTATTAGGACACCTAAGTACCAGGATGCAAAAGTGACATAAAAAGCATAACAAAATGCTGCAGTTTTTTGTAGTTTCAGTAGAACTGGTGAGTTTAATGATCCCCAGCAGAGAGGGTAACCCTCATGCAGGCAGCAGAGAGTCTGAGCCACCTTTATCCAGTCTATGCCTGATTTTTTGGGGGTGATTAAAAACTTCGAGAAAGCTGTCCCATGTCCAGGTGAAGTGGCAGAGGGGTGATGCAGTACTCTGTCTCCAGGTAGGAACTCCTTCTTTATGAGGTTATACTTGGCCTGCTTCTGAGCAAGGAGATGATGTAAGGTGCTGTTAAGGTTAGGGGACAAATGGAGATGGGAAGCAAAAATACTGTATTTGTGAGCTGTAAATAAAGGTAGGAGCAGTAATGGCTGGGCAATTGTAGAGTACTGCTTCCTTGGATATATCCTTTCACCTTCAAACAGTTGACAGACTTGTGAATTTCTCAGCCAGAAACTGCACCTTTTTTTTTTAATAATTCTTGATGGATAGAGTTGAAGACAATTGCTTGTGTGAAGGATCTCCCATTTGTATCACAAAAATGGACATTTATGGGGAAACTACTTACATGGGGTATTGCCTACATCTGTTGTAATTTGGATTTCTGTTACTGGGCTAATGACAAAAGTAGAGCTAGTTTACAATGCTATTTCTACTACAAAATGAAAATTGTTATACTAGGAATATTAACATAGCTGTATTTGTATACTAGGCAACATCAAACTGACTAAATTTATGGATTGTCACTATAAGATGAATTTGTGTTTACGAAGTTTTATTGTGAGAATCAAAAGATGTTTTGTTCATGAGAGCTAATAGTCTGTCTGACTAGTGTTCTCTCATTTCAGAAAATAAATGCTTCATGTTGTTTCATTTCTGCTTCAATTTTGTTATACCTTCACTATATTTTTAATTCTACTATAAAAGAGATACAGAAATATTTGTTGGAGTTCTAGGAAACCAATTTTGTTACTGCAGTAGGAGGTCATAAGAGAAAAATGTTGTGTTTAGATAGTACTATCATTTTGATAGTATCTGGTATTCCTCCCTTCTGCGATAAATTAAAAGCTGAGTTCTGATAGTATTTCCAGCAGTGCAAGAGACCATTTTAAGCAAAAGAGCAATGAGAGAATCCATTAATCCCAGGGATATTTGAAGTCTGGAGAACTCTTCATATTAAATTTGAGATAAAGCTTTCAGTACTATCTTGGTTTTGGAAACTGTTCCGAAACTATTGTTGGATAGATAAATAATGTTTGAAATTGAAGCTACTTACAATACCATGTATATTGTTGAATTAATTTAACTAATGCAGTCATTGTTTTCTGAATTAGATGCTAAATATAATCCTATACACAAATGACAGTTTTAAGATTAAGCATTCCCTTTGTAAAGGGTGTGTGTTTTGGGTTATGTTTTTTTACATCTTTCATAACTGAGTAGATATCTCTAGAGAAACAGATATACTTAGCTGTAGCTTCTTGTTTTATATCAAGCCTCTTGCTTTTATTCATTAAAAAAAAGCAGCTGTTGAAAATGGTTCTATCCTTTGATTTTTTTGTATAAGATTGTTAATTTGGGAAGACTAGTAATTTAATAGCTACAGTTATGTCATATATAAAAACAATACTTGAGGATCACCTTTCATTTGTGGGCATTTTTGTTAAATTTGAACTATTTTTTTACATCTTTTAATGACCCTTTCTTGAAGAGGTTCCTTTGTATTTCAGTGCTTTTCATATATTGTTATACATAATGTCTTCAATATATAATTTTATGACAACTGAAAATGCCTTTTCAATTTTCAAGTTGTTTTAGAAATATACCACTTCTGAAGCCATATGCTGTGCATTAATTGTTCATGAGAAGGCAGACATGATTAGAAGTTATTGAAGATGATTTGTGTAATTGTTTACAGCGTTCTGATAAAGTTCAGGAAATAATGTTTTCCATGTCAATGTATAGCCAGGTATAGATAAGTTCATGAGTTGTAACTCCTTTGTATAATGTCTAAAACAGGGGAAAAAAAAAAAAAGCGGCTCTAAGACATTAAACCACATTGTGGGTAAGAGCAGAAGTCCTACTCTTCCAGTAACAGGTACTTAATGAAAGACTATTTTAAAACAACAACAATAAACGAACAAACCCCCCAACAAACCCCAGTGTTATCTTTTTCTGTCACCTGACATCAGTGATCTTTTTTTATCTTATTTTTGTTCCGAGCTGGATGAGCTTGAGACATAATTCAGGACCTAGCACTGTAATTGAAACTTATTGGGAAAACTTCCCAATATTTGAGGCATGACTTCCTTCATTCCCCTTCCTGGGGCTATGATTTTGGATCATAAAACATCCTGTAGGTTTTTATTTTTCTTACCCGTTTTATTCCTCTTTAGCTTGCTTTATGCTGTTAGAAATTCCAGGCCTGTATAGTGTTTAGATGTATTTTGAAAGCTAAGAGTAGGTCAGGTATTTCTACTGTCGCAGAGCAAGTTTGCTACTATCCCAGACGTGTTAGACTTACATGTGTAAAAGTCTTCCCTTAAGACAACTACACACAAGCTGGTCTGCCAAACTACTTTTATAGTCAGTGGAGACAATAAAGCCTTTTGGGCTTATCATCCTATACTTTACCATCCTAAAGTAGATGCCTAAAACAGGCTGAATTAGGCACGTGATTTCAGTCTGAGCATAGAGCTCCTGGTATCTGACCTCTGATGCCAGTCCAGTTTTGCTGACATCAAAAGCTGGCTGTGGGAAATCTCACTCTTGGTATCCCATAATTACAAACTGAATGCTTCACTGTGTTCAAATTGTTTGGAATTTTCTTTCCTATGACCCTTCTTCCTTTTGTGTGCAAAATTTGGAACTGATGAATAAAAACAAGTGGTATGGGAATTTTTTTGTCCATGTCTGCGTCATGTTTTGTGTGTTGTCTGTCCATCCCAGCCTCCCCCCGCCCCCCATGTTCAGAGACTTATTTACCCTTGATTTAGAGTTGTCTGGGATGTTAATGTTAGCAGTATAGCCATGTTGCAGAGGTTTGAGAAGGAACATGACTCAAAAAGAAAAGACCCTTCTGCTTGGAATATTATAAAGAGAAGCATGAGGTCTCAGAGTTGCACCTTCTCTCTGTATCGGTGGTGAATAATGAGTCTGCATTCAGCTGACTCATGCATACATCCCAGCTAATGTCCCATTTACTAGTTTTGTGAGGTCCTGTACCGTGGGGTCATCTTTCAAGTTAGGCTCCATATTGGGTTGATTGTTATCTTAATGTATCTACAATTCTGAACACCTGAAGTCGTGCATGATAATGGCTGGATTGCAGGATGCAATTGTCAGCTTTTATCTTCTAGTTCATTGCTCACATTAGCAGAAGCATTTGCTCAACTTTCTATAATTAAAAATAACTTTTATATTAGGAAATTATTCTTAATAGTCTGGTAGTATTGGGTTTGTGGGTAGACAAGGTGATGCTCCCCTCCTACAATAATCTTCTTATTCCCTTTTCAAGACTGGTGTGTTAGAGGAACACTTACGAATGCATCTTCAGTGTTGTTTGACCTTGTGTAGTTTCTGGGACGTGAACGTATCTATTGCCAGCATACTCTGGGATTATTACAGCAAGAACCTGGTAAGTGGATGAATATATAAAAATGTAGAATTACATGTGGACAGTCCTCGACTTTTAGCAGTTAGTTCTGATTCTCCTTTAGCCAAGCTTGGTTGCTATACTTTTGCAAAACTGACTAGTCAATGGCAGTACCCCTAAACTTGCTATATTTATTTAAGAAATCATGTTTAAATATATGTTATGGTCCATTACATTATGTCACAATAGAATGAATTATAATATATTTTACTCCTATTTTTCATCAGGGCTACTGATTTTAAGATCTTGTAAAAATATTTTGCACAGAGTTACAATGCATTTTTTGAGTTGTGGTAGGAATGTATCCTTTGTGTGAAGGATTGCATCTTGTTGCCTTTGGAATATTAGCATTTGTTGTACTTATAATGTTTTCTGTTTGCATTTATTCTTTTAGAACAGTTGCTTTACTGTTCCTTGGCTTGGTCTGAAGGGTCTGGCAAATGTTAGTAAAACTTCTTTGTCAATGCTTGAGCTGGTGAAAAGTTGCTGTTGTGAACAGCAGATCCCCGCCCTGTACAAGTCCAGCAACAGTTACTTCATTTTTCTCAGCATTTTGGCACGGATGATGAAAGAAGCACAGAACAGTGGCGTGCATCCTTGGAAACAAATTAAAGGACGGTATGGCCGCTACTTAGTTTGTCTCATGTTGCGAGAGGTCTAATCAGTCAGACTGCGTGGCCCTTCCAGCCACATACCAAAGCAAGGCGGGGGTGCTGTTCTCATGAGGATGAAGGATCCAGGGGGATTCATAATTTGAAGAAAGCAGTTGTTCACTGAGGTTTCTGTTGCCAGCTGAGGCTGTGACAGGGTCCAAGAGCTGGGTCCAAGAATCACCTTGGCATCCGTAGCTTTGTGATGATTTACTTTGTCCCACAGGCCAGGAATTTGGTACACTGGCAACCTATTCAGTGGTACAGCCCTATTGCCAGACAGCTGATGTAATTAAAGCACAGAAATTCTGTTTGAGCTGCATGTAAGCCATGTGTTGTCCAAGAACATGCAGACTGCCTCTTGCTAGGCCTGCAATTTCATTTATATTTCCATTTTCTTCTTCATGGTTTTCAAAATTTTTCACAGTATATTTTTTGTGAGGGCTTTAATTTTACATTTAATTTTAAAACATACTAATTTACATATGTTCACTCATAATATAAAAAGCCCTTAAAATATATATTCTGTAAATCAGAATCCTGACGTTTTATATACTTACTGAAGAGTAATGAGAGTGTACTGATTATTAGAAGTGTTAACTTTTTATTTTGTTTCCATTGGATATAGAAAACTTAATTAGTTTTGAGTTCTTGGGTTGAGTTTTAAAAGATTTTAAGTATTATAAAATACTCTTATATGCAAGTAATAAATATATAAAAATGCACATGTGTATGCACACCTTACAAAGTTATGTGGTATGTTTCTTCCAAGAAAGAAGAGTTATCTTGGCTATCAGAAAGGGAAAATACACCTAGTGTCTAAATACACTTCACAAGTTGTTACAGTCAGTAAAGTTGGATTTAAGAATCACTACAACTACTTAGAAACAAATATATTGTTGGATGGTGAATCAGTGTCTTGTTTAAGTTAGTAATTTTAATTAGCCTGCTCCATTTTTACTGAAAACAAATTATACTTACATTTTTGTGCTATTATAGCTTGTTACTTTGCCTAATTTAAGAGGGGGAATAATGATACACAACACACACTGTGTCAGTCTGCTCAACCAGTATTCATCTTTTCTACCTTGAATAAATCAATTACACAAGTAGCAAAATTTAACAGCCTACAGCTATGATTTTGGGATGAACTCTGTTTTCAGCAGCTAACCAAGCATTAATTGATGCATGAAGAACGTAAATGCCTGTCAGTAGTAATTTACTACTAAACAACATTAATTGGATTTGCTGTAAATTTTGGTGGCTAGATTTGATAACCTCAGCACCATTTCCAACTATTTTTCCAGGTGACAGAATCGGAAAACAGCATTTATGGATGCTTAGCTACTGTATGTGGAACTTGCTTTCATTTAAACATGAAGGATATACCCAAAGTTTTCAATGCACAAATCATTTTATTCCTCTGTCATAGAAATGGTGACATTTATTTAAAAGTCATGATCTGAGCAAAGGTCACAGAAGAGACACCTCTGTAAAAACTTTCTTCTTTTTGTGAGCCTTTTTAAAGTTGCAGAATAGCAGTGCTTCTCACCATCAGCTACATATGACTTGAGCACTATATAAGCAATACAGCTTAAAGTTTCTTAACATCTTCCTGCTAGAGAGAGGTTTCTCTCCCAAATGCCTGTTTTCTCCCAGACATGTAGTCTGCAGTGCATACAGTAGATGTGCAATACAGGTCAATACAGACTTTGGCAAAGCACTGTGGAGAAAAGGAGCTTTCCACCAGAAATCTTCCTCTCCCTTTTACTGCAGCGATGGTTAAGGAGGTGAGCCTTTGATCACAGCAGCTGTGGCAGTTTTTTTTTTTTTTTTTTTTTCTCCTTTGTGCCACAAGGAAATAATGACGTTTCTAGGGAAGAAGTTGCGGTACAGGAATTATTTGTTGTGGTGAAGAGATGCCATTTGGCAGCATCCTTTCCTAGCAGCTCTCATGGGTTAAATTTGATTGATGTGAAGGCATGGTATTGAGGACACCTATCACAGCCAGAGCAGAGAGAGTCTGCTCATAACATTGTGCTCAACTTTGTGCTACATGTTGTATAAGAACAAAGGGCTAGGCTGTGCCTGGGGTTGAAGGCTCTTAATGTGTACCATGTGTTACGATCAGAAAATGGAATGGCGTGTTTGTTCCAATATCCAAAAGAGTAGAAGAGTGGAGAGGATAATCAAAATTTAAGGGTTATTAGAAGAGGATAATTATAACCTAAAAGCATGAAAATACCATTTCATTCTATGAAGCAGGTAGAAAATTGCATACTTTAAGAAACTCTCCTGATTTTAGGGTTTGTTTTATTAATGTAGAATCTATTCCAAGTTCCATCGGAGAAGAATGCAGGAGCTGACAGAAGTGGGACTGCAGAACTTTTTTAACCTGTTCCTCATGCTGGCAATTGTTGCAGAGACAGAAGATATAGTGAGTCGAGTGTTGGATCTTTTGGATTTTCGGACTCTGTCCTCTGTCACTGTGTCTCAGAGAGCTCTCATCTGGAGAGGTCATTTTGCTTTCCTTTTGATTTATGTTGAGAAGAACATGGACATTAGCGTCCTAGCTGAGAAACTCTCAAATGCTTTCCGTGAGAAGGCAAAGGACTTTCTAGTAACCAAAAATGACTACACACAGAAACAAGATCTCTGGACTCTAATTGCAACCTACATTGATGGTGTCCAAGAAGTATTTGAGACCAGCTGCTACTTGAGCCTTTCTGAGGAAAAGTTGCTAAACGATGGCTTTACTATGCTGCTGCCTGCTTGTCGAGGAGCTGAACTGAGTATGGTCCTAAATTTTCTTCAGGTTGTTCTAGCCAGGCTTCGGTAAGTTATTTTGTTACGTTATAGATGTAGACTGATACCTTGATTTTGTGTTTAGGGCTAAAATGTAGTTCATATTAATTTCGTACTGAAAGAGTAAAAGGAAAGAGAAATCTCTGGAGGGCTGTGAATGATACATTAAATTTCAAAATCCACCAATAACCTTCCTGCATTTAGAATTTTAGAAATGTTTCCTTAATATTTCAGGACATTAGGTTTGACATCCCTGATACTTTATTATGAATTAGTGGCTCTGTAGAAAGTCATCCAGTTGCTCCTATTTCAGACAATACCATCTTTCTTTTGGCACAGGAAATGTCAAAATTATTATCTGTACAAAATTACTTAAGTTGGGGGTTTTGGTGTTTGCGTTTTTTTCTTCAGTGAATCTATTCTATTCTAATTTTTAAATTCTTTATTCTATTTTTTTCTCTTTCACCAAGGTTGCAATCAAATGCAATGGTTATAGAGATTTAAATACTTGTCTGGGGTTCGATAAGAAAGAAGGAAAGCATATTTTACCACTTTCAAGCAGTATTTCTTTGATGTGTTAGTTCGGTTTTCAACATCCACAGTGCCCTTCAATAAGCATATTTTTGTCTAGTGATGCCTTTTTTTTTTTTTTTTTTTTTTTAAGATATTAAGAGGCAGCTATTGATCTGCCATTACTTCAAATGTGCAAGACTGAAATACGTGGAAAGAGCTGTGGAAGAGTGCATAATAGAAACAGTGAGGCCCATATGCAAGATCTCTCTTTAACTAGGTTCTTTGTTATTGTCTAGTAGTTTGACTGCAGCTGTCAATAGCTTATACATCCAAAGACAACTGTTTTTCAGGCAGTCTTTTGAAAAAAGATGAAGCACAAAACTAAGTTAGTTGATTTATTATTTATTATTTCAGTTCAACTGAATGTATTTACTGGAATAAATTGGAGACTTCAAAAATACTTTGACATTTTCTCCATTAGCTAATACACAGCATTTTTTGTGTTGTTTTTAAAGATGAAATAGGGAGAAATTTAGGGTGAAAAAGTTGCCTATTTCATAACTTCGTATTATTTTGAAGTGCTTGTGAACAGGAGTTATGTGGGCCTCTTGTATCAGAGAGGATGGCATAGAAGTTCATTACAGACTTCTAAGGAACAAACAGACTTCTAAGGAACAAACTATTGGAACAAACAGACAAAGGTACAGGATGGTATTCGTACCTTTTCTAACAAAAAGCAGGTCTGAAATATTTGAATCACCAACACACTCAAAAATTAATTGGCATGAGAGCGCCTTGTTTTTAACAGCTCTTTATTTCAGCTTCTTTATTTATACATTTGATTACTTGTTACGTGCCTACTTATCCCATCTATGGACAAGTTTAATTCCTCGGTGTTCACAAAATGCTTTGATCTTCAGATTGTATGGAACAGGAAAATGTTACTGGTTGTCTGTCTGACTTTAACAGACTCACTGAAAACAGTCCTCTGATACCATACAAGTAAAACAACACTAAACTCACTTTCTTGGTTCAGAAGATTTGGATGGCTTTGTGCCAACTAAATAAATGTTAAACTGTTACTGGCTTAACCAGACCGATTAGGACTAGTCTGTCCACGAACATGGAAAAGGATGAAATGGTTCGATGCCTTTCTCTCTCCTGTTTTTAAAATCCGGGCAGATGTAAGGTAGTAGGCCTTTCATAAATGTAATTTTTCTGTAGGCTGCACTCTAATAATTTTATAACTGTATGACAGAGAATTTACAGGTAGGAAGGAAGTGAGATCACTGATTAAAGAGAGAAGCGGCTCCCTCTAGGCTGTTAGGAAATAATAACTTCATGTGCCACTTTCTGCTAACCCCAGATGATGGCTCACAGGAGCATTCTTTATTGCTGATTAAGTAGCATTATGAAAATACTGACTTGGTTACGTTAACTAAACACCTCAGTATTTAAAGCTTAAAATGTCAAATAGTTTTAGCAGTCCCCTTTAACATATCTTGTTGGATTTCTAGAATCTCATTCCAGGTTTCCCAGTTGCTTTTATTTGAGGATACTGTAAAAATGGCAATCTTTCATTTGCAGAGTGAGGTGTAGCCAAAAGCTGCTCTTTAATTATAGCTATTCATGCTGCTATGGTTAAGGGTCTGTCAGCATTTCCATTATAAACCTTTATTTTCAAGGGTTTGTAACACAGCAGTGAAAACTTGCTCTGGGCTAAAACTTGGCATACAAGGTTTTGAAAGTGCGCTTGTTTTCTTCCTTTCTTTTTTCTTAAAAGGCATCTGAAAAGAGACCCCCACCTTCACCATTTTTATACTGCTCTGTTTTAAAATAACCCCTTCCAGGTTTTTCTTGTATTTTTCTTGTCTGCTAGAAAAGTACTGGTAGCTTTTGATTATTGTATTTACCAATGTTTAGACTATGTTTTAAACAACATTTTTTGTTATTATGATTATTTTGGTGTTCATATATTTAGATACAACTATGACTTGGCAGGAGAACTCATTTTTATAAGTTTTTGATATGTGGTGAGTGGATAATTGGAAACAAGATGCTACTTGCTGGCACTTCCCATTATTTGATCTTCATAGCGAGATTCAGTGTGAAGTGTAAGATTGTATTTTAGTACAGTCTCCTCTTTAAAAACATGTAAAATAAACAGTAAACAATCAAGAAACTCCCCAAAATGGAGAGTGCTTCCTTCCTGTGTTTACATTCAGCTTCTAGCTCAGACATAAGTTTTTCCTTTATTTTTTGTCTCTAAGCAGTGTTTTAGAATCCTGATTTTTTTTTTTTTTTTTATTCCTTAGTGAAAGGTAAATGCAGGAGAGTTGCTTATGTGTGCTTTCATTTGTTCCAAATCTCTAGCACTGTGTGTCCTCTGAGTGCCTCATGACACAAAAAGTACCTCTAGGTTAATAAAAATACAGGCATTTAATGGATTTGACAGAACTCCCTGTAAAAATGGACATAGACTCGGAGAAATCTGCTGAATGCCTAGAAACAGTAGGTTCCAGCATTCAATATGTTATTCTTAAAAGAAGTGCTTGAAACATGTTAAAATATCTTTTATCATAATCAGGTATTGCTCTGACATGAGCTTTCTCTTATTATCGTCATCCTGGCATTTGGGTTTTGTAGTGTATTAGCACTGAGTTACAGGATTATAAAATGCAAATACATGCCCGGGTGTAAAATCACTGCTGTACTCCAAACATCTTTGCCTAGTTTCAGGGAGACTTACTACTGGTTCCCATAGGAGAAATGACAAACCTAATAACATAATAACTGTTAATTTTATTTTGAAAACAATTTTTGAGTATTTCTGACTGTTTGGTACTGTTCTAACAGTGTTGAAGGACATGAAAAACTCTTGAAAATTTCAGTGTGTAAATTTCATAAGCTCTACACGAATACTAATCAAGTAAACCTGTCTCTAATTAAAAGTTACATTAATAATTGGGCTATGGATAACAGCAGAACTGGATGTTTCTATCTGTTAGAGTGTGTCTAGCCTTGAGGTTGTGAGAAAAATCACGATAAGAATGGATTATCCAGTATATCTTTGCTATGGAAATGTATAGTCATTTGTAATTTTTTTTTTGTGCTATACTTGCCATCAAAACAGCCTGTGGGAAGCTTTCTGAGACCAACAGAAGCCTCTCTTCCCCTCTCTGTTAGCATGTAAGTCAGCAGATAAGCTCAGGAGGAGAATAGAAAGGTCCTTCCTCCTTCTTTTCTTCCCCCTCAGGGGTTTTAGTGTTAGTCTTTGTAAAATGTATTTTCTGATGTTGAACTTCTGAAAACTGTACCCAGAAGAGTTTGGAAGAGCAGAGTCTTCTCTTACCCATTCCATCCCATCCCATCCCATGAGTATATTTAGAGCTGCCAGTTGTGATGAAGGCAACTCTTAACTATCATAAACCACTGAACTGAGAGTCAGAAGATCATAGCTTGGCTCTAAGATCTCCCACATTTAATGAATGACCATTAGAAAGTCATTAAAAGTTGCTGTGAACTTTGTTACCTGTGTGGAAAAAGGAAGTCAGTCTTTCCTTATTGACTTCACAACATAAATCTTACGCAAGGCAAGCAAGTGTGCCTTGCTGTCCTAACTTGACCTATAGTTTAAAATATTTTTAGGGCTTTTTTTTAAAGTTCAGTTATTCCATTAACAGAACTGAGGTTTGAATGACTGTAAACAAAATCTTGTCTCTAAGTCCTTTAGAGCATGGGAAGCAAGCACTGCTTTAGAATATAGCAGCATTTTGAGAGGTTTGCTGTGCCTAAATCCTTAAAAGTAATGTTACCATCTTCTGTGGGAATACTGGATGTGTTCTTAGCTACAGTTGTTTGCCTTAAGGTGTGGCTCTGGTAATTAAAACTGAATTTATTTCTTATTCCTCCTCCTTTATGTGGGCTTTGAGATGTAATTTTTTTTTCAGGATTTTTTTTTGGTCTAAAATAATGTTTTATACCTTTATCCCTTGTATTCTGATCTTCAAAGATAATTAGTGAAAATCAACATGTGTTTTCGTTGTGTGTCCTCTGCTCTGAGAGTATTACTATACAAAGGAATGAAATGAGATACAGTGTACACTGGAGCTGTGTACCTAATATTTTGCTTGTAGAAAGTTCCAGTGTATATCTAGCATTGGTTCAGGTTTGCAAGAATCTTCACATCCACTTCTCACTGTCCATTTTCTTGAATCAGTTGGCGGCCATGTGAAAGCTGAGTAATTGATTAAAATCAATTTCACATTGGTGTTTAAGATGTAATAGAGAGCATCTGCCTTAGAAGGAGGACAACAAAGCTGGTGACAGGGCTGGAAGGAATGTTCTGTGAGAAGTGGATGAGGACTTTAGGCTTGTCTAGTTTGGAGAACAGGAGGCTGAGGGGCAACCTCATTGCTTTCTACAGCTTCCTGAGGAGGGGAAGTGGAGAGGAAGGTGCTGAACTCTTCTCCCTGGTGTCCAGTGACAGGACACGTGGGAATGGTTCAAAGCTACACCAAGGGAGTTTTAGACTGGACATTAGGAAGCATTTCATTAGAGAGGGTGGTCACACACTGGAACAGGCTTCCTAGGGAGGTGGTCAGTGCCCTAAATCTGTCAGTGTTTGAGGCATTTGGACAGTGAACTTAATTTGCTTTAACTTTTGGTCAACCTTGAATTGGTCAGACAGCTGGACTTAGATGATCATTGTAGGTCCCTTCCAACTGAAATAGTATAGTCTATTCTAGAATTTTCTTAAGAACAAACTGGAACAACAAAGCTGTCAAAGGACCTTCTAATGGTTGATTCCCAAAGCCAATCTTGGTATACACCCAAAGCTAAAGAAACTGAAATGTAGTTCTCGGACATTAATCGAGAAGATATGCAGCTCTGTCCCCTGTGCTACAGATTGAAACACTTTTCTGTGTTTCATTGATTGTATCCATTTTATCTACCATAAATTAATCCACATAAGCTTTCTGTGGCCTACCTGACAGCAGTACAAGACTTACTGTTGTGAAACAATAAATCCACCAAAAAATGAGTAAAATCATATCCAGGTGTACTGAGAACCTGCTGCTTGCGTCCCTGCAGTTGTTTAGAGAAATATGTGCTTCCTGAAGGACATAAAGTGCAGATCTGTTCTCTGATGGAAGTGTCTCACTTTTGAAACTGTTTTCCCCAAATTCACTTTCCTCACAGTTTTTCTTCTTTTATTCTTCACACGAGGTGTGAGAATGACTTTTCATGTGGAATATTTTTTTGTTGTGGATGTTAAACAAAGAAATAGTTTTGCCAATAAAACCATTATATGCAAGTAGCCCTTCTAATCTCTTAATTTTGATTGTTTCTTCGTTACCTTACAAGATATATACTTCTTCTCTCTTTAGGATATCTCTTGTCAGATTTAAGGCTTATTTAAAATGAACAGAAAGCTGAAGCAATTTTCTTTATTCCATTTCAGTCTCCTAAGGCCTATTTCCCCCTGGTGAGCTCATAGCAACAGGGGGGTTTAAGGGAATTCAGCTTTCTGCAAATTAATGTCTCACATCATGAAAATTCAGGACTTTTTTTTTCTATATCTTGAAAAAGTAATACAGTGAGTGCGAGTATTATTTCTTGCCAGCGGGTGGAAGATGAATGATTTTGTCACAGTTTTACTGCTTGATGAGCAGTGTCCTGAGGGTCAGGCTTAAGTCTGTGTCACTATGCTGCTCATTACTCTTGAGCTAAATAAGGGCTGATTGGATCTAAATTGCCTAGCACATGGGCCGCAGATGAGCTCAGTGAGTAGGGGATGACCTGCTATTCAGGCTGGGAGTAACCCCGGTGTGCAAATGCTGCATTAGAACACCGTGGGAGAATGAGAGGCTACCGACCGCTGCCAGCAAAAGAAATCGAAATGTAAAAACTCTTTGATGCTGCAATGTTAGAATTTGAAATGTAGGAAGTGACAGGTTGATGGTACTTATCAGCTTTGGCTGGATTAGAGAACAGTGTCATCTTGCTTATATAATGACAGAAGAATGAAGCTCCCAACTACTTTGCGGTGCAGAGCTGCTACTGTCAGAGTCAATGCTGCCTCCTACTGACAGCCTGTGCAGAAGGATGGACAAAGCAGGTGGATGGCTGGCTCAGGACGACGTTGTCAGACTCTCTAGCCCATCAAAGTGCACTCTGCCTCTGCCCATCTATGCCTGTATGTTTCTGGTCTCTTCTCTTAGCAGGGAATCACAAACCTCATTGATAAAATAGCGAGTGTATGTTTTGGGACAAGAGCAAGTCACTACTATCTTCATGAATGGTTAGCTGAGTCGTCTGCATGGCCTGAACTATATATGTGTGTCTGTTTCACACAAAGTATTTCCCTTTGTACCCTTTTCTCCATTGCTAGCCCTTGTGAAAGGAGGTGATCTCTGGAGAGGAGAATTAATTTGTGCCTGCATGTTTTAAAGAAAGTTGACCTTTAAAGAGGAGAAAAAAATCTGATCTAATTCAAAGGAGACTCCTTATGCTAACTGAACACATGAATATACTTGTCTTAATGAAGGAAAATCAAAAGCAAGCAAAGCACCTGACAGGTGCTGAACACAACACAGATTATAGTTGCTTGTGCAGTTCTGAAAGATTCAGTTCAGTGGTTCAGTAGAATAAGCTTTTGGGTTTTGTTCTCCCCACCTCCATCACTGGTCCTTTGAAACTGAGTAATAGCTGCAATGATGATAAATACTTGCTTGTTTCATTTTTTTCCAAATTTGTTTCAGATTCTGTAACTGACAGCTGTAACCTACCAGTGTCAGCTTCTCTTACTACTAACTTATGGGACTACCTCATCAGCAAAAGCAGTTTGGTGCTCTCCTGAAACCAGTGACTAGATGAAGAAAAGGGCTGAATCTAAATACATTATGTGTTTTCTCTTTACTGATTTCTATTTTTCTGTTTTCTGGGTATATACTATTTGATCCTTCTTCCCCTGGGATACTTTTGCTCATGATGAAATTTCTTCTGGGACATAAAACAACTTCCAATTTACTTGTTACAATACACAGAAACAGAAGAGTAAGAGAAAAGCAAACAGCAGCCCTACAAGTACAAAGAGTTTTTCTGTAAAATGGTTTGAGTCTATGGGAATGAGAGAGAAAATTTTCATGATTAATGTAAGGCTTCATGTTACTTGTATTATCTTATTATCAATGTTTAATGGTATCACTTCAGATCACTGAAGATTAAGAACTGTTTAGCACAACTTGCTGTAGTAGATGAAAATGAGTTAGAGTTTTTATGTTGACAAAAATTATAGGGGGTTTTTTTGTGTTCAAAGGGAAAGCAGAACCAGAATTTAAAATTAGTTTGTTATTTTGAAGGAAGAGACCATCAGCAAGAGGAAATAGTGAAGGCCAAGTAGTGAAATTAGGAAGGAGAAATGCTAATACAACACATAGAATGCTTGATGTGGCAACTGTACTGTCAAAGGTACAGTTGGGGGGAGGTAGTATGCACCATGAGGTGAGAGAAACAAAGAGAATCTCTGCATCTGAGGCTGGTTAAAGTGAGGTAGCTACATAGCTGTTAATCCATTTATCTGTCCTGCCCTTGCTTGTAGAGTTTGCTGCCTGCTCAGCACAGGTGGCTGCAAGGTCCAGTATTTTGTCCCTGAACTATCACAGTTTCTGCCTGGTGCTGAGAGGAAAACCAGAACTGTTTGTGAATGGTAGTTCATATGGGTTCCCCTGTATCTTAAAAAGGGTGTGGTGGATGGACATTGTACTTCTGCTTTTATCTTTATTTACATGAATTTGTAAGACCATATGAGCTGTAAGAAAAATTGAAATTTTATTGAAATCTCTGAAACAGTGACTTTCTTTCATGCACACTGCCTGCATGATATTAGGAAGCAGGACTTAATATGACTGTTAAAGAAAAAATAAATTTAAATATCATTGTGGGGTGTATAACTTTTGCAGGACACAGGAGCTCCTTATTCTGTCTTTAGCTGCAGTTCTGGCAATGTCAGTGTACAAAATATTTATGAATGAATTGAAAATTGGAGAGAGCCACAGAGGTGAACGATGAGATCAGAAAGTTTGTAGAAGTTGTTTGGAACTGATTTTAGCTAGGAAAGGTTGTGGGGAGACATACTAGAAGTTATGCGGTGTGGAGAAGGACATTGCAGAGACAACAAGTTGTTGTTCCCCATGCCAGTGAAGAAGGAATTGGCTTAATTTGGGGCAGAAGTTTAGTTGTTATTTAGAACAGGCAGCAATGTCAGTACTCTGGCAGGCTGCAAAAGAGTTGTGGAATTGAATTTTATTTTTTTTACTTTTTAGACAATGCATTAGACAAACATTTGCCAGAGGGTGGTCTTTTGTAAGCTTACCAGACTGCTGACATGAACTCCTTAAATGACTCTTGAGATACTACCAAGCCCTTCACATGTTTCTGAGATTTGATATTAAGGAACATTCAATGTGGCTGGTGACTATTAGTAAGGATGCTTCCTAAACAGTAGTATGTGCTTTTCCTTACAGAAAAAAACCTTAGTGAAATTGGAAGGTAAATAAGTTGTACCTGAAACTGTAATCTGCCATAAAATTTAACTTTGGAAATCTGTCATTCATTTTGATTTGTAGTATTTGCTCTCTTTTTAATTTCTGCTCTCTCAGGGTCCGAAAAGGTTGAACCAGTTTAGTGCTTCTGTATCCTACTAGTTCTTGGAACTGCTGGAGTGGGAATGTGAGGGTGGCTTTCACAGTGTATGCAGCACAGTTGCTCTGCTGAAGAGAGGGTACTGGGTTTTCGGTGGGTTTTGTGTTCAAGTCTTGAAATCTGTCGAGAAAACTACTTTGAAAAGGCTTTTTTAGACATTTTCTAAAGAAATCTAATTGATACAGGGCATGTATGTGTGCATTGTCATGTTTTATTTGGCTTGGAGCAAGTCCAAGTGCCATTAATCACCAATGCCTAAATGCTCCAGCTTTCTTTCCAGTGGTACTAAACTGTGTCTAATGTGAAATGAGCCTGAAATAGTAGGCCTCCCTAAAAGCAAAGTCAGAGGAGTAGAGCATACTCTGCAACACTTACACAGTACATCATCTCATGTTCTTGTGGGGGTCCCTTCCTGACATTATTGCTGGGAGGAGCAAGCAGAAAAAGGTAAAAGCAGTTTGTGGTTTACTTGGTTCTCTGATAAAACTGAAGGTACTCTCTATTCTTTCCTCTTTTTCACAACCAGAAGGCCCTGTTTATCTCTAATCGGGGTTAATTAAAGCCTTAGGGCAATGCTGGGACTCTGCCAATGGCTGGAAGGTACAGACATAATCAAGGCTGCAGCCCCCTCACCATAGGGAATGGAGAGGTAACCATGGGCTTGTCACAGGCTCTGAAAATACAGCTGTGCTAATTCTTTCTGAAAATGCGCGAGTGAACTTTTTTTGGTCAAATGGTTCTGCTCACTTACTAATTTCTGACTCTTATCGAAGAGCAGCATGAAGTCTCTGGTTTAACGTGTGTGCTTGCAAATCCATGTTAAGCAATGGAAACCTTCTGGTTTTCTAGATGGTAACGCAGGGACTACACAGGCAGCCACGGCAGCCATTATGCACGCAGCAGGAGCGTTCGCTGCAGACGGGGATGTATGTCATCTTTTATTGAGGGGCAGCAGAAGGGAGGAACAGGCAAGTATATATGTGCTTGCCAGGACAATGAGATTTTCTTTTACTGCTTTTTTGCAGTCTTTTTTTCCTTGCAAAAAGTCAACCATGAGAATGAAAGCCAATATTTTCATTGGCATTCTTTGTTTTCCTGGACAGGAATATATTGATTAGCTACTGGTGATGTGCATTTGAAAATACTTCAGTAAGCGTTCCAGTATCTACCTAAATATTTTAAGGCTGTAAAGATTTGCTCCTAGGGAATTCCTCTAATTCATATCAGACCTATATATTCAAGGGTATTCTACAATGGCTTGATTTGGGGAGGAAATGCTATGTCTGTAGTTGTTTGGTGTATTACGTTTACATGGAGTTTTGTATTAGGTGCAAAGATGACATCCGAAAGCACTGTGATCATCTCTTAAACAATAATTAACTACAGCACAACCATGATTATCCAAATGTCATAGGGAGAGTGAATATATTCAGGCAATCAAGGGATTTTACAATGTAATTATTAGACATTGTGAAGACGTGACCCTGTTTAGGGTGACAGGGAGCTATGGTTAATTGATGTTAGGATAATCAAACTTTTACTGTTTTATTATTCTGGGACCCTAGGCTTAGAAGAAAATGTGTGTATGTGCTTAGAAAAAAAGAAACCCCAAATATATGAAAATATAATCCTAAAAGTGAATATTGAGGTTATGCTTGCATTACCTTGCTGTACTGAATTACTGCTATGATTATAACTGTTGAGAAATCATTTATATTGTCTATAAACCATCCCCATTTTACATCACAGTGAAAATTCAATACATCTTGATTCTGAATATTTTGTAAAGGTATCTATTTTTCTAAGACATCAAAAATGACTAGTTTTTTACAAGTCAAACTCAAAAATTGAAGGTGTTTTTTCCTACAGCCAAGAAATTTTTATTTTCTTTCTCAAAAGAAAACCTTTGATACATGTACTGTCGTAATGCTGACTGAACATACAGTTGATGCAGTCCCTCTTGAGCTTCATTGTCTTCTCCAAGTTTAGAACATGAGTACATAAAACAGAATTTCATTTCATTAGAGTTCATTATAAAAAGGTTTTCACTGTACTGCTGTGATACTGAACCTCTGGAATTTCTAATAACTCAACCTGCCCTCTGGAAGATTTGAAGATTTAAGTATAGCATTGATACTGTCTCTTACTGAAAGTTTTTCTCTCGCTTTCCCCCACCCCCCTTTCTCTCTCCCTCCCTCTCTCATTTTTTCACTGTTTCTTGAAACAGAGTAATTTCTGAAAACTCTTCAGCAGTCCTATCTCCATGTAAATTTAAACCGTAAATTGTGCTGCTAGTGAGGGTGGAGGGAGTAGTAAGAGTGGGTGGGGGGAGAGAAGAATTAAAATCATTCCAATAAATGGTTTAATTTATGCCTCAGCAGTTAAGCATGCTCCTGGTTAACAGAAATACCCTTCAGCTACACAGGATTTGGGAGGGTTGGAGGGCACTCATTTGCACATAAATAGCCATTAACTGATAAATTCCCAGAGGTCTCCTGTTGCATGCTAGTGGTTCTGACCTACTTAGCTAGCTTAAATTTGTTTTACAGAATTATTATAATTCCATCCTTGGTACTTAAACTTTGTGATTAATGCATGCCTCACAATACAATTAAAGTATAATTACACAGTTTTACAGTTTGCTATCATGGTGTTATTATTATTACAAAGAGCTGGATTTTGCAAATATTAGAAGAATTAGGGTTCTGATACCCATCACTTTGCTGTTATTAAGTGATTATGTTAAATGGGACCCCTTTATGTCTGAAGAATGAAGTGGAGAGAGGGGAATCATTAACTAACACATCAGATGGTTTCTAAGTGATTCAGGAAGAGATGTGTGGCGGGGTGTTTTGCACATCTGTAGATGATAGGTGCAAATACCTTTTGTTCATCTTTGCCAGCTGCCTATGACATGCTTTAGCATATCTGTGCTTTAGTGCTTAAAAAAAGTTTCATACTAAACATCTCACTTCTGTAATCTGTTAAAAATCATTTGCATGTGTTAAACATCTGATATTATTGTATTTCATGTAAGCTTTTTATTAGAGGGATAGTGTTTTTTCATACTCTTATAAAAACATTAACGGTCAGATATAGAAGTCCAATAGATCTGTGTAGTTGGAATGTGTGTGCAAAGATGATCCAGATCTTTCTCTTGCACTCTGTAAACTCAGAGCAGTTATCTGAGGAATCCTCCGTCTTTTCAGTTTGTGTGCATGAATTAATTGTATATTTATACTGGCTGCAAATAACAGTAAGTCACAAACACTACTATTTTTTACCTTAATTGTAAGGCTTACCTGGCCTCCCATATTTTTCTTGCCAAACTTAGTTCTGTAGCTACTGTTTATTCTTCAAGGAGTGATCCACGAATCACTGACATGGCTTGTACATAACTCAAAAATCACTGTTGTACTGCATAATTCTTCCTTTTTTTTTTTTTTTTTTTTTTTTGGTCAATACAACTGCATCAGAAAAGTTAGGTCTTGACAATAACAATTAAAACAATTAGTAAATCAAAGGACTGAATAAATAGTTTTTAATATTATTTCCCTATTCCAATGTAATTTACAAATCTAATTTTACCTTATCTGTGCATGTGTGTTATATTGCAGACTTCACTGGTGGTCTACAATGGAGTAATTGACACATTTTTCTGAATTACACTTTATGTTCTTCTAAAGCTCTTAAGTTACATTATAACATTTTTTTAGCTACAATTGCACTGTGGAAACTCCAACTGGCATACAGAAATCGAATGTTGCACCCTGAAGTCTTATTTGATCCAGTGTCTTGGATTTAATTTTTGCTTAGTTTACAAAGACCTGTTGCTTTTGTAGTTTTCTGGTTTAAGTTGTTCTATTCATTTCTTTAACAGTGAAAATATTTCTTCCTTTTAATTCCAGAGAACACAACGAGTAAAAGGCAAATAGAATTCTTAGAATTACTCCTTTCACATCTGTAACTTTGGTCTATATTTATGCTACTACAATGATATAATCTCTGCCTTTGCTATTATCATTCGCTGTCACTGAGCTCAGAAAACATTGGTCATTATTACTGATGCATGGAAGCATGTGAGCAGGTAGCCAGTAATTATGCTTGGAAGAATTTACTATATTTCAGGGCTTCCTACTTGAATATTCGTGAATTGGTTTTATTTTTAGTCTTTTAAAAGAATACTGCACTGAAGTGATTTAAATCATTTTCATGTGGCACAGCAAAAATGCAAAAGCACATTACGGGAAAGAAATGGTCAGCAATAAGAGCTGTTTTGCAAAGTTGGCTTGCAACAACTACCACACTATATGGAGAAAACAGTTATCCTGTAATAATAAGACTAATGAATTCAGAAATCCATTGATTGAACTGGCTCTGGGTAGATTATGTGCAGGCTTGCTTCAAGGAGAGGAATTTATGAAATGTTTGCCGCATCCAGCAAGCACTGCTGCTATAATACAGCTGCCTCCTCAGTGGTTTGCTTTGATCCTGTGGAATGAAAGGACAGGAGGATCAGCTCAGGTCTAAATGAGATTACAGCTGGTTCGGCAGCTTATCTGGTCTAATGCCAACTAGTGTGGCTTTGCACGTCCTAAGGGGTTTACAACAGAAACTGTTTATTGAGTATCATCGGTTTACTCAACACAAGCAGGCTAATCCTTCCCAGCCTCAGCATGTTGTAGGATTGTGCGTGAGCCAAACCAAAAGCTGGTGTAGCCAGGGCCTCCAGAGCCCTTTGTCTCGCTTCATATTGATTTTTTTACCTGTGTTAAAGACAGTAAAAAATAAAACCAATAACCAGACCTATTGTGAGCAAAAGGTTAATCTGACCTAAAAATCTTACAAAAGCATCTTTTAACCCTAGAAGGGATGGTAGCCTTTCTCTGACTTTTCACTCAAGGGATTTTCTAGTTTCAGGTTTTGAAGAACAAAATAGGAAAAACAGCTTAAACGTTTAACTCTGTCTTGCAAGGTCTCTGAATTATTTCAGCAGCTGCATAGAAAACTTTAAATAGTTACTGCTGACATTATTAACAATGTGTCACCTATTTGTGGTAGGTGACGCTGTATAGCAAGGACATGACATGCTGAATGTAAGCAGAGTAGTAGGAGCTGGTAGGTGTCCCAAGGCTCGTGCTGGAAAAAAAAAAAAAAACAAAACCTAGAAAATGCCTTTATCAGCTGCTATCTCAACAAAAAAAAGAAAAGGAAAAAAAAAAAGAAAAAAAAAATTATGAACTGGGTGAGTGCATCTTAAAGGAGTTCAGAGAAGTACCAAAACAGGCCCATAGAAGCAGAATGTTTTAAAGAATTGTGTTGCAAGTTTTTAAACAGCATTTGTTTCTGTTTTGATATGAAATACAATGGAATATTAGATATAATAATATTTTATTGAGCATGTTTCCTGTCTGAGGTGAGTCTTTTTCAGAAGACATTGCAGCATGTGTCAGATTATTATAAATCAAATGGTTTTTACAGTATAGAGAAAGAATAGATTAAGTTCTAGGAAGCCTTGCAGAGTAGTAGCAATACATTTTCACTGAAAAGAAACACAGTAAGTTATTGGATTTATGTTGTTGGAATTATGTAGAAATTGATTAGATACTTGTATTTGTGTACTGTGCATATTATTGGGAGTAATTAAATCAGTTCTGCTTTGATGCAGGGGAAGAGAATTTGGTGACACAGCTATCTGTCATCAGCTGCATGTGGCAGACTTGAACTGTGAACTATTTTGGACATTATTGAAAGCTATCTAAAAGAAAAGATGGCAGTAACTTGAGGAATTATGAATGGCTGTTTTCTGTTCACCTAATTGGAATGAATGTCTATTTTAAGCTATATGTAAGCAAAGAGGTTACCATGGATGCCATGGAGGCATTATGAGTGTTGTGTGGGGAACTTGCTAAAAATTATGTTTATGATGAATGTGAACTTTACTAATGCTTAATCTTAATAGACAAGACGTGTACAAACTTAAAATGTAGTCTTTATCCAATCACTTGTATTTTATCAAATCTTAAAGCAATAGGTTGCTCTCATGTGGTATTACACTTTTAGCACATTTGGAGGTAAAAGCTATTGTTTGTGATTGGTTAAAGTCTCTTTGTTCAATCATCTGAACAGTGCAAATCAAAGCATTTTGTCAGACTGTGAGAAGTTTTGCCTGGATAATGCTTCCCACACACGCAGGTCACCAAATAAATTATGTGCATGGTTTTACAGCATAGCTAGTGCTGGAAGTTAAATGGATGCCCAGTGGTAGAACTCGTAAAACATTTTTCTGTTAACGCAACCAGACAGAATTGACATTGTTGATGGTAGCTTTGATCTAATAAACTATCAGTTCTAACAGTGATTTTTACTGTGTTTCAGAGGGGATGATGATAAAAGTTTAGCAAGCCTATCGCTCTTCCTGGATGGCAGAAAATTAGCTCTACTGTCTGTATTACCAGACATTGAGAACAATGTTGGTAGGGGATGTTTTGTACCCAAAGAAGTCTCCTTCACTAAAAAGATGTATTACATGAACAGCATCCTTTAACACAGCAGATACTCTATAAAGAACAAAATTGTTTTTTTCAGGAAGCAAATAAAATACTTTGTTTTGGAATTTGGAAACAAGTTAGTTCATTATCTTGAGTACAAGTTTGAATGCCTTCAAAAATCTGTTTTCCCTCTTGGAGAGAAAGATTTTCCTAAACCACTTACAGTATATGACTCCCAGCAGGTTGCTAGAGAGTATCCATATGCATATAGGGTTTGATTTTCTGCAGAGGCAGCGAGAGGAGCTGGAGCAGAGAAGTAATTTTAGAAAAAAAAAAAAAAAAAAAAAAAAAAAAAAAAACACAAAAACAACCAACCACTTGAACTACATTTCCTCTGTCACAGTCTTGTTTTAAATTAAGAGAAATGCAGAAATCTTGAAATATTTTTGCAGGCTTCCTACCTGAAAAATGAGAGTGGCATGATAGTAGCAAAGTGTTACATTTGTAATGGTAAGACAGGTGTGTTACTGGAAATTATATTCAGAATGTCTGAAGAGATAACTGTGCGTAGTAGTACTTCTAGTTTGTTTTCAGTGTTTGGGGCTTATATTTTGATACTGTTTCTTTACCTCCCCTCAGGATTTTGTGTAGTTATCCTCAGAGTTAATTTCACAGATCAGAAAAATCCATCTGAAATGACACCAACTCAACATTTTAATTTCTGCAGCTAGAATGGCTATCTTACTAGTTTCTCTGTGTTCTTGGTACTTGAGTCACAGAATCATTAAGGTTGGAAAAGACTGGGTTGAGGACATGCTTAATGAGAGAAACTGCATTTTTAAAGCTGTGCTAGATAAAGGAAAACATTTGAGATGTGTTGAAGTTGACCTCAGTGAATTTCTCAAGCAATTTGCCAAACTGATTTTTTTTTTTTTTTCATAGTGTGGCCAAGAAGAATTTTAATCATCTTTACATGGCTATAAATTTACCATCCCATCTCTCAAATTGTAAGCTTTTTCAAAGTGATCTGTACACTTTTGATCTGTTTGAATGAAACAGTTAGCTTAATCAGAGATCCATTTTAGTACAGTATGTGGGTGTCTGTTCCCCAGTGTGGGAGTCCATTAAAGTGGGCTGTGAATTGTAAGAAATCCTCTGTTTAAGGTCAGCCCACTCAGCTTTCAGGTTTTTTAGATATCTTTACTGTGTGGAAAAATTACCTTTTAAAAAGTATAAACAATAGCTTACAGAAAATATGAACCTGTCCCATCATTATAATTCTCTGTCAACTGGTGTTATCCTGATCTCAGAGTCCCACGGAAGAGCTAAAAGCAGGATTTTGGAATTGTTTGTACTTAAAAATGGGTTTTAGTACTGGCCTTTCAGAACTGCTTGATTTGCATTCCAGTCACACTGCATAGTTATTTCTAATGGAATTTCTTTTGAACAAAAGACAGTAAGGAATTGGTAAAAAAGGCTTACCTTGGAAAAATTTGGAAAATTTGTTATATCTGAGTCTGGGCTATTTTGTAGCTATAGACAGCTACATTTCATTGCCCTCCTGGTGCTCTAGAAGAATATGTTTCAAGTAAATTATGTTGTATAAGTAAGCAGGATATTGGTTTCCCAATACATGAAGAACACTGAAATACTGATTTAAGTTCAGCAGAGGACCACCAAGATGATTAGGGGTCTGGAGCAAATGTTCTGCGAGGGAAGACAGAAAAAACAGTTTGTTCATCCTTAGGAAAAGAAATCTTGAATGGGTGGTCATGGGGGGAAGAAAGGCATTTTATTGTTTTGTACAAGTCTACTGGAAGGGGAGTTATAGATAGATAAGATGGACTCAGACTCTTTACAAAGGTGTATAGTGGTAGGAAGCAATGGACTGAGATTGTGATGAAGGAGGTTTTTATAATACATAAAGATAAATTTTTCACAGGATAGTCAAACATTGGAACAAGTTTCTAAGTCAGGTTTTAAAACTTCCCTCCTCAGGATTATTCAAGACTGGCATTGCTCTGAGCAAGGGTTGGACCAGATGACCTCTAGTGCTCCCTTCCAATTTAGATTTTTCTATGGCTCTAGCTCTTAATAAAAAATCCACAAAACAAAATAAACACCCCACCCCCAAACCAAAAAACAAACACACAAAAACCAGTCAAACAAAAATCCTATTTAACACACAGTTTCTAGATGATGACCAATTTTAGAAGTTTTGCTCTAACAGAAGAGTTCTCTGGAAGATATCCATTTACAATTTGCAGTTTATATATTAGTAACATGACTGAAGTCAGAAGCACTCATTTTTTCACTTCAGCATTTCTACTTTATTTCAGTTTCTCAGATAAACTGGCACTCTGATTCTCACTATTCACATAAGATTAATTTCATAATGATGTGGAAGGTTTCCTATACCTTCATTCATATACCTTCATCAGGGATTTGAGCCAACCATGTGCCCTTGCCACGAAGGCAGCTGATCATATTCTGGGTTGAAGTAGGCAGAGCATTGCTAGCAGATGGAGGGACATGATCCTTCCCCTCTGCTTGTCACTGATGAAGCCACACCTGAAGTACTCTGTCCAATTCTGGGCTGACCAGTACAGGAGAGACATAGGCATACAAGAGAGAGGCCAGTACAAGGCTACAAAGATGATGAAGCAACTGGAGCATCTCTTCTATGAGGAAAGGCTGAGAGAGCTGGGACTGCTTAGCCTGAAGAAGAGAAGGCTTGGGGAATCTTACCAGTGTGTACAATTATCTGAAGTAGGGGAATGAAAAAGAGGGAGCCAGGCGGTTTTTAGTGGTGTCCAGTGACAGGACCAGAGACAGTGGGCACAAACTGAAACTGAGGAGGGTCCCTCTGAACATCAGCAAACACTTCCACTGTGAGGGTGACCAAGCACTGGCACATGTTGTCCAGAGAGGTTGTGGAGTCTCCATCCTTGAAGATATTCAAAAGCTGTGTGAACGTGCTCCTGGGCAACCAGCTCTAGGTGATAGGGGGATTGGACCAGATGACCTCCAGGGGTACCTTCAAACCTCAACCATTCTGTGATTCTCTGATTTCTCAGTAAGAATGGAGAATGTGGGTGTTGTACTCAACAGTATATATTCAAGGCGGGAGTGTTGCATGTAATAACAGGGTATTGTTTGATGTGTGACATCTTTTTAGAAATTTGCAAGCAAAGAGCTTGCTTAGACAGCCTTGATGGGGTTGTGTGGATCTTTTTTGAATATTTTGAGGCAAGGTGGTTTTTAACAGGGAGCAAATGATGCTAAGTTGTCTTATTTGCTGTGACCCTCAAGTCTCTGGTTGTAACTCCATCCTGCTTTGATGGCAAGAAGGAAGAGCTGTCATGGAAGGTTGTAAAAAAAAATGATCTTGTGTACCAGCAGTGATTTGCTCTTTCCAGCTAAATAGGTAATAGCTAATACTGATTAGCATTTATGTTCCTAATAAGATATGGACTTGAATAGAAATCATCTGAAATGATCTAGGCTTCCTGTTCTTTCAAACATAGGATACTTTGGAAACCCAATTCAGTGTCACATTGGGAAAAAAAAAAAAAAGTTATGTCCCTATCATTTAAAGTTACAAAAATGTAATTACAATTTCTCAGTAGTTTTCTAAGAAATCTTTTATGTAAAAGATGACCTCTGTTTAAAACAAACAAATGAACAAAACCCTCAAAACCAAAGGGTGAAGTGTCTCACAGTCCAGGTTGATCAGAGTCTCCAGTGACTTCTGCAAGCCCCACCCTGTCCCCCATCAATGGTGGATAAGTGTGTTTGTGGTTTTCTTTTAAACTCTTATCAGGTGAGGCGATGTGACTTCGGGCCTTGCCCTAGTAACTGTCTGCCTCTGGTAAAGAACAGTTTTCAATTGTGTGATGAACTTACTGTGAATCCTACAGTGGGGAAGACTTAGCATTTATGGGTGAGGATGTGTGGCTCACAGCTCACTAGCTGCTCTGAGAGGACTCCTGCAAAACAGTGCAGTATAGGCTGAGGCACGTTTACTATTCTGAAATTTTGCATGTGGTGCAGGAATTTTGTTTTATTTTGATCAAAACTAATTGTAATGTCAGTCTGTTACAAAGATTGCTATTCAAAACAAGGCTTTTAAGAATTGAAATGGAGCTATTGTGAGTTCTGTGAAATGGCAATGATTTAGAAATATTAAGTTTGGCTTACGTGGGTTTTTTGTATGTGTGTGAACTAAAAAAGAGGAATGCAATAGCTTAGGATAGTATCAATTTCAATGCAGCCTGTCCATTTTTTCTTTTATTTTTCTCTATTTGTTCTTTCAAGGGATAAAAAATTTCTGAATCTAACCTATGCTGAAATTCTGCTTAGGCAAACTAAATGTCTTTTTAACTCTTTACTTTTTCTGTGTTGTTTCCTGAAAGAACTGAGCTTGAACTTACTTGTTCAAAGCAACAAGATGACTCCTAGTGCCTTGAACAGTGCAGAACCTGGCACAGAGTGAATGCTCAGCTGAGCCCTGCTGCTGAAATAAGTACCTTGACTGCCTCTCCTGGGACTTCAGATTTTGGGACAGTAGAGAGTCATTTTGTGTGTTTGTGTGTTCCAGTTTATACTGTGCATTAAAGACACAAAGAAAACTGTGATCTTAGTATATGCTTGCATAGTACAGGGGAGAAGCTAACCTGGCTGAATACCAGTGAAGGTAATGAAGGAAAATTACAGTTGGGCTCAAATTACCTGTCTGTTTTTCACAAGACTATTCCAACAAGCTGAAATGTGAACTAGTTGCAATGAATTAATGCAGGCTGTGTTGTCTTCACTGCTCTTGCAACCTTATCTTAGTTAAATGTGGTTAAGAAAAGACAACAGCTTTCTGGCACAAATTTGTCTGGGTGGCTGAAGCAGATGTAATGTTCCCTCCCAAGAGACATAGCCAAAGCAGGCCAGAGCTTTGTTGCTTGCATTTAAATTATGGTCATAACAACTTGCCTTTTTGATGATGTAGTTAAACTGTTTGAGAAGGGTTAAGGAGAAAGTGCTAACATTCTGCAGCTCTGAATGCTTGGTTTTTCTGTACCTCTGTGTTTTAGGGTTGTGTGTCTGCTTTTGTTAATATCTTTACTTTGTCTTTGAGCATAGTAAAGATGTTGGGGATTTCTTTTTCTCCCTGTATATTTTAAAAGTATTACTGAGCACACACAACATGCTGTCACAGTGAACACAGGGTTCTCTATTACTGTGCTTAGCTATAGAGAGGATTATATTAAACTCGGTAACCTTGCTGAAGCCCCTTTGTACATTGCTGCTATATTGATAATCTTCACATGATTCAACTGCAGTTCAAAACCTTTTATTCACAGCATTAACACTTTCCATCCCAGTGAAAATTAGAATCTTTGATATCAGGAGATGAGCATCTTGTGCAGATATTTTTTTTTTTTTTATATTAGTGTGGTCCTGCAGATGTTGCCTTGGACATTTCTTCACCTGGCTATATACAGGGAATACTCATCAAGCCTAACCATTCAAAAATGGGTAAAACAATTTATTGATTAATTACTGGTTAACTAAGGGACTGTTATGCTGTTTGATTGCTTACAAAATAGTGAATGATTTAAAAAAAACATTTGCATTCTAAAAGAAATCCACGATAACATATTGGAGTGAATAAGAAAAACATTTCCTAGTATTCTACATCCAACAATAAAGAAACAGTGTTACCTATGAATCAGTAGGTTGAAGGAGCAATGTAAAATACGTTGCCACTTTGTGACTGTGATGAGTGTGGACTTATTAATGAACAACTTTCCTCTAAAATTTAAAGTTAAAGGCATAGAAAATCATTGGAACTTATTGCCCCATCTTCAACATTGCATGTTGTAGAGTCACAATTCTGGTGACACTTGCTTTGCCTCTCTCTAAAGTAAAAGGAATCCAGACAGCAGAAAAAAATTTCAAGATCGATTTCCTTTTCTTTGACCATGATTTTATTTTATGCTAGTTCTTTTCTGAATACTTGCTGTTTCCTGTAATTTAGTAAGAAGTGTTTTGGGTAGACTGCTGGCCCATTTCTCTGTATGTTTAAGACCTTCATCAAACAACCTGTTTGATGAAAATTCTTGAAAGTTTATATGACAGCTTTCACTTGCAACTCATGATTATGGTATCTCTTTGGCCTGGATCATTGCAAGTCTCACTGCATCCACAGTCGTCTGGGAGAGTCAGAAGGACAGGACAGGCTGATCATAACACATTCCAGGTCTCTCTTCTGCCATATAATGCATGGGGGAAAGGTCGCTGCAGGAAGAATGTGATGAAAGAAGTGGTATAATAGAGAAGGGATAGCTGGCTATGCTTGGAGGTCACTTCATATCTGGGATTTTTTTCTTTTTCCTGAGTTAAACTTTTCAGCAGTTGCTGTCTGTCCACTTTCCTTTTTGAATGATTTTCGCACTTCTTCCTGCAACTTCATGAGTTTTTAAATAGCCTCTTACCACCAACAGACTTGGCAGAGACATCCTGGGAAGTTTTGCTGCTCTCCAGTAAAGGGTGGGATGTTCAGGCTAGTACTGCTTTGGCCTTTTTGCAACTTTTACCTTCTGGTAGAAAAAAGTAAAGGAGTGTATGTGTATTACACCTAGATTTTGAGTCATCTTTGTCACTCATATATGCTACTTCCTTTTAAAAGTCCAGAACATGAACTCCCAAAGAATTAATATGTTCAATGATTCAAGGGATGGCCATGTTTAGAGATGCTGCAGCTTGACAAACTAATCTCTCTTCTTTGAATGCTTGGTTTGAAAACTTTGAAGTGGATTAGGTCATGATCACTTGCCAATTTTAGTGATTCCTTGATTGGGAAAATGGATCAAGCAATGAGATGTAACTTTGATTATGTATCCTAACATAATATTATTGTTTCCATATTACTGTGGAAGACTGTCTTAAAATCTGAGACTTTCAGTTCACTTTTTTTCTGTGTTATGTGCTGTTTGTATTGTTGCTTTTAAATCTAAATAAGGTAGATCTATGTTCTTCACTAAATAATTCCTCTGTATTAGTTTCAGACAAAGAGCCATATTTCTTGAATTGTATTTCTCTAATGAAGTGTTACAGCTATGAAGCTATGTATTACATCATTTATTCTCAAAAAGAAAAACATTTAGGAACATTGACTTAAAATTTGCATAGTATATATGTTTTACATTTTTACTTATTATGGGGTCAGTTGCAATGGCTATGTTTTGGGTTTTGTTTTCTTAATATAACCTTAAACTTGGAAAGCTTTGTATAAGGAGTGCTTCTGATTTACTTTTTTTTTTTTGTCAAAATGTAATGTAATCAAGTCTTTTAATTGTGCACTTGATAGACATACTTGCAGAAGATATATAAAACAAACAAAATAACCTCAGATAGAAATAGTAAAAAAAAAATAATTGCTTGTGAGAATATTAAAAAATCATAAGAACTGTATTCCCTAGCTGTTGATAGTATAATTATTTAATTACGGCCAGCCTGTGTTGTCTATACCAATGCACTCTCAGGTAATGTGAGAGTGCATTGCTGCTGCTGTACTTGCATTATAACATTTAAAAGGATCTGTCACACTTTTCCCCTCTCTTTCCTATATTTTAGTGAATATTTCAAGTAATGTCTGAGAAATAAACGTGGTTTTAGTCTTCAAATCACTACAAGGAAAAAAAGTAGTTGTTTAAAGTGGTTAACTGCTCTTAAAATATTTGTGTCTTCAAAGAGCTTAATGTAATTTCCTGAATAGCTTTAGTAGTGAGTAAGGATCATTTAGTTTAAGGTATTTTCTGTTGATATTATTTAACTTGGGAAGGTGACCCTGAGATAAATTGCAATGTGTGATTTGAATGCCCATGGGCTGCCCTTCATTGGTTTGATTGGGGGAGATTATCTGGATTTCTAATATATTTTAATTACTCTGCTTATATAAATTGTCACATTAGAAGCCTCTTAACTGTTGAGTCTGTGCTGTCAATGATCCACTAACAATAGGAATATACTAGGCTCTTCCACTGAGATTTGAAGATTTATACCATCAATGAAAGAATTGGAATGGCTCCCTTTAAACCTACTGTATCTTCAACAGAACAAGTATGCGATCTGCTTCTATTCAGGCAGCGACTGATGTGTGGTAAATTGAAAGGATGTGTAGCCTTTTTTTATTTTGTTAACAGGCATTTTTTTTCAATTAAGGGAACATAATGCAGAATATGGTTTAGAACGTTTACAGGCAATGTTTTCCTGATGTGCATGTGAAAAAAGCAGAAAACAGTATGACTAGGGTTTTTGGGTGGAGGAAGATGGAGTATCTTTTAGCAATGATTATCTGAGGTTTTACAGAGAAGCTGTTGTGATTGAAATGCTGCCCTAATGTCTCTGTGTATCTCTTACAGCCTAAGCTAAATGACTTGATATTTTTATTTATGTCTCTCTCTATATCTACTCACACACATATATAAACAAGTCCTTTAAATTATGGTCTGAAGCACCTCAGTCCTAGAGTGTTATGGTGATTTAGGCCTCTTGACCTTTTACTCCTGAGCTCTAGGGCTTCTGCCTGCCTGACATCTGTTCAGATGAACTAGGAGGATACTAGAACTTGGAAGACTCCTGCTTTCAAATGGTATATGGGTCTTCCAAGATACAGTGGTCTGATGGCCTACAGTAACAGGTCCAGCTGAGCAGCAGCTTCTTTGGCATGAACAGCATGCATGTCTTGCACAACAAACTACTCTTGCCTCTTATGTGGGACTTTGTCTACTGCTAGCATACAGAAAATGCAGTGAGGGACTGAATCCTGTATGTGTCTGGTGGGCCCAGAGACGTCTGATTCAGTGTCAAGAAGGACAGAGGTCTGTGTGCTTGGAACCACTGTTGTAGATGTATACTTAAATATGATTAGGGTTGTTTGTTTTAAATAACAGACAATGGTATGAACAGTTAAATGTCTGTTACCTAGTGGTTAGGATGTAATATATGGAAGGAAGAGTGTCATGGGCTCCATTCCTTGTTCTGGGATTTCATGTTTTTATCCACTGATTGACTTAATGTAAAACTGTCAATCAAGAGCAGAGCCTAATCCCAAAAACAGTCTATCAAAACTGGACCCTGGTGCCCTCCATCCTGAGGCTACGACTCATTGGTTGTTACATAAAGAAAATGTGTATTAAAATGAAGGAAGCTACTGCTGCACCTTATGCAGCCTGCTTTTTTTGGTGGGAGTTAGTCATGATCAGATTTCTGGGGCCCAGTAGACAGAAATTGTGGGTTAGATGCTCAGTTCAAGGCTTTTGTGTAGCTGAATTGCAAGCACCTAGGGAACTTCCTGGTCAAAAGAGGGTGATCTAAGTGAGCAATTTGGGAATTATGATTCAGAAGTCTGAGATCTATTTGTGCCCTGCTTTTTAACCGTTAGATCCTTTTATCCCTTTGGATCTCATCCAATGTCTAAGACATGTCACTTTGTGTATGCTTCACATTGTTGTACCTGATGAAGGCATGTTGTAACAGTGACATGTATGACGTGCAAGTCTGTGCTATAAAAAACTTAAGCACAAATGTGTGAAGCATTTGATAAAAATCCTGGATGTTAGAGTTCGAAAAGCATCCTTCTTCCCTTGATAGACTTCCCTACCTCATCACACCAGCAGTGATCATCATACGCATATATAAATAACCAGGCATATTATTTGGACCTAGATTTTGCAGTAAACATTTAAACATGCAGTTTATTCTGAATTATTGAAGCAAATTGAACTGAAGGAAGAACACTGAAACATGATTTAAGAAATACTGATCTGATGGGAACATGTTAATGTTTGATAATGTTCTATCATGCTTTGTTCTGTTTGTATAGTCAGCAATACAGCTCTGTGGTGGTTGTGATGCTATCATTATGGCTTGCAGAGTACTGACACTTTCATTATAAACTGGAATTTTTTTCAAATGTTTCTTCTAATGGATGGGAAAATTTATTTTTGGCATTAAGTTTCTCATGTTGCTTATCTTTCTAATTATTTTTTTTTATTCCATAAAGGGTGAAAATTCTGTGCTCTTTTGACCTTTTTTTTATTATTATCAAAGAGTGAAAAGGCTGTTACTCAAATATGAAGAGACTTTATTTTATATGTATATTGAAGATACGGAAACAACTTGAGAGATTCTGATTTGAGGTGGAATTGCTTCTTCTATCTGGTTCCTAACTGTAGTCATACCAATGTAGTCATCTCAATATACTAGGTGCTATGTAAAGGGATATAAAAAAAGACATTTCATCTCAAAGACCTTAGATTTAAAAGAAGACTTGTATGTTTGAATCAGACTTGGTAGAATTTAGGCACCTTCCTTCCTTCATGTTTCCCTGAAACGGCCTGGATGTGAAAGTGTCTGATGAAAGCATGTAGGTGACTGTTTTAACCACCGAAATTCCCTAGGTACCTAAACTTGTGTGCCCAGAGACACTAAGGCTTTTTTCACAGGCCTTAGCTGTTTAGCATCCAGTTTAGGCACTTTGAAGACATAAACTAGATAGTTTAGCACTTAAAATTCTTGTAAGCATGCTGTCAGTGTACTTACTAAGCATACCGATAACCAAGAGTTCATTGCAGAGCTCTGCAAGCCAGCGTAGCTGCATTCATAACTATGGCCAACAGAAAGAAGGTTCACCTTTTTAGGTGACATGCTAGGTCAAGTGGTCACATCATTCATGGTGATCAGGAAGCTAAAACCTTTTATCGTGAAATGTCTGAAATCCATACCTATGACTTGCCACCAATCTCTAAACATGGTTAGGTTGCGGCACTTTCTTCTTGGAGGAACTGGGCCATTGTGGAACCACTGTGCAGTTAGGGTGCCACTTCTGTGAATCAAGATCCATTTCATTTTCATGATTCTGGATGTATGAGAGATAGGATCATACAGTCTGTTACTTGTACCTTGGCACAGATCAGTGTTAATTGAAAGCAAACTTGAACCTAGATGCAACCATTTTGTCCTTGCCTTTGTGAATGACAGTATTGTTGTCCATATTTAAACTAGCTTTTTTAATGTTTTGAAAAATTCTGTATAAAAGTAATTAACTCACTCTGAAAATGTATTCCCCTTCATGCTTTGTATTATATTTTATGGTAGTGTAACAGATTATGATTTCAGAAATGTACATGTATTTGGAGTAAACTGTATATTTGAAGCATAGACATAAAAATAACTAAATGCTTATGAACAAATTGCTAAGTAGAAGTTGAACAGTGAGTCTGTCAACATGGGAGTTTGTATCCATATGGATCAATGAAATAATTTGCAATTTTCTATAACTGTCATGTAATTAAATGGCATAATAGTGAACTAGCTGAATACCCATAGTGGATTGTTTTCAAAGGTATATGGAGGGCACACAAGGTTGATCTTCAGCTTAATCTTGAATAGGACTAATTACTAGAAATGCGTGTGACCTCTGCTGAAACCTCGCTTCCAGTTCTGGCCACCTTAAGAAGCAACATTTCTGGTGGCCCGAAAGGAAGAAATTAGTAGATGTGTTAAAGAAGTATTGATGTTTTATGCCATTTGAGAAGAGTGAGATTAGATGAGTAATTTTGAACTAAATTCTGTAATGCGGCTTGGTAAATATTGTTTGGTCACTGAAGCTAAGTGGACTGCTGTCTAGCAGAGATCTTGGAGTTTTGCACCTGTAGCAGTAGCGGAAATTTTGAGTGTATCACTGCGGTGACATTTATACAACCACAGAAAATATGTCGGGATAGATTTCTACAGGAAAGCCTGATCTTTTGCTATACAATAGTGCTGGATAATTTCTTTGTATTGGCAAGTAAGAGAGGAAGGGAAACAGCATCAACACTGGCATTTCTATTTTGATTTTTTTTTTTTTTAATTCTGTGTTTATTGTGTAACATGTTGCTAATCTTTTCAGCAGAAACAAATACACTATTCATTTTATTAATGTGGCTTTTGACTTTTGGGAGACCTTAAGGCGATAATTTTATTTTTGTGCACATTTCCAAGTAGCTGACATCACATCTGCGTCTCGGGTTTCTTGAGAGAATGTAAAGCTCTTCCGACTTCTTCACTGAAATCAAAACTGTCACTTTGTTCTCTGCATCAGCTAACCTCCATATCTCTTCAGTTCTTTATGCTGAAATCTTCATAGCTACCCCATAGCTGAAGAAGCCTCAAATTCCCTCAATCACTTCTGTTGCTGTTACCTCCTCTATGGCAGCACTAAAATCAGACCGTGGCACAATGGATTTGCTGCCAAAATATCAAAATGAGAAACTGTATTGATAATCTTAGTGATACAAAAAGCAGGAGAATGTTTGGAAGGGAAATCTCAAAATTCAAAAACTATTCAAGTTCTATTGATCTGCAGAGATCACAAAGTCCCTATTACCTGACTTTGAATCTGAGTGTGATTATACTTTGTTTCATTTCACTTTGCCTGATTTTTTCCTTGGAAGAACTGATCTTAGTAGTTGAAATGCTAAGCATCAAAGCCATTTATCACTTTAGAAATACTCATATATCTCTACCCGATCTCCCTAGATTTACCCAAGGGTGTTGGTCCTGCAGGTGTTGTTTGTTAATTATTTTGTTCAACATTGAAAGGTCATTCAGGTCCTTTAAAAATACTTTCCTGAGCTTAATCTTGGCTCTACTGGGGTGGGCATCTGAGTTCTCTGGATGCTGTGGCTGGCCTGGCATGGTCTTGGAGCAGAGGAACTGAGAGTACTCTGTGGAGAAACCAGTGCCTATTTATAGTCTGAGGGCTCCTGAGGGTGGTAGTATGCATTCTTGCCAATTCTGGTAGGAGGAGAGAGGTCTCCTTTCGTGTTGGTGAGTTCTGAACCCTTATAGATCAAATTAAATGACATTGTATTAAGTTTGGATGCCAATATGCAGCCAGTGCAGATTATGGACAAGTAGTGACCTGAGTTTTCATTATATAGGCGGTCTTCTCCATCTTATACGGTTTACTTTTCCAGCTTGACCTAATGTTTCACTCCTATTTTAGTAATTTAGGCTTGCAAAGGCATGGTTTATGGTTGTGAAAGATTACAATACCCACATCCAGATAAATGGCTGTAATTCCTTACTCAGCTGTAGGATGCAGAAAATAATCCCACATCCTACTGCTGTACATATACATCCAGCACAGTCCTTATTCAGGTAGCACAAACATTCCCTTTTATAAACCCAGGGTTTATTTGATCTGATGGCAAAATAAAAAACACACCTCTTTTTGCAGAAATAGGAAATTCATGATTTAAAACAAGTAAAAACCACACTGAGTTATTATCATTGTAGTGAGGCAAACAGTGGTTCCAGAGCTCTTAACGCAATGCAAAACTAAATATATATATAGTTTTAGAAATAGAATCATGTTTGGTATGCTTGTATAGTGTTAGAAAAATGTGGAAGCCTGAGTAAAAAGTAAAATAGTGTTTATCCATATTTTTATGGAATTAAAAAATTTGTTTGTTGGTAGAAATAGCTGGCTGCATCAGCTGCAGCATATATTGATGCCCCATCGATTCTAAGCATTTACCTTATTGCAAGCATTTGTGTAGGTTACTATGAATAAACATAAATACTGATTTGTATGTGTTGCCCTTCCACTGACACAGAGATATATTACCTTACTTTGGAAGTCTGTACACCCTTCTATTTTGCATAGATGGCTAAAGGAGATGCAAGGCACCCCTCTTTGGAGAAGCAATTTAGAGGAGAGAGAGAGAAAGGACTTTGTGCAATTTTACAGTGTAGTCTGTTTGTAAGTAGGACAGAATTTGGTCCCAGAAGTTTTATTCTCTGCACTATGAGGTATCATGTTTTCCTTTCTTAACAAAAAAAACAGAAAAGCCCTTTGTTTTTACTGTTAAACTTTCCTTTTCTTATTTCTGTAATAGGCAAAAATATATTTTTAACTTGTTTCTTTAGCCCTGCTTTTACTTTTTCATCGTTTGTCCTCTAGACCTCACTACTTCTACACCCTCTTCTTTGTCTGTTTTGTTTTGTTTTGGTTTGGTTTTTTTTAATAAGGAATACTCCCAAGAAGTATTGCTCGACTTTTTATGCTAATCTTGCTTCTATTTCAATTCATGTTGACTTGGAGAATATGCCTTGTAAACAGGAACACCAACTGATGTACTGAATATAATCCTCAGTTTCTAAGCATTGATTGTTTTCACAGCATCCTTAAAGGGTAAGCTGGTTTACTATCCAAATATCATGGCTGGGAAACTGAGGCTAACAAAGATGCTATGATTTATGTGAAGCCACAGAGGGAATAAAAGTTGGGTTTAGAATTGCTGTCTTCTGTTTCCGTGTTTGGACTCACACTGTCTCTCAAAGAAATACTTGATTCCTCTTAATATTACATACCTTTCCATGTCTGTTAAATGTAGCTATTCAAAAAGTAGCTGGTACTCAATTCTCTCTCTGTCTGTCCTATTGAAACTAATGGATGCCTGCAGGCAGGCATAAGGTATCGTTACCTTTGACAGCCAGTATGTTTTATGTTTTAAATTATGTGTTAGGCAGAATTTTTGGATACTAATTTGATATAATGAGATGCGCTTCTAATATCAGCCCTAGTATGGGAAGGCCTTGCAGCCAGCCTACTCTTTATTTAAAATTATTCCATTTCAGATGTCCTAATGAGTGCTGTGAGTTGTGTAATTCTTTCATAATTTTCCCACATTCCCAGAAGAGAACTAGGGGCTGGAGTTTTTTCTATTTTTGTTTTGGTTTATTTCAAATTAGGGTGAGCACAGAATAAAGATCTAGGGGAAGAGTTTTGTGAAGCAGTTACTATTGTGAGAATGGCAATTAAGGAAAAAAATATTACAGTTTACAGATGCTAGTGTTAAGGCAAGTCTTGATGCCTCTGCTGTTTGCCATTATCTTATAAATATCTTGACTCTGACTTTACAGTGCTGTTTATAGAATTTAATAAAGCAAATGTAATAATGCTGCCTGTGCTTTAATGCACAATCTCAATTGAGTTGACCAGAAGATAAATAGGAACAGGAATGATGGTGCGTTCCTACAGATTGTTTTTAATAAGCATGTTATTTAGTTGATCAGCCTGGTTCAGTAATGCCTCCTATCCTGTTCTACCGACAAATTTATTAATGCTCCCCCCCCCGCCCCCCATTTCTCTGAGAACATTGATTCCCTGCAGACATATCTCTATTAAACCTCTAGAAAGTCACAACTTCCAAATTAGATTAAGTAGCAGGAATAGTACTAGAAGAATCAAAGAAAATTGAGTGTGTTATTGAATTCATGCCACATTGTCTCAGGAAGAGATGGGAGTTATGTGTAGTGGTAACTTTTGTCCTTACTGTACTAACAAAGCTGTGGGCATTGCTGTCAAACCTAATTGTCTGCAGCGCATCAGGATAAAATGAATCTTTTCTCTTATCTAAACTCGCACCTAGTGAGATTTTACAGATGAGAAATAGATTTCAGAAGGAAGCTTTACGATTGATCAAAATCATTTGCCATTATTTGCTGTACACAACCCTATCCTAAAAACCCTACTGACAAAAATTTTAAAGCATCTGGCTTTGAATTGTAAGCAGACTTGCTTGTCATGCTAGCAGTTGCAAAATGCAGATATTCATTTTAAAACTGCCTATTTCTCATTTTGATCTGACATATTAAAAAGCATATAATTAATGGTTGACATTAGTAATTAACATTAACTTTATGGTGCTTAATATGCCATCATTCATCCATCAAATAACTGGTATGCATAATGTCTTTGCATAAAGGTTTTAATTGCACAAAATGATCCTTCAGTTCTCAAGCTCTGTGGTTTAAAGTAGTTGTAAATACGTTTTTAAAAGATGTGATTTTTTTTTTTTTTTTCATTTATTCAACATAAACATTGTTTTTGTTTCTCCCTAGGAGTGTGCACAAACGTGTAAGCCAGGGACTTCAACTGGGGAACACAGCCCCAGATGCTCAGCTTCCATTAGTGGCTAAAGAGCACCACCTTGCTGTCGCCAGTGCTCTCTGGAGAAATTTCTTTCCCTACTTGAAGAGCCAGAGAATGTCACAGATGCCACCTTCCCCACAGCTTGCAGATACAGCGGCAGGTTAGCATTGACCCACCCTGTGACTTACTGGATTTGGTGCTATTTTCTGGGTCACAAACTTTCACGGATTTTGCATTTTGTGATATTTCTACTTCCATGTAGTGACTGAAATATGCATAAATGCAGAAAACTAGATTTTATGCTAAATATCAAGAAGAAATATTGTAGTATTGAATTACTTGATAGAATACAAACAGATTGAGAACTCCAAGGGGTTTGAAGCTATACAAGCCTGACTTTTTTTTTCCCCCTACTAGTCAGATTATAATCAACATATTTATATTGTATAACATTTGCAAAGAGTAACTCCTTTCACTGTATCTAGAAATTACATCTTTTTATAAAAGCTTATTGCAATTTTGTGTTTAACTATTCATTATGGTTGTGATTCAAACTAAATTTTTTTAAGTAATGTTTTATGTTTGAAGACAATTTTTTAAAAGGTTGATTTCATTACTTGTTTTTTGCTGAACCCTTCTGGACATAAAACTATTTCATAATTCATTTTAATTATTTAATTTTGCTTTACATTGAACGTTTTTAATCTTGAAGTACAATGTTCCATATGTATGTGAACTCCATGTGCAACCAGTCAGCATGGGCAGTGAATAGAAAGAAATCTCAGTTTGATCTTTAACATCAGTAGCTAGCATTGTATTTTGCTGTTACAGTGAAATCTTGTATCCATTTACTTAAAATTTAGAGAGGTGTGAAATGTAGATTTTTTTTTTTCCATTATGATATGAATTAGGTAAAGTTACGAGCTCAGAAGTACCGAGTTAGTAATAGAAAAGTTAAAAGACCCTTCATGGGAAGCAGCTCTGCAGTTAGTAGGTAACATTAATGAAGGAGGCAGTGTGCAACGTAGTGGTCTCACACTGCTGAAGCATGTGTGGGAAACAGAAATACAAATCAAAGGAAGAGGTTGCTCATGTCAGAACTTTCATTCGTTTCCTGCCGTGTCACATCTTTTTATTTTACATTAATACAGTGAAATAGCAAGACGAACAACCTATTATAAACTCCACTTAGAATCAGGGGAGTGCAGTTGTGACCTGCTTTATAGAGATGTGGTAGGGAGTACTACACAGGAAGACAAACCCATCCCATGCTGTATGAGCTTCTTTCTTTAGAGGTTGCTGCCCGGAGGATAGATCAGCAGTCTCAGCTCTACTGCTCCCCCTGGCAATAGCCTGGCACTCACATTGTTGTTTCTGTCTCCCATTTCTCCTCCACCCATGTTATGGCTGATGCTGTAGAAATGATGTGATAATCTGGAAGAAGTCTGGCACAAATTGCATCCTCAGCAAAGGCAGAGTGGTGACTCTGTATAACCTCCTTTTTTTCTTCCAAGGCATATAAGGAAATGTGAAGTCCTTCATAGCTTAAGGCAGTCTGTCCCTACACCATTAATTAAAATAGCTTCATTGTTGTTTCTGAAAACTAGCCTCTTCTGTCTAATTCAAAGTCACCTTCTCAATGCATGCAGTTCTATAAATCATTATTTTAATAAATTAATATTACATTTATATTTGGCTTGAATTGAAGAGTTTGGGAGCTAGTGAGCCCCTTTATTTGATTGCCCTCCAAAGTCAGTTTTCCTGTCTCATTTGATGCCTCTCATTTCCTATAACCTAATAAGTACTCAGCATCTCAGATTACATTTTCTTCTGGAGTTTAAATGCATTTGTTATTTGCAGCATAAAGAATGTGCTATATTCTTTTTATTCTGGTAGTATTAGATATAGATTCCACAGTAGACCTAATAGAAACAGCAAAAGGTTGTGCTTCATTAACAAAAACTCTTCACAAAGTACTGTCCCAGTTTCTAGATCTGCTACTGTTATATGAAGATCCATTTTTCAAGAATAAGCTTGTCCATAGTGCTTTATTTACACAGTAACTTCTGATACATGAAAGTCTATTCTACAAATAGAAAGGTTCCAACTTTTACTGAGTGAATTCCTTCCAGATTCAGTTCCTCACTGTGAGAAGTGTGTAAAAGTAACAAATGAATAAAACTCAACCCTATAAAGCCCAGTGATCATTATGTGTGCAAGGGAAGAAGTGGTGGATGGGAGGCAAGAAAGGGAGGCCAAGAAGACAAAAAAGCGCAAGATTTTAAGACATGTTTTTTATTGTATATGTGGTAAAACTATGCCTTCAGGATTTGTAATCTGTGTTTGTGTGAATATATTTAAAATTGCAAATGTTTGATCCATTTTCTCTTATTTGCATTCAGTGTGTTGTGTTGATTTACAGACTCCTTGGGACAGAGACTTCATTTTAACATGTGTACAAATGCTATCTGTTGGAGTAGTTGCCCAGTTTTAACTGAGATTTCTGGTACTCCCAGACTGCGTGTTATTAATCGTAATTAATTTTCAGTGCTTTTTAGTGGAACAGGGATATACTGAGAAACCATTAACACAGTGCCATGTGTTTTTCTCTTCTTAAAATCAGGTTTTACTCTCTTAGCTTTGGATATGCCCAGCAAAGCCCTATCAGAACTCCAGCCACAGCCTGTTCTATCAATGATGCAGCTGTTTGGATGGGATGACATGGTGTGGCCTCAGCTGGTGTCAAGATATCTAAGTCACCTAATTCAAAACAGGTGAAAAACTGTGTCTACTTGTTCTTCCAGTACCTTGCCATTCCTTCATTAGACTTGTGGAAAATGTTGCTTCAAGCACTAATGTTTCATGAAGATGGTCCAGGTTCTTTGCATCTGCTAAAGTTCTAGGTTTCTTGAAATCATCTGGGACATTTCCCAGGGGACAGTGGGTGTAATCTGGGTTGGCTTGTTTGTTTTAATGTGTAAATAGCTCAAATACTCAAAATTTGTCAGAAAGATAGGTAAGTATTTTGAAATTTATTTTTTTTTAATATATATAGCAAACCACTTCTTCTCAGTGTTGTTGCTAACAGATTCTGGACAATGGGGACCTGGATAATATCTTCAGAGAGGTATTTCTGTGAAGAGTGATACTGCATCAGAGTGAAATGCCTGAACCCATAACCTATTTTTAATCTGCTTAGTTATAGATATTCCACCCCCTTCTATGGTTGTTACAATCGGGCAAAGTTGTTACAGTTTGGCAAGGCAGTAGCCTCCTGCCCTGGATGCACTTGAATAATGTAACTTGGTAAATTTTAAAATTTCTAGTTAAAAGTACTGGTCATCTTTTTCCCTACCTGTTACACTTAACACAAAAACTTACATGTTATAAAAAGTCAAGATAAACTTTTTTACAGAAATCTCAAGATAGCTATATAGTAAATATTCAATGTTTGAATAGCTTGACTTCTTCAAAACAAAGAACTTGTACAGGAAGCTGAGGAGGATGGATTGGTCAGTATAAGGAAAAGGCTTGTAAGGAAATGCATGCATTAAAATTTTTTTTGACAAGCTTGGAACACTTTCTGAGTGTATATTAATGTTCATGTAGCTCAGGTTTCTGAGACCTGCTAAATGGATGCTTTAAATCATTAAATAATATGTTTAGAAAATCACATTCCTATGTTTTACATGCCAATGTTGAATTTTCACAGAATCACTGGATTTTTTTAGGTTGGTAAGGACTCTTAAGGTCAGGTAGTCCTAACTTGTCCAATGCTTCTGCTCAAGCAGGGTTTGGTAGAGCAGATTGCCTAGGACTATCCACTGAGAATTTTATATACCTGAGAAATTTTATTTGCTTTAATTAGGCCTCTATGAACCTTAGAGAGGTGGGTGGTGGTGGTAGTTGTTGTGGTGGTGTGGTTTTTTTTCCCCCTCGCCCCGCTTCTGAATCAGGCTTTGGAAGCAGGGGAGGTGAGAGATGAGAAAGAAAAAGGGAGTGTTTCTATGTCAGACTGTATTTGAAAGTGAAAAATGTTGCGCATTTTTAGGGTACATGGTGTACTAAGGAGCATAGCTGTAAAACAGGATATGGTAAAGACTATTTCAGTGTGATCAGCAAAGATGAGGCTATGGCCTTCTTGCAGGGAGAAGTTAAGAGGTTTAATTTAGTTCCTCATGTCAGTTTGGAACTCAGGAGAGGAGTGTTCAGTCCTCTAATTTACTGTATTTCTCTTGTGTGATCTTTGTATGGTGAGTTTCATGCAAACTTGCAGATACCTAGCATGTGCTGAATGAAATAGGAGTTAAGCACATAAATACGCATTTATCATTTGAATTTTGTTGCTCTTCAGGTGAGATCAAGAAAACAGTTTGATGGCTAAACTGGAATTTTGGTATAATTTAGGTGCTTAAGGCTAATTACTGGTTCCCCCAGTAAACACTTAAGTGAGTGATTGAAAGCAGTTAAGTATTCATTAGCAATATTCATTAAGCACCTGCCGTGTTGTTATATATGTATCCACAGATATATTGATGTGCTGGCTGAGGTAACATTTACTGTATTTGGAACCATGGCCAAAGCGTTCCTGTTCCCCAGTGTTTGGAAGACTGATTGCATTAGCAAGTGCAGAGCATGCACATGTGGCTAGTACTGAGTTCCCCATACAGCCCTTCTGCCATAATTTCATCTAAAAATGCAGTTAGTATTGATGACAGTTACCTGGTGTACATTAGCTGAGAGGCTAGAGCACTTGTGCAAGAATTTGGAAAATCGAAGTTAGGCACGTCTTGTACTCTGAGGGAATTCAAACTTTTATTTTCAAATGCCACTTTAAAAAGGAATGAGAGGACCTTGCCCTCCTCTGGCAGGCTGTGCCATGAACTAACTGCAGATGTCAGGTTCATGGATCCATATTGAGAGAAACTAGTAGGAGAAAGCATGACTCCGTAACTGAGTGATGATAGATATTTGTCTTTTGCTTACGTGTGTGTATATTCTCACTCTCTCTGGTCCCCTCTCATATGTTCTCACTCTCTCACTCTGTGCTTTTCTGAATCTTCACCTTGACGCAAGTATGGGACAGAAAGCACTCACACAGAGGCAAATATTTTTGCCCAAGCTGTTGGGGTTGCAATTGTCCAGCCTCAAGGAGAATTGTCTGTTTCCCCTATCAGTTGGCCTCAAGGCCAACAAGGTAAAAACTGAAGTATCTGAGACTAGGCGAAGGTATGTCCCTGCCTCATCAACAGAGCTGTAAGGTACACAGATTTCCTTGTGAAAGGACAGTGAGTACCAAAGATAAGACTTTTTTTGGCAGAATTATACAGAGGTATTGTACTATAAATACTGTCATTTTATTATAGGCTAATGAGATGGCAATTTTTTGTAGCATAATTCCCATACTTATTTACCTTAGGCAGTTGTAGAGCAAAACATATCAAAGTATCCAAGTGCTGGGATCTTAAGCCTTCATGGTTATTGCGCTCTGATAATTTTCATATCAAATATTCTCAGTTAAAAAGTAAAAAGATTATTTTGTTGCTGATACTGTTATATACCCTGCAAGCTCTGCCTGGTCTCTTTAAGATTGAAGCTTGTTATGCATATCAGCTATTTCAGTATTGATAATAAAGGTTCTGATGGACAAGCTGTGCCCTTGGGAACATGTACACAAGCTTTGGCATTTCTTTTGCAATAGTGTCTAAAAGTTCTTCTACAGATCTGTGTTGTGTAGTGTGCGATAGTATTATAACCTGTTCAAGCTAACTTTGAGCATGTGTATAAGTTCTCTGGTTTAAAAGGATCACTTGCCATGCTTCTAAATGGTAGTTACAGTTCTTTCCTTTTTTAAGGTTTAGGAGCATATTCCTCTCCAATTTTAGAAAGATGCCTAAGTAGCCTACCTACCAGCAAGCAAAGGAAACAAGAGTGAGACTACAGCAGAAAGTGGTTTTGTGAGCCTTTGGGGCAAAGTAGACTGGCTGTGTACATCAAAATTACATAAGGCTGGAACTGTTTATATGTTATTGCAAAGAGCATTAAGTCCATAGGCATCCTGGGTTTTTTTTCTCTTTTGGTACTGGAATTTAATGTTCTTTTTTTATATTTTATTTGTTTGCATTTAGTCTCATTTATTTTGTCAATAGTACTTCAGCAGGGATGTTCAGACAAAATATACAGCTGTCATTGGTTTTAACGAACCGAAACAGAAAAAACCCTTATTAATGTTGTTCAGTGAGAAACAGAATCTAGTTGGGTTTCCATGTGGACCTGTGTTGACTTTCTGTTGCAAGCATGAGTAAAAATTCAGTAGAAAATAAGTAGATTTATATGTACATATATCAAGAAAAGAGTGCAAGCATTTTCCATTAAAGTCGAAGCACCTAGGACTGACCAGGGAGGAAATCTCTCAAATAAAAAGGTGTAACTATTTTCAAGAAATTTCACTGACCTAAAGCACAGACAGAGCTCATCTGATAGGAATTGGAAACAGGGTGCAGAACAGACCTGCTGTCTGTTAGCAAGGAGTTTCTGCAGAATTAATGATGTGGGGCAGATATGCTTGGGAGAAAGAGGCTACGGCAGCTACTCACAGTGGTAAGGCAAGAAAAACTTTGGGAATACTGAACAGTAGAGTACAGGGATTGTGCTTTGAGTACTGATGGTGCCATTGACTCTGGCCTGACGCTGGCAGGTAGAACAGTAGAGACTGTTTGATTGAAAGTATATGCAACAAACTTGCTGTATATATGTGGGAATGTGTATACTCGTGTGTGTATACGTACATAAATGCATACATCTGTAAGTGTACACCAAGTACAGCGGTTTCCTTTCTTATCTCCAGGGTGCCTTTTTATGTTTCTCTTTTTTATCTGTTTCTAACATAATGTATCATTAATTGCTAAAGCAGACCTTCTGCATCTTTTGTGTAGTTAGAACTAAGCAGACTTCAGAGTAGTGTTGGACACCTGAGCTAACTTTACATGAAAGGCTGGTGATATGAAGTTCCAGCTTGATTCAGATAAACTATTTCAAGCATTGTTCACTGTCAATTTAGATAATACTATCAAATTATCCATTGTTAGAACAAGGCATCTCCCATTGTGTGAATTTTTCCCCCTCTGTTTTGTTTTATGTAGCAAAAATCTATGTATATATGCTTTTATATTACCATGTGTGGCATTGCCAGATTTATGATGTTCTCTGTGTTAAGGCATGACAATATTGTGAGTAAAGTCTGTAGAGTACACAAAAGGAATGCCAGTTGGCCTTTGTGTTACTTTATTTCTAATTGTTTCTGTGCACTCTTTCGAGAGGTGTACAGCCAAATGAGACATGCTACTACCTTTTTGCATACTTTTATTAGATCTCGTTACCTTTTTCTTCCTATGCAGTGCACTGTGTGAAGCTTTTTCTAGTATGGGATATACATCCTATGAAGCTTTGACAGTACGTTCTTGGTTTCGATGCATTTTGCAAATGTTCATAGATCAACCAAGTGGTATGCTGGCCAAGACAGATGCTGAGCGAACAGTTGGTAAGTGTTCACATTTCCCTAATGTTTGCAGTAACGATTCTATATTGCAAAACTGGCAAACATTTTCAGCTAATTACAAAATGTATTTTTGTTTGTATTCCTTTACTTTTACCTAATTACAAAATGTGTTTCTTTACGCTGCTTGTGCTATTTATTGATAGTTTGCCTGCTCTGCATATGACAAATTTATCACAAACAAAGATAAAAGAGCTTGTTTCCTTGGAAGCAAAGAACAAAAACTTGCTCCCAAGGAGACAAGCTATTTTTCCCCCATGGAGAAACTGCTCTGAAGAAAGTGAAAATCTGAAGTAAATAGTAGGAAATCATGCTGTGAATGCCCAAAAAAAAAAAAAAAAAAAAAAAAAAAAAAAAAAAAAATCCAGTTGCAGAGTAATTTTTCCCTTTATTGGATATTTTGCTTTCTTAGAACAATACTTAATGACTTCTTCTATAAAGCACTGCCGTTCTAATTATTTGTAGAACACATCTTCTAGCAACTATTTCATACACATTTTGTAGGTTCTGAAGAAAACCATCAGTAAAATGAAAGACTTGGTTTTATATATACTTAATACTCTTCATTCTCATGTATGTATATTAGAAGCGTAACTCGTTTAGACACATTCTTTGTCTAGAGAGATGCAGTCAGTTGCAGAATCTTTGTATATTTAACATTTTAACATCACGTTTCATTTTATGATTTTGGTACTAAAATAAATTGAAAAGCATAACTGTATGCTATATTTACTGCTGTGTTCTCTTGTAACAAACAGGGAAAGCCTATATGGAGCAGCTGACTGAAATGACAAGACTGATTTTTAAACTCTCAGAAGTAGAAAACATTCTTTCAAAGGCTCATGTTGAAGAGTCATTTTTCAAGCAAGACCCTAAAAATGCTCTGGTTCAATTCATTAAGGTACTGTACATCTGTTAGCTTCATCCAACAATTTTAGGGAAAAGGAATTATGTATCAGATTTTGTTTTGTATATGAGAATAAGTGACTTGCAGAAACCTGGTGAGAAACTTATTAATTTACATTTATTTCAATGTTTCCGTTTTCTCAGGCTGTTGGTAGAACTTACAGTGGCCTTCAGACCCTTCCTGAGAAATCTGCCATGGTAGCAAAGACGCTGGAGTATTTAGGTGACGTATTAAAGTATGTAAAACCTTATCTGAAGGTAAAAGGACCTCCAGAAGGTCTGCAGCTTACATATTGGATCATAGGTAATTATTTTGCAACCTCTTTTCTTTTAGAAAGTAGTTTTAAGGAATCAGTAAAATGTGACTTTTAATACTTGTTTTTAATTTATACTGGCTATCTTAATGATTTACAAAAGCAAAGTCACCAAGATGTTAGTTAGTTATTTAATTTTCTTGCACTGTTTTTCTTTGGTTTTTATCCTAATGCCTAACCTTATGTTTTTTTAATTACCCTGCAAATCAGTATTTTCAGAACTAAGATATTTTTCATGTCTTTTACCACTGAAACCCACCTGTTTTATCTAAACAAAACCAGAAACAGTGACAAGCCAGAGAAGCAGTATGACATGCTACATCGTATTTACTGGAGTTAGGACAGTGAACAGGTTGGCTTAGGAACATAGTTTGCTTCCTTTTAGAACTTTTTTAAGGGTCAAATTCTAGTATTTGTTCATTAAAATGTGGAACCACTGATAAGATGGAAAAATATACATGCTGTTTATTATGAATGAATGTGCCAGTCTGACTCGCTTTTAAAAATAAGGTAAAACTTATGTATCTTAAAGTCTGAGTTAATGATTTGCATGTACACACAGTGTACATCATGGAGATAAGGACTACAGTGAAAAGCATGACCACGATGCAGAAGGTGCATCAAATGTAATGGAATATGCATTTTATAAAATACTTTTCTATTGCAAGATCTGCATATTTTGTTATACAAGATGTATGTCAAATGTTTTTAGATACCCACTCGTTGGGCTGGAGCCATGTAAAGTAATTTTAGGCTGGTATTTTCCTTTCTGTTCTTTACAGTAGGAAATGATTAAGCTTCAGTCATGTTGTGTGCAAGAAATTGTTCTTTCTTGTTAGTCAAGGGACCATAAATAATCTTTAAAAGAAAAATTAAGTGTATTTCAGTCACTTCTTCACATTCTGTGGACTTGTTATAAGAATAAAGCATGAAATTTAACGAATCTAAACACCTCCTGTCTGTGGTCAGATTGCGTCTTCTACTGTCCCATACATCACAGCAGCGATAATAGAAGGAGTACTTCTAGCTAGAGTGAGCATGTTTCTTTCAAAGCAGGAAGCTTAGACAACATTATTAGAAGTATTGTTAAGTGCTTGTTCTCTTTCTCTATGATTGATCACTGTGTTTTCTTTCACTCCACAAGATTAATGTTGTTTTGTGGAATTTTTAGAGATGGTAATGAATGACTTCTATAGATTAATAATATCTTGTAACAGCCTGCTTTTGATCTTTCATTATTTTCAATGTTTTAAACCTATTTTCTTGGGAAATTCCTGTATTTTCAACCCAGCAAACTTTTTCTTGCTTTCCATTAAATATAAAGTTAAGAATGTCTGTGAAAACTGCTACATAGAAATCTTGATTTTATTTGATCTGCATTTTGAGTATTAACACTCACAAGTACAGAGTATTTTTCTCAAGAAAAGTTGCACCTCACCTGCAATAAAGATGTTTCTCAAAGTTAGGGGTATTTACATTTTTTTTTTTTTTTTTTTTTTTTTTCCAACTCAAAAGATAGATCTTAAAACTGTCTCAAAGCTGCACAACTGATACATTAATGTGTTTGAAAACAAGAAAGATGTTCTCTGAAGCTCTTGTTCTGCGAACTGAGAGCCCACAAAGAACTGGAGAGACAATGATGGTTTAATAGAGTTGGTTGCCCCTCGTTCTTTTAATCTGCTGAATTAGATTTCTTAAATACAATTGGAAAGATATTTAATGTTTTCCTAAGACTGAATTGCTGTGTGAGTAGTTGCTGATGTGGTAATGATGGAGTTAGATAAACGAGAAGGGAAGGCAAAGGCAGTGTCTCTCTGTAAAATGTGATGAATGCACACAGTAAGGTAAATGTGTGTGTCCTGATTGCAGTAGTGTTATATATCAAGTTTAGTTAATTTTTCTGCAGGGATGTGAGAGACTCCTTTCTTTAGCATTACTGTACTTTTCCTAAAGCAGCCTCACTTGCCTAAGAACTTGTAATGTATTGAATCAGTTTAGTACTTTTATTTTGCTGAACTGTAAATAGTCTTTGAGTCATCTTCACTGGGCTTTTTCTAAGGGGATACCATGGAATAAGTATATGGGAGTGAGACATTTCAATTGCTGTTGATACTCTTGGATTATCCAATTTAACGTAATTACCTCTTTAGGCTTGCTTTCTCTTTTTTTTCCTGACTGTAAATTCCTTTGGGATTTCTTGATTTGATTTTTTTTTTTCTTTTTTTTCAACAGGATGTCTAGTAAAGTTCTGGGCACCAATACTGGCTACTTCCAAATCACAGCAACTCTTGTTCCGCATTGTGGATTGCTTACTGCTGCCACACTCTGTGCTCCAGCAGGACAAAGAGCTGCCTGTGGCTTTGCTGTCTGCCATTCAGGAAAGCCTACCTCTTTATCTTCAGGTAAATATCTGCACTCTATTATCAGCAGACAAACGTATCTTCAGGAAACGATTCATATTGCAGAGGATGTTTTCTTTTTCCCTAATCAAGACAAGTGTTGACTGAATTTAAAGAAGAATCAAGGAGATTTTTCTTCTTGTAGAAGTAGAAGAAAAATGCCACCCCATTGGCTTTCTTGTCATTGCATGCAGCTATGCTGTGGTACGCTTCAGAGCTGCTAGTCTAATTAATCGCTGTATGAAGAAAGCTTTTAGCCAACCTGTTGTTTACACTGGTCTCTGATGTGAGACATTTCTGAAACAGTGGATCAAATAATTTTAATATGTAGCAAGGCACTTGTTGAAATGACAGAGCAAACATGTTTTAAATCATCCCTGACTTGGCTAACTGTAGATACTTAATGATGAGTTACTCTCTTTTTTTGCTGTTTGTTTGGGTTATTTGTTTGTTTGCTCTTAGGAACAAAAGAAAATTCTCAGCATATCATGGCAGTTTTATCTTAATAGTTTGAGAATGTTTTGCTGAATCGAGTTCCTGCTGCTTATGTTTACATGACTGAAGCCTTCTTGCCTGTTACTCTTCCTATTCTTCCCTCAGTTTACCTATCAATCTTGAAAGTCTGTAAGGCTTGTTGATGCTGTAGAAAGAGACTAATTCCTGCTGGTGAGGAAGAGAAAATAATATATTTTCTAAAGAAATAAGTTGGCATGCTTTTCCTTGTACATCCTTGGGACTTCTTTTTTTTTTTTTTTGCTTCCTATTTTCTCTTTCCTCTTAGTGTTCGTTTTGACTGCAGTCTTAACTGATTACTTTACAGGATTGTATTGTGAAACAGTGCAGTGGTGACATTGTAAACATCCTTATTCCTTTCAAAAGTTGTGTGGTGATCGATGGCATGTCATATGGAAGTGAATATGATTATATAATGATGTGCAGAATACGACTTGCCTTACTGTTCAGTAGGTATTTTCAGTAGCTATATACATGTAGGACCATCTGGACACTGATATTACCACAGAGTGTGACTGTCTGCTTGCTAATTTGGTATTTTAGTCGGAGAGCACTGTTTCTCTGTAGTCTGCACATACGGATGTAGTTTTAAGATGAAGCCACTCCAGTTGGTTTTTAAATCCAAGTGTTATGGACCCTTGTTTCCCGTTTTCTCTGTCAGTCTCTGACTTTCTGACCTCCCTGTCATACTCTTCAGCAGTCTGCTGCATAGTCTGTGTGCTTTCCAACCAAGCTAGATGATCTTACTGACCAAATAGTTTATTTTAGACAAATGCTGGTTCTAGAAAACAGTAATTCTTTAATTTGACTAACACTTCTGGAGAGAGAAGACAAAAAGAAGAAAAATTATTTTTCCTGTTTCAATACAGAACCTCTACATTTTATTAACTGTTTGCAAACTGTTTACAAAGTTAGAACATTTAAAAGTGCTTCAGAGTGTTTTATTCATTCCAAAATACTGCCTTCCCCATTATTTGGGAAACTGGAAAAATTCCTGTTTGGAATCAACTCAAAATGAAAATATTTCAGCATCAGTTTAAAAAAAACCCAACCTCTCTTAGGACTGCTTCTGAGCTCCTTTGAGATAGAATGGATTCTAGGCACTCTGACTTCTCAGGTTATTTTTTCACAGTTGGCTTAAGCCAAGTTGGCTTAAGGCTAAATTTGTTCTTTCACCCCCATGTGCATTACCATTTAATTTGCTTTAATAATTCTGTGAATAGCAATTTGTGAGCTCATTCAACTAGTAACTAGCCCCACAAAACAAACAAACAAACAAAGGGGCATATCAGAAAAGTGATAAAAAAGCGTATATGGGAAGTAAAGCATGTAAATGTGGTGGGAGGAAAGACAGAGAAACAGAGTCCTCTGGCAATAACCCACTGTCCTGGTTTTGGCTGTGACAGAGTTAGTTTTCTTAGTAGCTGGTACAGTGCTGTGTTTTGGATTTAGTGTGAGAATAATGTTGATAACACACCAATTATTTAGTTGTTGCTAAGTAGTGCTATCCTAGATCAAGGATTTTTCAGTTTCCCCTTCTCTGCCAGCAAGCAGGTACACAAGAAGCTGGGAGGGAGCATGGCCAGGACGCCTGACCCAAACTAGCCAAAGGGATATTCCATACCACAGAATGTCGTGCTCAGTATATGAACTGGGGGCAGTTGGCTAGGAGGGGCAGATTACTGCTCAGGCATCGGTCAGCAGGTGGTGAGCAATGGCATTGTTCATCACTTGTCTTTTCCTGGGGTTTTCAGTTGTTGTTTTTTTTCATTCTCTTTTTTTCATTATTATTATTATTATTACTATATTTTTAGTTATTAATCTATTCTCAACCTATGAGTTTAAGTTTTTCCTCAATTCTCCACCCCATTCCACCAGGAGGTGGTGTGGAGGAATGAGCAAGCAGCTGCGTGGTTCATAGTTGCTGACTGGGGTTAAACCATGACACCCACCTTGGCTAAGTTAAACTACTGGTGACATGTGTGATCAGACTTTCCTTAGGTGGCTGCCCTATGTCTGATGTCCATTTGTGGAGGTGGAGCAGTGGTATTTTGGTGCAGGAGCCTTAATTGACCCTAACGTTAGACAAACATTGTTCTGTAGTTTTCTCCCAGTTAATATTCTAGTTTACAACTTAATCCTTCAGGAGTTACATGAAAATAAAGAAACGGGAATTTGGAGACCATACAAAATATCTTCTTATACATGCAAATTCTTTATTCATAGTCGAAGCATAAAAGCCCTTTGTGACAGATGCACTCAACACCCTTGAGTAGCATTTCTACTCAGAGGTCTTTTCAATTCTTTCTTTTTTTATTTCCAGTCTTCTGAAAAGTTCAAGACTCCATCTCAATCTTCTCTTCTTGTCCTGAATTCTTCTTCAGCAGTGTGGGCTGCTGCTTCTTTTTCCAAAACAGCCTCCTTAGATCTCAGAAAATGTCTTAGTTTGCAAGCAATGGTTTGCAAAACCTCCCTATTTCCAGAGCTTTTAACAGCTAATCTTAATTGTGGTTTATTTGATCCTTTTATGAGGGTTTTGAAAGGATTTGAAATCAGTCTTAGTAGCAGGTAATTAATTTCACACAGTCATTGATGCAGCAATCTTACTAAATCCTAAAGAGTTCCTGAATTGTATACAAAAAGGTTCCCCAAATGGTCACATATGCTGTGTAATGGCAATGCAGCTTGCCACGCAACTTGGGCAGCAGGCTTAAGAACATGGACAATGTTGTTGCCACTGTGCTGTACTAAGAGAGGGCATTGCTTTTGTTCATCACCCTATAATGGTGGAGGCCATTTTTTCATCTTCTAGGACAACATACGAAGCTCCTTCTCTCTCCACAGCATAGTTCATTACCACCTTCACAATTCACCAGAACTGATGACTGTATCTCACTTTCCTTCAGCACCCCAGACCCACAAGTTTATTTTTAATAGATCAAAATTACAGACTTTGTTTAATTTTACATAAGCATAAATGTCAAGTGTGCTAATTAACACTAGACATTGCATTTCTCTCTCCTTAATTCAGACTGACTATATTTACTTGTTATGTTTGTGTTCATATATAAATTTGGATTATACAGTTGTGCCTTTTGACAGTTATTAGGCAGCTGGTCTGTCCTCTACTATACATTCAACTTATCTAGAAGTTTCCTTTAATCTCAGTCACTGATACTGCCTTGTCAAAATAGCTTAGCTCTAGTACCTTTAAACTTTTTTTTTTCTCACCTAAAGGGTTACTCTGTGGATATTATTTCTGTGTCATCTGTTTTGATAATATTTGATGACCTAAGAAAGATTTTGTTGGGATATAAGATCAAAATTGTCCTCCGAGTTGTTTGACGGACTTCAGAAAGTAAAGCAGGAATAATGAACAGCTATTTCATAATTTTATGGGACTGTTCTTAATTATGAGATAGTGAGGCATGTGAAATCTAACTTGAGATATTTTGTCACTGTAAAGAGAAGTTGAGTTGATCTGTGTGATAGTGGATCACTGAAGCTTACCAGAGGAAATATGAGAGCAGTTGAGATTGCTTTTGAATGGATTTTTGGAGAATGATTTGGAGGAATTTTGATATGCATTTACCCGTAATATGCGAAAGAACTGAAGTGGTGTACAGAACTTATTTTAGAGAAAAGATACTAGTTTAAATATATCTTGCAGAATACAGTGTAGGTGCATGAAAAAAGCATAATATACATAATGATGGCAAAGCAACATACCCTGCTTGATTTATCAGTGTTAAACCTGTCTAAACACAGAAGATGGTTGATTTCTGTCTAAATACCGGAGAGTGTTGAAAGAGCTTAATTCTAAGTAGTGCTTGGCACATACATTTTCCAGTGATTTTAATGGGCCTGTGCAGGCTCAGCATTAGTCAGAGATCAGACCTTAAAAGCCCTCCTGTGAGTCACATCTGTGGTCCGATATTTGAGCAAGCTTATTAATATGTTTTGTGAATTATAGTATGTGTTTAATAGGAATTGTACAACATTAATTGGTGAACAGCAGATTTATTCCAACAGCAGGACCAATATTATAAGTCATCATTAGGTAGCTTGACGTTTCTGCAGTGAATAGTTCCAGTAATCCATACTAATCGGTTCTTCGCTCTCCACAGGTGATTTACAGATATATGGATAAATCAGAAGAAAGAGGCAGCTCTGACCACAAAAGGTTCCTGCAGTGAACACGCACAGGAATCGGTTGCCTTTCTGCGAAAATGGGGAGCAGATGTTGTCATGCCCCTCTGCTCCCCTTAAAATGTCTTTGTTTTGGGGGTTATTTTAACCTCAGAAGATGGCTAAAGAACATAGTTAAGAAAGAGAGCAGCAGCTCTATCTACCCTTTAATGTCCATCTGCTTTGTAGGGATTGTCCTAGGGGTCTGATGTGATTGATTTCAGATCTCTGGTCCCGAATTGAAGTCCAGTAGCATGTGTTTCTTTTCTCTCTCATATGAACAGTAGCTTCCTTCATCTCTGTTAATTACTGGTAGGATTTAAAAGAAGAAAGTTCTATGTGATTTTCTTGTAATCACATCCCTGGCCAGCGCTGCCCAGGATATTTTGCCATTGTACTGTGAGATTTGCAGCTACAGTGCAGTGTTGGTAACTTATCCCTTGTGCCACTTGGGATAGGGCGTTGTCAGACCTTGTGCAGGTCTGTTGCTCTCTGCACTTATGTAAGAAAAAAAGAGTCTAAAATAAAGAACACAGTGTTGAGCTACAGTCAATGAGCCTTCAAAAGAGAAATCCAGGTTGTTCTCTGGAAACTTTTAAGGAACAGTAGAAACGTCAGGGTCAAAGGTGTGATGATTCTTCCCTGAAGAGCTTTGATGCTGTAGATGTGCCCTTCATGTGTAGAGGACTGATTCATAGATTTTACTACTATGTAGAAGAGAAGGATTTTTTTTGTTTGGGGGTGTTTTTCTGGCTCTTGATAAGATGAAAGGTGATTTTTCTCTCTGTTTCACTCAAAAAAAAAAATTTGTATCTTGGAATCCATTGGTACTAATCTTTTAACTTTCATTAGGAAAACTGATGAGGGTCCTCCTATTGAAGATAGAGTTTTGGTTTACATGGTTTTAAAAATTACACCTTTTTTGAGAGGCAGCATCTCTGCCTGACCCACCAAAAAGGAACATAGAATACTTTCTAAAGAAAATATTTGATTACAAAAAAAGCGTTTTCCATGTTTTTAAACACTTCTTACCAGCTGTCCTTACAGGGTTTCAAGAGCACTCTCTATCCTTATCAGAGAACTAAAGAAAAGAATCACTAGTTAACTTATGTCCTTTTTTTCCTCTCTAGTCAAGAAGCATATCTTTGGTTTGGGGGATTTTTTTTCTTTAATCCTTTCCTCCTTTTTCAGATTACATCTCTCCCCATCCCACACCCCCAAAAAATTAGAAATGGTTTACTTCAACTCAAAAAAATTAAAAGGATCAGCCTAGGCTTGTTGAGCCATCTTCAAGTGAAACTGTTAGAAGATGTGCAAAAATTCATGTTCCTTCAACTATGTAAATTTTAAAACTTTTTGCTTTTTCTTGCACCAATGAAGTATCTTTAGGATAATTTATTAAAAACTAACTTTCATTATTTAGTCATAACTGATTTCTTCTTTTCTTCATACTATGTAGCTTTTGTTGATCCTGAATTTGTAGAACTGTCTCATTTTAGTAATTATCGTTGTTAGTTCTTCACAGGTGCTAGGTTCTTCGTGTATTCCTTCACGTGTCCTCTGTAAGGTTGTGATATTCTGTGTGTTCCTTTTATCAAATAGTTTAATAGACTTTTTCATAGGGTTTTTTTTTTATAGTGTTAAAACAGTCTAGAGTCTTAAGAGTGCCAGCTCTGATTTTGGGATTATGGAATATTTTCTGTCATCTTTGTGAGAGCTGTAGTACAGAAAGCACAGTCAAGACTTCTTTATGCCTGCTGCAACAACTTATTGAAAACACCAAACACTCAAGTTTGCATACTAAATAATCTGTCATCTGTAATAGTTTCTCTGTGTCTACTACTTGCCAAGCAGTGGTTTTAAGACTTCTGATATAGCAGCAGCTGCTTTTTCCTACAAAATTTTGCTGTATGTACACAAAAAGAGGAGAGTATCTGAACTGTTTATCAAAGCCCCAGTTCAGGAAGCGTGTGTTTTATCATTGGGACTTAGCAAAATTACCAAGGAGCTCTAGAAGTATGTGAAGTTAGACCCTAACCAACATGCCTGTGTACAAGAGGGCCACCTACAGCAAGTCTTCAGGCGGGTTCTGAAGCACCTCATTTCTTAAAATCTCAAAATCTCAAATCTCTCTGTTTACTGTGGAACCAGAAGTGGGAACTCTCCATTTCAAGAAAGTGCCAAGAAAACTAAGCTATGTCTCAGCCTGCTTTTTTTCTGGAGGATTGGTCTCTCATGTTTGCACAGACAGGTACAGATGAAAATCTTTCTGGGGAGGAACTCCTATGTAAAAAGCAACAGAAATACTCTTTGCCAGTAGCTGTCTTGAACTATTCATTCATATATTAAGAGCATTAGTTTACCTCAGCAGCCGTTAATATTCAGGCAGATAGTCCTGCTGCCAAAACTGGAGCCTGGATTACAGTGCTTGTGGAGGTTTGAAGTACTGTTGAAGTTGCTGTCTAGGGAACTCTGTGCTTGACCTTCTTTTACACCTTTTTTCTTGTTGGACAAAACTATTGTGAAAATTGAATTTTCAAGAGGATTCTCTTTTTGCTAGTGACTGTGTCCCTTGTGATAGGAGACAAATATTTTTTCTTAGTGATTTGTTGTTCTTCCTTTCAGTAATCAAAGGAGGGGGAAGGAAACTCTTAATTTTCTCTCACAGCAGCTTGTACCAGTAAGAATAACACTAATTTTGTCAGAGATGTACTGTGTATATGTTGTATAACTATGGGTAGTGTTCAGATAGGCATTTTCTGGGCAAGTACTTTCGTTATAGATTTTTCTTTGGATCAATATAGCTTATATTGGATAAATCACAGCAGATTTAGCCTTATCTTAAACAGATTTTAAAAAACCCTGTAAATACCTTATAAATGGTGCCTAACTTACCCTAATTTGTTCACACTGTAAGGAAAATTTTTCTTGTCAGACCACAAATCTAAAGTGCTCATTTTTCTATGTTGTTTGTACAAAAATTTCACATGGTGCTTTACAAATGAGGTATTCTCTCTCTCCCTTCATAAATCTTACCTGACTAATATACTTTATGAGACCATATACAGAGTTGAAAAAGAAAGGAGGAGCTCTTGGGCACAGAAACACTTCTCAAGTCTGAAATGCCAACATTTTAATTCAAATTTGAAGGCGAGATTGCATGTCCTAAAGGTTATCTTCCAATATATTAATTAGTCTAGTAAAAGAATCTTCTCTTGTTTTCAAGCCTTGCCCTGGCGAGGTTTTCATTTGTAGACCATCATATCTGCAGCAAATTACTGATGCTTATTTGTCATGCAGTAGTCACTATGTGTGCAGCAGTTTACAAAATGTATAGCAAGTATTTAGCCTATGGTTGTTAAAGATTTATTCAAAAGTACTGTTAAAAATTTATTCAATTTCTCACTTTTAAAAATTTTCTTCTACAGGGCCTGTCCTTTATATGTTGTCAGTCCCAAACGCAGTGTGCCTATTTAAATCAACTGCTTGGGAGTATTATTCAACAGTATTTTGGACGATTTCTCCCTTCTTCTCCAACTGCGCCTGGAGCTGGACAGCATCCTATGCTGACTGCTTTATGCAGTTCCATTACAGCCCCCCAGATGCTCCGACTAAGGAAGACCACTCTGCATGTTGTAAAGTAAGGACCAGTGAAGTAAAAAAACATCACTTATTCAGATTTCAGAAAACAGCTAATGAGGAAGGGAATGCTGCTCTTCTTGATAACTGGTGGATTGACTATTAGAAGATCTTGTAAGCTGCTGTGCAGGGAGCAAAGGAAGGACAGCGTGTATAGAGCAGGAGAGTAAAATTGGGAAGATTGGGAGACTACTGAAAGAATCATTGAGGGTGGAGCTTCTAGACTACAAGGAAAAAGTCCCATGGGGCCACATGAAAAGCAAGTATTTTTCTAGAAAAATTGCACTCCAACATATGTCATCGTATGTTTGTGTCTCGGTCTGTATTTAGGGTCACAGAGTCGCAGTGCATGGGAGGCCTCGTTGCTCTATAAGTGTCAGGGTATACGTAGGTGTACCAGCTACCCAGGGAAATGGAAAATTTGGGATGTGGGAAGAGGGGAGATGTAGAGGCAAGGAGAAAGTACTTGTTCGCTGTGCTGACACTACTCGCATGATGTCAACAGCAGCTATAACTGCTAGGTCTCTTCTGCTGAAAAGCCGAAGCTTTGTTTTATGTACTGCAGAACAGGGAACAATCTGTACTTATTGTCTGTGTTGGGAGAGGAATTCAACACACTGAAATATAATGTGATTGCTTATACCCAAGGTAATTGTATTTTTCTGCATTAAAGAGTGTATGTACATGTTGATCAAGAGAATTTTAGTGTTGATCTTGGGTAAATATTACAGGCGGTCCTGTAAGTGAAGCCTGTATTATCGCATATTGAAGGAATGAATTAAGATTTCATAGTCCTATTTCTGACATGTTTTTAACTTACAAATACTCAGACTTTATCATCTTATGTTCTTTGTGAATGTGTGCATGCATGTGTGAATTTTAAGGTTGATAGTGGAAAATAACTTCTGAAAGTGTAGTGGCATTTGGTGACTTGTAAGACATGAAACATTCCTTAGTGATCTGGGAAGAATATCTTAGAACTGAGCAGCAGTCTGATTTACAAACTGTTGGGTGGTCAGGAGGCAGTCAGTAGTTCTATACATAAATACGAGTTTGCTAGCTGTTTTGACATATGAAAACTAGTGAATGTCTTGCTGCTGCAAAGAGGAAATTGAACCATGAGATCAGGAGTGTATTATCCAGGTCAGAGAACCATTTTAGTGGAAGAGCACCCCCCCAAAAAAAAAAAAAAAAAAATTCAGTGTGAAATCTTCATTGTAAATTAACAGGACAGAAGATTTCAGAGTTGCTAATACTGAAGTGAGCAAGACCACACGATACAAGGAATATACAAGGAAAGCATTACAACTTTCATTTGCCAAGTTATAGCAGTGCTCTGAAGCTGTGCAACGAAATGCTCAGATCTCTGAAAGTCAGGTTTCATTTGAAAGTTGTAGAAGCGTGCCTTAGTAAGTTTTTAACAAGGATGGTGATTTTTAATTGATACGTTGCTCAGTAAACATGCATGCCTTTTTGGGGTAGCTACTGCTACACAATATTAAATATCTAAAAAGTTATTTTGCAGCTTCTGAGAGTGCTCTTGCTAGCTGATGAGTAAATGCTGTGCTCTTTTTACCTGCACTTTTCTGTCCTGAATGCTTCAATTTAAGCGCACTGTCTTAAGATTTCAGTAATTTGTAATTAGTGAATTAACAGTAGTTCAGATTTCTTGTATTCTTTTGTGGAAGAATAATCAATCAAACCATTCGGATTGGAACATTCAGTGTGCGTGGTGTCAAAATTTGCTCTTGTTGCAGATCGACGGGTCACTTTTTATCTTTGTGACAAATTTTATACTGGCCATGATTGTGTTAATTGTGACGGAGCAAAAGCAGACATTGGCTGTCCTGTTACAACATACTGTTGACAAAAATAAAATAACAGTACCAGTATAACAGCAGAGCTGTTATAACAAGTTGGATTGTGAGTTGACAAAAGCACATAAAGCTAAATAAAGTAATTGAACAGCAGTTGTATTTTGGACGTTGGTTTAGGGTCTTAAAAACTTGACTTCTTTTTTTTTTCGGTTATTTTATGAAGCTGCCTTTATATTTTAACTTTTGTAGTCACACTTGGCTTTTTAACTTTGATTATCATAGCATATTTCTCACTTCCCTCAACAGAAGAGTCAGATGGCATCACTTGTCCAGTGAATAAATTGGGAGCCTTTTCTAAGGCTAAGACAAATAGAAGCCATTAGTTGAGCCTAGATAAAGATAGAAATCGATGTAATAGACTTCCTGTTGAAATACCACAAAGTTATTTTAAGTTGTATGGTGCTTGCATTGAATGGAAAAAACCCAAATTATAGACTCTGTTTTGGTTTGCTTTGTCTTCCCAGTGAAAATTACATGCAGTTCAAAGGTAATGCTCCACCACCTCGCTTGGCCTCAGTTCTTGCTTTCATTCTTGACGTACTTCAGAGAACTCAAAGCACTGAACTATGTGACATTGAATTGGTTCTCCCGGCCGTGTTGAAATGCATGGTGTTGGTTAATGAGCTACAAGGTGAGCCTCTTGTTTGCTTTAAATACCTCTCTGCACACCTGTAAGCTTTTTGTACTGTGGACCTTCTTTCATTCCAATATTTCAGACTCTTAAATGAGGTGAATGAGATACTTTGTCCAGATAAACTGGACAAGCTTTCTTTTTTCCTTAGCTGGTCTGTGACTTCTGTCTCCAAGAGGCAAAGAAGTCCTGCCTTGTTTCACTCTCTAATGAACTAATGATCAACTTCTCAGAAATCTGAAGAGCATTTCCTTTCTCCTCATCCTTCCCATCTCATTTATCCCAGACTTGGTAACTGTGGAAGCTTTCTTGCACCAAAAGGTTTGAGACCAAATAAGACTAGCGTATGCTCTCTCTATAGAGGCATGATAAATGGATTAAAAGTAGCATGTTGCTCTCTAAAGGCATCTTTGAGTCTTCTTCCTTCTTTTAGCATGCTTTGTTTGGTAGTGAGAACTTCTTTATTTTTAGCTTCTTAAAAAATGAAGCACTCTGTTCACCCCACAGTTGTATAATGCATGTGTGCATAAACTCAAAATTTCCATCTCTTGCTGCCATTGGAGGCATTAAGCAAAATGGGGATTCACCTCTGACTTCTGGAAATTTTGTGTTTAAAAAAGGACTTTTTGATTCTGGTCTATAAAAGTTTCAAGATGTGCAAGCATACCTGCTTTGCAACGCCCTGTGGAGTAGAATGAGCTGAATGCCTTGTGCTGCTGTAACCATCAGCTCACTGCCTCCCTGGACAGGGCTCCACCAACCCCTTGTAGAAAATTCCTTGCAGCCCAGTTCCACCTTTATAAAGGAAGAGCTGTATCTTGCAACTTGAATACTTATTTGGAAAAAAATAAGGGGAGGAGAATAGTAAGGGTTTGCTTTGGTTTGTGTTGGGTTTTTTTTTTTGGGGGGGGGGGTCCCCTTAAAAAAAGATAGAAGGGTGGAATTCAGAACAACATCCACCATTGAAAGTAAGGAGTATCTGTATAGCTTTGGGCAGGATATAATGCCATGACTGCTTTTCTTTAATTCAAATAGGAATGATTAAAGAACTCAAACAAAACTTGAATTTAAATAAAATCTCTATTTCCACTAAGTGTATATCTATTTGCTTTGTCTTAAAGAGACTATAGTGTACTTAAAAATCTGTATGTTTAAAGGATAATGGTGGTGAAAATAAGACTTTTGCATAAATCTGTGATTCATTCTGTTCTTTATAGCCAATCTAACTGCTCTCACAGTCATTTGCCTTGCATCAAAGTAAGATAAAAGCGGTTTTTTTCTCATTTAAAAATTGTAGTCTTCATGAAAGACATTCTCCAGATGGTCAGTTCAAGAGCTCAGTGTGAATCTTGTGATTTTTCTTTTGCAGTTAAAAAAATATCTACAGACCTTGTACAGTACATGGTAGAATGCTGCCAAGCAGGGTCAGGAGGAGAACGTGCCACCCAGCTGACTTCTGTATTTAGGTAACCAGAAAATATGCCAATTGGCAGGGAAGCTACTGCAAGCCAATTGACAGCAAACATGTTTTTTCTAAATAACTAATTATCCTTAACATACTGCATTGTCACTTGTTTATGGTATTTAAATAGTGATGCTTTTGGCACTGGTTTTAAACATGGCTTGGCCAAAAAGCCAGAGAAAAAAAGTAGAAGAGAGCAATATACCTGCTGTCTCATGGATTAGGTACTGTTTTAAAAGGTATAGGAGAGGTATGTTGCTGCTGCAATGGGAGAAACCCCTCGTGAATGGGGATGGTCACTATTAGGTCCTGTGAAAATGTGTGCGCCTAATTTGAAGCGTATATAATGGAGATCAAATTCTCATACAACAAGCTTAGCTTTTTTATTTTTTAATTGATGTGATTTTGTGACAAATAATAGATTGAGTATTATAATGTAAATTATACTGATCCATGCCTCTGCAAAATGAATCCTATTTCTCACATGGATACAGGTAGAAGAGCTGCATGACCTGAAGACATTTTGCAAATCTAAGCACTGCTGCTGTACTGGGTCATGTCTAGATGAAAGCTCCAGAGGGACTTGCTGAAATAAGAATGGATGTTTGTGGGCATGCCAGTCTCCCTGTACATGATATATCACTTTCATGGGATGTTTAATCTCTAGGGTGTTACTTCTGATTCGAATGTAATCTGTGATCTTTAAAGGCCTCAAACACTCAGGAAGACAAATGGGTGTGCTTCCATCCAGTGGTCTGCCCTGCTTAAGGTCCAGTGGAGCTTTATAAGAAATGCCAACATTATTTCTGCAGACTTGAATCTGGATTTCTTATTTTGTTGGGGGTTTGGGGTTTTTTTAAGTAAAAAATAAATACATGGTTTAATGTATCTGAATGGAAAACTACAAAGTGCAGTGCTCTGGAACAAGTAAGCCCTGGTGAAACAGAAGCAGAATCTGACAAATTGCTTGAAAATAAACGTGTGGGGTTTTTTAGCATTAGCCTTTAAAAGCATGGCTTCGTTTGGAAGAAGTATTCCATGTAGAGTATTTCAAGTGTAACAATATGAAAATTGCCATGCAGCCAGATTGCTTGTTCTGATTAGACTCTTCAGTTGTTCTTGGCATTCTCTCTGCATCTAGTTCCGACCTTGCATTAAATGCCTCTGTGTCCCCCTCAGGCAGTTTATCCAGGACTACACCGCCGTGTATGATCACCGGGTTTTCAGCATACTAGAAACAGTGGCAGTCTTGGATCAGACGTTAGTTACCAGCCTGATTCCCACAATCACACAGTCTCTGAAGGATTCAGAGCACAAACAAGGTCTTGGAAGAAATGCAGCACAGAGGTTTGATTTTTAATACAGTTTTTTGACAATGACCAGTAGAGGTTTATTCTCTTGAAAGAAAGCAATGTTAGACAGCAGCACACATATTAAAAAATGAGTGATTTTTTTAAGTGTGTTCATCCAGAAATCTCCCTCTGCTCAGGCCTTTCATGGTTTTAAGACATCTATATTTGCTAAAGATTTTCAGAGATGTTTTGATGCTAGGGCTACAGACCCCAGTAGAATTTATGTGAAGCCAGCCAGATTCCTCTGCTCACTACACTCTATGTTGCAAAACAGAATAAAGAAGAATTCCTGCCCCAAAGAATTATGTCAGTCCCTGCTTTAGAGGACTTCATGGGTCATATCTAAAATCACTGTATAATCAGGTGTGATCTTAGATGCCTGGAAAAGAAATGCCCATGGCTTAATTTCAAGAGTTGTCTTGTAATATAAACATACAAGAGTTGTGGGTGTCCAGAAGAGGCTGGCCGTCTCTCTCCCATGGGGACAGCAGACTCACACTTGCTCCCTTTGCCCCCAAGAACACAGGACAGAAATGTTTGACTTTTGAATCCATCTAGCATTAGGAAGAAATGGCATGTGAGATGAGCAGCTCTGCACAGACAGTGGTGTCCCTGGGTGCAGATGCAGCACTGAACTTCCAGCACCTATAGAAATGCTGTTACACAACTCCAGGAAGCTCTGCCCAGTGTGGCACCTGAGTCGAAATTGCTGCTCCTGTTAGTTCTGCTCACTGGAGGGCTGGCCCTTGACCCTCCTGTGGTCAGGGCAAGTAACAGGCCTCAGCGTTTGCATTAATGCCCATACTGGGACTACTCAATGGGTAGGATCCCAGTCACACCTCTGGCTGGAGAAATTTTGAGGTGCTTATTAGCAGGGCCTGGGCTATAAGAAGTCCAAAAGACAGTTGTATAAGAGTGTAACTCATGAGACAGTAAAGGGTAGTCAAAGGGTATTAATTTTCCATTTAATGAAAAATAAATTATTTGTAATTATATTACTCACTTTTTATTATCTTCTACCAACAAATACATTTGCTTTTATTTAAGGTAATTCACCCAAGGTCAGACTGAAGTACCATTATATGCAGGATTTTCATACTGTTTTCTTTTGGTCTTTTGATAATGTATTTCACAGCCAATTTTATTTTTTTAAAAAATACTGTTAATAAGGTAAAATTGATCCCTTTTACCTACAGAATATGAAAAAAAAAAAAAAAAAAGCAGGTGGTTTGAGCTTCCTGAAATATATGCTTGGAGATTTCTGAAGAGCTAAGTTTCTTTTAGCTTCATAATTTAACATATATATTATCTAATCTGTTGTTGATGTTTTGTGTTAATAATTTGTATTCAGAAATTGCTCCATTACCCAGCAGTCTAGGGTGATCCATGAACAGTTTATTGTAAGAACACTAATAACTGATTTTTTTTCTCTTCGGTCCTGGCCACTAAATAATATTATATTAACATATTCTGTGCAATTATTGTAGACATTAAACTGCAAACCCATGTATATATAAAAGAAACCAACTTCAGAAGTTAGATGCTTATAGTGGTGATGTCCAGTATTATTATTGCAGGGAACTAGAATGAAAACTGCATTTTTGTTTGCTCAAGTTAGTACTTCATTAAAAAGATATATAATTAGTACAGATCTAAACGTCAGAGGCAGTATAATTATATTGTCCAGGAGAGTATTAGAATGAACTTCAGGTGAAAAGTCTTGCCAATGCATACATGCTCTTCTGGCAAATCCACTTGAGTAACAGTCCCCTTCTGAATTCCAGGTTTATTTTAGAACAGTCACTGCCCTTTGTTGAGGATGATGGTCTAAATCTGTGTCAGTGCCAGCCTGCACCCTAGTGCCCATGGCTCGCGTCATTGCGCTGCGGCATAAGGCACAGAGATTTCTTGTGCAGAAATCAGATAGAAAGCATGATGACATTTGAATGCCAATCTCATCTAAGCCTTGGAAACTCATGTTTTAAATTTTTAATAAAATATATTTCACAGCATTTTACTAAACAAGTAGACTTCTAAGAATCTTCACTACACTAGTAGCCATAAACAAGGCAATCTTTATTCTTTTTCCAGCCTTGCCATGCTGAAAATTCACAGCAAACAAAGCAGTTGAATAGATGAGGGGTGGGGGCAGAGGGGAAGAGTTACTGTGTTCTAATATCCCAATATGAAAACAATATGTTTGGGAATTATGTGCTTGTACTCCTAGAATGTTTGAGATTAACATGTTACTTTCTCTTATTTTTTTCAACAGAGAAGCCTATAAAAGACTCTTATCTTACCTCACAGAGGCTGGACAAAATGAGATACAAAAACTGGAAAGTGAGACAGGTTAGCAGTGTGCTGGTGTTTAATCGTTTCCTCTTGAACGTTCTGACACTGTCAGTACCTAAACCTGCATTCTATGACACACTAGCCAAGTTCTTTTTCTTTACAATGGCAATGTCTTTATCAGTTTTTTGTTTCCCCACCCCTCCTAAGTTATGTATTAATTTTAATAATTTCTGTGATATTTGAATAATGTCATGCATCTGAAGAGTAACAGTCAATATACTGTTGAATGGCAATTGAAAGATCCAGTGAACTTATTACACGTTAAATGTCTATATGAGCAGAGCCTGTATTGCAACATAGGAGATAGGATTTCAAAGAATCGAAGTAATTTCACAACTCAGCTCACATTGAGTGAGACCTGACCCTCTTAACACTGTACTTCTGAAATTCTTATTCAGTATGTTCTTAGGAAAATCATAACTTTGTAATTTCTAACTTATTTTAGTAGAATGAAAAAAAGCTGTGATCTTGTTAAATACATTGCATTCACCAGGAATTTCACCAGTATGATAGAGCTATCGTTGGTTGAGAGCGCTTGTATGTATGTTTCATGAAATGTATATAACTGTCTTAACCTCCCACCTATATTAAAATATTACAGTCTTTCAAATTCCAGTGTAAAATCTCTTCTGTTATTGTGGGTAATATAAGAAAAGGTAGGTTCAGATTTCCTGTCCTCTTTCTTTTCAATACTATTTTCTTAAAATTAACCCATATTTACAGTGATCCCACAATCTTTTTATTAGTCGCGACACTGTTAATTATCCATTTAATTTAGACTAGATGTAAACTGTGTGAGGAAAAAAAAAAAGGAGGACAGGCTTCTAAAGAACATATTAATTTAGGGAATTATTCCACTTGATCATACACTAGTAATTATTTCTGTTTGCCTGGGAAGTTGGATCTTTCAAATATTTTGCCGTGTTATGGATTATCGTTTAGGTCTTTCCAGGATAGGTCTAGCTCTGTAACTTTCTCTACTTTTTTTTTTTTTCTGAAGTTCTCAGGAAAGTTCCGTTAATGCCTGTGGTATTCACACTTCTCACTTCCCTCAGTAACCTGTATTACTGAAACTACTTACTGGACTTTGGGAGTGGTAAGTTTGCCCCTAATGGCAACACTGGTGAACAGGCTGCTTCTAAAATTATCCAAATTTTAACTTTACTATATTAATGGGAAGCTGTCTAACAGCTCCACAAAAAAACCCTAAAATCTTGTTCAGAGCAGCTTTTCTTTCATTGCAGTAATCTTATCAAGTCGAACTAGATAATCTTTTTGCCTCAATCGGCTATCGTTACTTCAGATAATGCAGTAACTAAAAGCCTCTTTAGGCTACTTAATAGTGCAGAACATGGAGGTTCTTTTCATTATGGAAGTGACTTACTGAACTTGCATTGTAGTTTCTTGTAAGCTTCTGTACCTGGGAGGAGTTTTATTCATCTCAAGAGGATTGTGCTTCTAAAAAGCTTTTTAAATAAATAAATAAATAAATACCTCTCCAAGAGAGATTAATAGAGATGTCTTTGAAATTTGTGTCCTATCACACAGTAGTTTATGGAGCAGATGACTGACTGTGGTATTACTTCCTGAACGTAAAACCTTTGACTTTTAAAGGATGGAGCAGATATTATAACAAAACATTTAAGGATGACTATAGTAGATTGTTAAAGACCACTATCTATAGTGCCTGGAAGTTTCTGAAAAAGCAACATAGCTTTATGTAAATCTGTAATAGCTCCTGGTGCATGAGAAATTAACTTAAACTGTTTGGAAATTATTATTCTCTGTCAAAAAGTTAATGTGAACAGAAATAAAGCATTTTGCATCATATTCATCAACCACTGCCAAATGGGCAATCTGGTTTGGTCTAATTATTTGGTATGGACATTTGCAGATGTGACTGACAGTTCTGATAATATTAATGAGATGAAGGCTTGCAGACTGTTAGTCTATACTGCCTTACCAAGTATACACCAAAACAACAGTCCAAAATCAGTTAGAAAAGAAGAAAGTGCTGAATTTAATTATAATATAGAAAAAGTAAAGACTGAAAACCACCATGAACTGAAATTATGTATTATGTCTTATTAGATGCTGTCTGTGTAGAGGCTGCTTAGGAGAGTGAACATTATTTAAGTTAAATCTTCCTATATTACTTTACATATGAAGAGTTTGGTTTAAAAACAGTACAAATGTCTAGCTTCCTTACACAATGCATAGAGAACTGCTTAAGCTAAGAGCAGGAGATCCTGGAAAGCTTTTACACTGGTTGCTACCACTGGCAGGAGCAGTTCATTGGCATGTAGATGCAAAGTCTGCCTCTTCACTGTGCTTAATAAACAATAGAATAGAGCCTTGCTGTAAATCAGGTTAAGAGGGGATATGAAAATAAGACTTCCACTATTGGGTGAGTGGTATCCTTAACCTCTGGCAGAGGAAGGGAAGCTTGCTTTCCTCTTCTCCCTCCACCAGAGACTCATCCCCACAGTCGTTTGTGCAAGGTTGAAATTGGTGGGTGTGTGCTGAGGTGTCTGTATTGGACCCTGTACGCAGAGTAGGAAAAGTGTGAAAGCAGCAGCAAGTCAGCTGTGAGTTCTGCCAGGGATCAGTAGCCTGGTAACATGGAGTTTGGCTCTGTGGCACCTGAAAATATCATCATAGGGTTTAGCCAGCAGATACTTAAGTGTGCAGTGACTTTGGACAGCAACTAAGAATAATTTTAAACACCTCAGCAACTCCCTAATGTTAAACTTACATATATCTTTTGCTTCTGGCATTTTCCTGTCAGTGTGTATGGATGCTTTGTAAGTATTTGAAATCTGAAGTGAATGGAACCAGCAGACACTTCTGGTATTACTAGTCAAGTCTTACACCAACCCCAGAGGCTCCATGAGATGGCAGTCTTTTCATGTTCGGACAGGCAATTTCAGGCATCCATTGTCAAGACACTGTAGGGAGCACCAGGACAGAAATCCTCTCCTGACTACAGGGTGAAGATGTGTCACTGCCTTGCCCTGCCTTATGGCTTTTGAAGGCTTTGTTTCTCAGGAGTAACAGATAATGGATGAGCAGCAGATTCCACTAGTGCTGGGCAGATGTCTTTCTCTGCTGATCCATTGGCAGGATGATCTGCTTTCCACTAAGCAATATAGATCAGATGCCTATTTTCCACTCTCCCAAGTGAGTATCACAGGGATAGATGTTGATTACAGGAAAAGGGTTGTGCCTTAAATCCAAGGTGATTTCCAACAGATGAAAAGTATATATCTTTTCTAGAGATATATACCAAGCCTAACTTTGTATCTAATAAAGACTGGTAATTAATACAAGGGCTGTCATTGCCTGTGGAGAAGACAACAGAAACTGCCACTTGGATGTTGCCAGCCCCTGACAGCAGCTGTGTGGATCAGTTTGCTAGTGGGGGCTGTGGTTCCAGGCAGAGGCCAGACCTTAAAGTAGGTGCCTGCAACAGGTGAGCTGAGGATTGTGGATTTGGTAGGGGTCGGTGACTCTTGCAAGCAAGTCACTGGTACCAATACCACCGGTATTTGGACAGACAGACACCAGTGCAGTTCCTTCACACAGCTCATTCAGGCTTTTGTGTCCTCTCACAGGCTTGCAGAGCAACAGCAGGACAAAGGCCCCCACCTGTGTCCTTCCTTCATTCCCTTCTTGTCAGCCATCGCCTGCCCACATGTGCTGTGGTGGAAGGTGATGCTGACTGTCAGCCTGTTGTCTCAAAGCAGCACTCGGTATTACCGGAGGGCTGAAAGGCAAATCGCTGTTGGGTGCAAGATGATACGCTATGGAGACACAGCAGTGGTCTGAGTTAAGAGTCAGGTCAGACCCAATGTGCCAAAGCCACGCTGCGGCTGTGAGTGTGTTGACTGCACTAACATGTCCCTGCTCTAGACAGCTTCGTTCTGCCCCTGCTTGGGTCTGAACATCACCATAAAGTAATAGCCTGATTTTGCCTTTTATAGGATCCTCCTTTGGCCCACATTTTCGTAGCAGCAGAATACTATTGTACTTCTTGGAACAGAAGTGTCTCTCACTGTATGTTTAAAAATAACATTGTCTGCAAAAAGGGACGTTTACTGCACTTGTAACTAACTTCCATAACTGAGAGTGAAAAGATCCTGAGAAAAGGGTATAGTTAAAAATTCTTAATGAAACTCAGAGCAACTTCAACATATACACCTGGGCTTAGTCCTCCTCCCTTTCTACGTATGAAAAGTTGGTGGTATTAACCTAATTTGAACATTAATTAATTACTCTTACTACAGGATCATCATATGTCAATGGAGTTATAACAAACTATTAAATCTCAGTAAGATTATTCTTCTGCCAGGCCACTTACATGGTCCAGGGGTAACAGTTTTAAACTGGAAGAGGGTAGATTTAGGTTAGCTATAAGGAATAAATTCTTTACTGTGAGGATGGTGAGACATGGGATCAGGTTTCCCAGAGAACCTGTGGCTGCCCCCTCCCTGGCAGTGTTCAAGGCCAGGCTGGACAGGGCTTTGAGCAACCTGGTCTAGTGGAAAATGTCCCTGCCCATGGCAGGGGGCTTGGAACGAGATGATCTTTAAGGTCCCTTCCACGTCAAACCATTTAATGATTCTCTATATTTCTTTTTGTTTAGAAACACTAACAATTGTTGACAGGAGACCTGTTTACAGCAGTTGTGAGCCTTATAAGCATCTTCTATGCTGATCTCATTGGCCAGAGGACTGTTCCGGGTAGAAGACTGCTATGCCATTTTCTTTTTGCAATATATAGAATCTGGAGCTGAATAGAAAGTATTTCATTTTTATATTTTCCCTATTCCAGAATTCAGGATACTGATCACCTCTGACCCATTATCATCCTTGTGACATGAAACAGATGTCCAGCACATGATGAAAAGCAGAGAGAGGGAAGTCTGGTTTACCTTTCCTTTAGTAACCTTAAAATGATAACTGAAAAAAAAAAAACCAAACCACCCTTCTGTTCAAAATTCACATTCAACTTCCATTAGTCCCACAAAGCTGTCCCTCTATTTTATAAGAATTTTCCATTTGTTATTGTTATTAAAGAGCAGGAACATGGTAATTTAAATTACTCCTTGCTTTCATTTTCAATGACAAAAAAAAAAATAGAGGGGGGAAGGCACTTGTTTCAATAAAAGAGCTTCTGCAATAGAAAAATTTATGCCTTTTATGCTGGAATAGAGCAGCACACCTATGGAAAGAATAAGGTTCTGCATATCTGTTGTAATTGCACAGAAGAGGAGCTGCCAATAGCATACACTACTTACAGAGTCATTTAAGTAACTTTGATAACTGTCCACCTAAATGAAATGTATTTCCCTCAGGAAACAGAAAAGAGGTTTTATTACGCTCTGTTTTTCCCCCTTTCAGTAGCTTTTGAAAATTATGTATGCATGGGTATTTTCAGTTTAATCATATTTTATAATTTTTAACTATTATTTAAAACTCAAATTCAGTGTAATCAGCCCATCTGTTAGCAATGGTTATAAAATTATGTTGAAGATTAAAATCTGATGCAGTGTCAATATGTCCTAGCATAATTAAGCTTGTTTTAAGATGAATGACTAGGATATGGCTTTTGTCTACTTGAGCAGCTTTAAAATGCTAAACCTTTGGTAGACTTGTATGAAAAGTGAAGGTATGTATAGAACAGAAAAAAAATTAAAAACTCAGTTCTTGCATTTGTAGATGTGGTATCTTTGCAGGCCTTGGGAAATGACAGCAGAGTAATGCCAGATCAAACCCAACTTCACTGTGTTTTTCAGTCCAAACACTATCTTGAATCTACTCTCCTCCCTGCAGAATGTCACACAAACAGGCACTGAAAACGCAAGTTTGCTAAATTCATTATTTGTTTTAGAAAGGGCCAGCATGACCTTGTATGGGCACCAGTGGGAAAATGAGCACAGCATTCACTTACATGAATTGAGGGTATTACTAAAAATATTTACTCTCTGCTTCCATACTTGAAGCATTGCAACATAGCCTAACGTACCCACAGTAAGAGTTAACATTTTAAGCATTTTAATTCTGGCATTACTGTGAAACAGCTATATATAATCATCTCTATTGGAAAACCATTCTTTATGTGGACACTTTTTATACCTTTAAAATGTGTCCTTGGGGAGAAAAATAAAAAAAAAACTGTTTTGCAAAAATAAAACTGTATAAGCCCTTTATATAGTCTATGTGCTAAACTTCCTGCAAAGTCTTCCTCCCCTACAAACTCTGCCTGCAGATGATGTGTTTTAACCTTGCCCTCTTAATTTATTCTACATTCTAATTTTCAATAAACAGATGCCGCCTCTTTTCGCGCTTGTTTCCACATTGTTCCACATTCTGCCTGTGTTGTTTCTGCATGTGTGAATATTCAATTATCTATTTCTCCATGATTCTGCAACTGATGCACTAAATGTCTGTACAGGTTTGGGGGAGGGTAACTGGGGAAGGCAAAACTTAGAGGAAAATAGAGTTACAAAAGTTTGAACCATTCCAAGAATCAGGTACTTTCCCTGAAAGCTGCTAAGTTAAGAAGAAAATCATAAGCCACAACTGGAAATGCAAGGATTACAAAATCACTAATGCACAGAAGCAGAAATGCAGCACACCAACACTTAACGTGTATTTCTTTGGTCAGCACTTGTGTGTGAAATGTTCAATAGAGACCACAGGGGCAGAAAAGGCTGGTGGTGCTGCTGCTGCTTCTGGAAACTGTCTTTTTTGGATTAAAAAGCACAAAGCAGCTGATTGCCGTTGTGGTTATTTATTGCTAAGAGCTGCTAACACATCTTAGAACTCAGAGGTGAAGTATGCTATATAAAGGATGAAATATTACTCTTTACAGGAATGGCCCAAAAAAGGAGATCACAGGACAGGCATAAGAGTGCAAAAGTTCTTCAGCACAGCTCTCAAGACCTTGTGGCCCAAAAGCCTAGTTGCAGATATAAGTAGCTTTAATCTGTAAATCTGAGGAATTCAGGGCATGGACCTGCACTGGTTTCCAAACTTGACAGTTAGTAACTGCTGCTGCATTATTCACTTGTAAGGAAGCACGAGTGAGAGTTCTCACCGGTTGCAACCTGTGCCATTACCGTCCACATTCCCAGCTGGGAACCCCAGTGACTTGTGTGGGCAGCTGCTCTCACGCTGTGCTCATCTGACGCTACTAACGGAACCATCAAGCGTGGAAATAGTCTTATTATGGAGAACTTTAAGGCTCTGTAGAAAAACTGAGCTAAACTGCATTTCAGAGGTAAATACCAAAACTGGTAGGCTGGATAGGGACAAAGGTTGGGTTCAGAGGTTTATGTTTGCCAAAAATGGTATAAACATTTAGAACAGCAGAGGCAGATCTGGTTTCTGGCACACAGGAGCCTGCAACTGGTGCAGTTTCAGAAGCCAGGGACACTAAATGGAGAATGGCAGAGCAAGGACTTCAGAGCAGTTCTTCAGAAGCTTCAGCTCATGGGTTGCCTTTGCCCACGATTCCTGCAGAGCTGCAGCTGGCCCTGAAGCCAGCCTTGCTCTCCCACCACTGGTTCCTCCCTAGCAGAGACCCCCTCAGCCAGAGCAGAGTCCCTGCTAGCACCAGAGTGCTGTCTGCTCTTGCATCAACACCCTTCTTTTTTCTTACCTGGCAATAAATAACTGGTTTTTGCTCACCTGGCAAGAGCTACATGGCATTTTCTGACTTCAGGTGCAGCAAAGCACCCCACCTGTCCTGTAGGTCCTGCAACAGAAGCAAAAGACCCAGATAGGAAAGTGTGGCACAAAAACTTAAGGGATAAGAAGTTTCCCTGAAAGACTTCTCTGTAATCAGTGGAGCCCGATGATTAAGAGCCAGAGCAGAATTCTGACACTAATATGAGCATATGTGTTGTCCTGAGGCTCTGTGGCTGTGGTACCCTTAACTAATTTAATGCAATTGCACAGCTGTTTAAAACGGCTATTCACCAGAACAGACAATTGGTGATAACAACCAGAACAGGAAAAGCCTCTAAAGGGCAGAACAAACATGATAAATAACTTTCTTGCCATACACTCCTGCCTCTCAGTCCTTGAACCACAAGACACATGCTGCTTTGCTTAAGGAAGCTGCCCACTCTGCTCCTCAAAGCCGGGCCTGCATTGCAGCTTGCTGCCACGGCCCAGCAGTGCGCCAGAGCCCTCGCTACCCCTCCCCGCGCTCCCCAGAAGGAGCAGTTTAGAAACTGTTCCATAGCTACAAGCTGTGGTAAGCTATGAGGCCTAGGAATGAAAGCCTCAAGACCAAGTTGAGACATACAAAATAAGCTTTGCACTATATTCTGGAAACACACTGGGCTTTACAAAGTCTGAGAAATTATTGTCTCACCACCTGCAAAGCAGGCAGTAGATGTCAGTTCTGCACCCAGAGCAAAAGCTGGTCATTCAGCTGCAGTGGGGCTCGAAGCCCCAAGGATCTCTACACACACGTTGCGATTATTTTAGCTACCACCTCCTGAAAATGAGACGTAATATGTTTGTGTTACTGCAAGTCATGTATAAATAGAACTTCAAATACTTGCCCGGGCACCAGTCAGATTTTTAAAGTGTAAATGGCATGTTAGGAGAGCTGGCCCTTGCATGCCGATTTCCAGGAGATAAAAGGATCTAAAACAAAAAATCCTGAGGTACAGCTCCCATGCAGCTAGAAAAAAGTATTGCCAGGATACAGGCTTGTTTTGTGTGCAGAGGGGGACACTGTTAGCACTGAGGTTGGTGTGCTAGGCAAAGGCACTGCAGCTGCAGCTCTGCTCTACCCAACAAGAATGAGAAAGCTCAGCAAAAAGCCCCACAAAACTTTCTAACCTAAGAATTACTGGAAGAGGAAAGGTGATCTGCTGTGAGTACGCTGCCCCAGCTGGAGACAAAAACAGTGACAAAGTTCACCTCCCTGTATGATTAACCGGAACCTTAAAAGTTAAAAGCAGCATTTGATTTGGAAACATTGCTCACTGGACAAAGTCAAACCTGTTCTTGTCCAGCAAGCACAGGCTATTGCTGCAGCATACTCTGCACACGGCATTTGCATGAGCAGCAGTAGGAATTTCATAGGTCTGCTCAGATAGCACGGTGGCAGGGAACAGATCAGTAGGTAAAGCAGAGAAGTGCATAATACCCGTAAATCATAAATAGAGAAAGATTTAATTACATGCTTGGTTAATATTTACAAACATTGAAGTTGTTGTTAGATATGTAAATAAACCACAGAAATAAGAGACAGGGGCTGCAGTAGCCAAGCAAAGCCAAAATATAACAGGTTAGAGTATTTATTGTGAACTGGCATATGCCTGGAGTATGGAATGGAGACACACTATATAAACCGAAAGAATAAATAAATAAATATTGACATTGTTCTACACCTGTTTAGCCTCTGGAGACCAGTGATTTGTGGGACCATATGTTGGACAAAATGAGACTTCATTGATAATTGTAAATGTGGTGACCCCTTGCAAACTGGATATTAAAAATATTAAGTAAATGGCACATTTTAATTATACAGTAAAGAGGCTGTTCTCCACCATTAAAAGACTGCAGCTGTCAGGAGGAATTGATCATATGACAGAAGGTAACATTTATTTGATAGTAGACCTTGGTAAATGACATCCCAAATGATCTTTAGATTCTCAGACAAACACATTCAGTTCAGACTTGGGTTTACCCATGAGGCTTCAGTGTCTTTGTCTTTCAGCTGAGACAATTTTTATGTGTTCCTCATATACTATAGGGCTTGTGGTTTTTTATTTTTGTTTTAATCTGCTTTGCAGTATTTAAATTTCAAATGAAGTATTATTAAATGAGAAACTGTAAACGATGGAGTGTGGAATTGGAAGTCAACACATTTGTTATTCTTTTTGCCAAAGGTATCGAGTAAGTTGCATAATTACCACAGTATTATATCATCTTTGTCAACATAAACAGAGCTTCCTATCAACTTTAAAAGTGCCACTGGTAAACAACTGAACGTGCAGACTCCAAAGAAGAGCAGCCCAGGAGGAGCTGAGAGCATCCACAATGCCTTATGAAGTTGCATAAGGAAGTGAAGTAGAAACAGGTAGCAGGTAGTCACCAGCAGAAATGCCAAAGGTTCTCATGTATATGCGTCTACATCTGAGGCAGAGGAGAGGAACTGCAGGCAGGTTTTGTAGCATCCTTCCTGCCTACTGTGATCTGACTTTAAGACAAATGTGTGAAGGTAAAGCAGCAGCCCGTGTGGATTGATTCTTCTCACTGATCCAGAGAAACCTTTCTATAGACAGGGTTTGATTTCCCCCCCACACTTCTGATTTTATGAAGTGCACATTCCTTGTCTCACATTGTGCCAATCCTGTGGTGAGGCACTTGCAGAGTCTGAAGGTTGGGGCACGTGAAATAAGGAGCTGGAAGAAAGCATGCTGCTATTCCGTTGGAAGCAAAGGGGAGCGTAGGCCCGTAGAATACCTCTTCCTTCCCTTCCTTGCTAACATCCAGCACCTGCAAGTCAAAGCGTACAAAATATTGCAGAAGTCAGAGAAGAAAGTTCAAACACGTTTGCTGGCACATACCACATATGTGCTATTAATCCCAACAGAAAGTTAGTTTCAAATCATTTCCTGCATTTGTGGATCTGGTGAACTATTGCCATCCTCATTGCCCAAATCTTCTGCCATCTCAGGCACAGCAGCAGACGGGGACATTGGATCCTGATTCTGGGCAGCAGAACACACAACCATGCAGGTAGGGTGCTCTGCACACAAGTGCTACTGGTACCACAGCGTACAAATCATTTGTCAGCTTGGTGGGATGTAGGGACCAAGGGAGCTCTATGGAAGCTGAGAGGCTAAATAAAGGAATGATGTAAAGAAAATGAAAATATATGGGAAAAGTGGGTATTTTTCTTACAATGGAGAGAGCAACCTTAAATTTGCTGAAATTGAAGATAAAAGGGCTAGTTTTGCTGGTTAAAGACAGGCACACTGCCAACAACTGAGAAGGGGCAGCACACACAGCTCTGCCAAAACACTCATTATACTACTTTCCCCTTTAATGTGGGGACTGTCTCGGGCAGGCTGCCAGTTCACAACCAGTTTGGGGATGTGGACAAATGTCCACTTAAGAAAGCAAGATCCCAGGATCATTTTCACTTGGCACTAAGCAGTATTTAAACCCAGGTGCAATACTGCAAAGTACCTGCTGATTGTAAATGAGCATGTCAGTGGAGTGCAGCCATGGCCTTGATACTGTGCTATTACTCCATCTGAAGCACTGTATGTCAGCTAGTTACCCAAGCTGCAAAGGACTTTTTCCAGTAACAATTGTTACGTACAGTATCCAGCAGCTTACTAAAACTCAAGTATACTATGACTAGAATGTGGTCTTAACTGCTTATCTTGCATTATCTGTTCTTTACAAACTCATGCTAAGAAGTGTTCATTGTAAGACCAGCAGCTCAACATCTAATACATTCCTTTCTTATGCTAAGTCTAACTTCTAGTCTTATGGGACAGTTTGGAGGTGAAATCCTAAAATCCAAAAACTTGGAAGCTAATGAAAATGTTGTTTATCAGCAAAAGTGCAGAAACTGAGATGTAAGCAAGAGTTTCCTTCTGTAACTACCCAGCTGGTCACAAAGTGATGACTGTGATGCAGATTTGTTTCACTCAGAAACATGCAGAAAGATAAGAATTCCTAATTTCTATACAGGAATACCTGAAAGCCATGGATCTGCAGGCAAGCTGCTCTTTATACAAGATGAGAGAGCAGAAGAGTTTTTGGACAACCTATTGCCTACAGCAGGGATCAAAAAACTTCCATTCAAGCTTTGAAGCAGCAAGCATTAGGGTAGGTTGTAGACTGACTGAACTCTGTCAAAGAAAAACTCGTTAACTCTGGCTGCTCTTCAGAAAGACAACTTGGAGAGAAAAGAAAAAAAAAAAAAAAGTCACAAGACGGGCTGAAAAACTGTTAGCCCATGCTCCATCATCCATTTCTACAACCCTTTTACTTTTGAACTTGACTGTGTAACCTGAGAATAGATACCCATTATTCTGCCCAAAACTTGCCAAAGGAGAGACTCCTCAACCCTGTTTTACTAGAATATCTTAGAAGAATGGCATCTACTGGCTCATCTGGAAATATTTTTAATGTCTACAGGATTTCCTCCCTGCATTTATGCAGGTTCAGTGGCTGCATAAGAAACATCCTTAATCTCTCCACTTCACATGCATTTTCCTTTTTGAATAACCTCTGTGCGAAATGTATTTTTGCAAAATTATTGGAAAAGACTTTAAAAGAAACCTAAATCACTCACCTGGATACATGCCAAAGGCTCATTTGTCCAAATCGAATAGCCGCCAACTAAGTATATTCTACCATTGTGGACAGCAACTCCAGACTCATTTTGACCTAAAGCAAAAAAGGAAATAGAAACCACTTTCAGTGTTTAATTAACCCTTTTAACACTGAATGTTGGAGTTCTGTAATAGGATACAAATGCACCTGGCAGTAACCTGACTGTTTCAGAATTCACAACATGTAAGAATGAAGGTGAAACACGAGGGCTGTTCTTTGCTCTCCACAGGAGCCCCGTACGGTGCTGTCCAGAGAGATATCCCAGATGAGCAATAAACTGTGGCTGTGCAGGGGACCATCTGTTGTCTCCCTGGTGGCACAGGTTTTTGTGTGTGTGTATTTCATAGGTGATGGGCAAGCTCCCCACCTGCCTCTAGGCTACTGTCGCACATGAATATCCTGACACACGCAGGCCAAGAGAGCTGAACGCCCGTCACGTTCTGCCCACACCTGTTCCCCAACCCATCCCTCCAGGTACAAGTATGGTGAAAACACCAGAAGCTGCTCTGCAAGCTCATTCCCATTGCAATGGTTTCCTGAACAAGTTTGAAAGCTTTGAAAGATAAATACAGCCTTCAAAAAAAATCTGCACTACACAGTGCAACAGGCACATTTACCACTGGTTGCAGAGATGCAAAGAAAAGGTGAGATGCCTTCTTAAGGTGCCAGTTGTGGAAACAACCCCTCAAGTTGTATCTGAGGAGAGGCTGCTATCTCACAGCATTTACTGGTATAGGGTCAGCTCCGGAATGAGGGTGCCTGCAGTGTCTGAGCTTTTGCAGTTGCAAATCAGATGATGTCCTTCTAAAGGCTGTCAATGCCTCCAGATAATAATTAACCAAAGAGCAAAAGAGATATGAAAAACTAGTTCTGTCTGACAATGTGCAACTACTTTTTAATCTATGTCTCTCTCCCCAGTGTCTGTGAAGTAGTCCTAAAACCTAACTCAGAAACCAAGCAACCCTTCTCCAGATCCCAGAGACTAAGAAACTAGATGTAATATCTTTGAGATACAAAGTTGCCACTAAGGCAGCTTTAAACCCACTGGGAGGAAAATGACATAAGGTGACTGTCTTACTTGTCAGACATTCATTTCTCTAACATGGTGTTTCTATCTATCCTGAGCTTCTAGTTCAGCTCCTGCATCCTTTGCATCCTTTTCAGTGGTAGATCTCAGAAATCAGTGCAAATGGAAAAAGGATGAAAAGTGAGGTAGGCCCAGTTCTTGGACTTCTATAGCAGTCTGTGCTGAAACTCTTTGGCAGCCAGTACTGTTACTAATTGAGCTCCAAGTCTGAAGCACAAGAGAATGGTCACATTAACACTGTTCTGTTCTGTCCTGGAAATCCATCCTTTTCTGCAAAGCAAAAGCCGGCACTACTCTGAGAATGTGTCATGTGTCTGTCTCTCCCAGGGATTTGAAGGGGTAGGACATCTGGGAATTGTAGCAGGTGGTGGTGAAATTTGGTGGACAGTGAGTTGCAAGTTGCTACTGTGACAGTTCTTCCTAATATTGGCCAAGAACAACTTTACAGATCCTGTAGCTGAGCGGCTCAACTCATCCCTGACTTGACAGAATCCTAACAAAGACCCCTCCTTTCAGGTAATTTAAGAAGATACTATTTAGAAAGAAGCAACAGTTAATTGATTTCAATGAAAGCTTTGCTCTATAACACCAGCTGAAAGCACTACAAAACAATGTTATCATGGTAGAGACACATCTGCCTGTTGTACACTCAAAACAGGGAGCTGAATCTATCACCACGGGCAAGCTCTTGGAGAATCAAAAATAAGTACTGGTAATACTATGATAAATTATTTTTGATTACTTAATTAAAGTGCACCTTCTTAAAAATTTACCCTACAGTGTCCTAAAATTAATGTTTTGTAGAACACTGAATGCCAGAACAGTAACCAAAAGTGCGTTGTTGGCCAATGACAGTCCCTAAATGGGAAACTATTGCAGCAAAGCCGTGGAGTTCCACATACTAAAGACATCTAAAGGGAAAAGAATTGGTGTACAATACTTGCCTGTCAACATGTTGAAGCTGCAACGTGTCCATTGGTCAGCATCTATGCTGTAGGAGTCTATGTGCCGAACCAGGATCCGATCATTGTTGTAGTCAAGATCATTCCCACCTAACACGTAAAGTTTCCTTTGGACAGCAGCCATGGAGTGATACACTCTCCTCTGCAACATCGGGCTACGGCTCAACCACTTATTCTGGAAAAAGAAAGAGAGAACTTCTCTCAGCACTGCTCAAAGACATACCTATATTAGTAGTACAATAATAGTAGCATGTTACTGGTGCCATCCAGAGGGACCTTGACAGGCTTGAAAGGTCGCCCCATGCAAACCTCTTGAAGTTCAACAAGGCCAAGTACAAGGTCCTGCACATGGGTCAGGGCAATCCCAAGCACAGATACCAGCTGGGCAGTGAGTGGATTGAGAGAGCAGCCCTGCGGTGAAGGACTTGGGGATACTAGTGGATGGAAAACTGACTATGAGCCAGCAATGTGTGCTCACAGCCCAGAAAACCAACCACATCCTCGGCTGCATCAAGAGAAGTGTGACCAGCAGGTCAAGGGAGGTGATCCTCCTCCTCTACTCTGCTCTCATGAGACTCCACCCTGGAGTGCTGTGTCCAGCTCTGGGTCCCCCAACATAAGGAGGACATGGACCTGCTCAAGCGGGTCCAGAGGAGGCCACAGAGATGATCAGGGGACCGGAGCACCTCCCTTATGAGAACAGGCTGAGAGAGTTGGGGTTATTCAGCCTGGAGAAGGCTCTGGGGAGACCATATAGCGGCCTTCCAGTACTTAAAGGCATCTACCGGAAAGATGGGGAGGGACTCTATCAGGGAGTGTAGCGATAGGATGAGGGTAATGGTTTTAAACTGAAAGAGGGTAGATTCAGACTAGATTTAAGAAAGAAATCTTTTATCATGAGGGTGATGAGATACTGGAACAAATTGCCCAGAGAAGCTGTGGCTGCCCCCTCCCTGGAAGCGTTCAAGGTCAGGTTGGACGGGGCTTTGAGCAACCTGGTCTAGTGGAAGCTCCCCATGGCAGGGGACTTGGAACTAGATGATCTTAAATGTCCCTTCCAACCCAAAGCATTCTATGATTCTGTGATTCTCCTTACCTTTGGCCAGAAACCACAAGTGTATATATTTGTGTTGTTCATATGTTAAACACACGTGTTGGGTGTGACACTGACAAGACATACTGAGTTTTCAACACGTGGTTTACAGTTCTCACATTTAAATTCATTAGTTTAATAGTATTTCTTGCTCTGTATTTTTCTGTTTAGCTCATCAGGTTTCAAAGCTTTTTTTCTTCTTTATAATTCAGCAGCAAATCCTCCTTAAGCAAGGCTATTATATGTCTCCTTTGTATACAGTGTTGAAGTTATCTGTACCAACTAGCTCTCTTATGAGAGAAGAGAGATTCCTCTACCTTTCATTATTCAGAATCTTATTTGATCTTATCCTCGGGGAGTGAAGCAACAGGGAAAAATAATTTTCTAAAGAATCTTTTCAAATGATTCATGTATTTGGTTTAATGCTAGCCCTTTATTTGTGGGCACTTACAAAGTAACAGCCTTTTGCATATTTTTCTTCCTGGTTAACAATATTCAAGAATTCTACCTGTTCAGGGGAGGGGCAAGAGGACATGGAAGAAGAGGGATTAAAGGACAATACTTTAAGACCAAGAAAACAACTGCTCCTGCTATGCTTACGAAATCAAACAACCTGGCAATGAATGAGATTAATTTATTTAAGTGGAGGAAGTTAAAATCTGCGAGGAAATTCTTCACGTTACATGTGCTACCGCTTGCGGTAACTCAAGAGCCTCTAATACTACTGCCTTTTAACCTCTGCAATATATAGCTATACATTTCAATGTGTAATAGTTGAATATTAGGCATTAATGTTTGCATTAGTAGTCCAGTCTCTTAACACCAGACTATAGACACCATCTGCTTTGCAAAGCCTGCCTGCATCCCCTGATTATATCTTTAGCTTCCTCCACTGCAGTGCCTGCCAGGTGAGCCGCAAAGCACTGCAAAGGCAAAGAAACAGAGGGGCCTGGTGGGGTCATTTCTAATAAGCCGGCGTGTGAATACTAATCAGTGGTGGGGAAGCAGAGGTCACCCCAGCCGGCTTGTTGGCAGGTAGCTGTGTGCTCTGTGGCAGATGGCAGGCATTATCGACTCGCCACAAAGGCCTCGCGCAGAAGCAAGCGCTGGTGCTGAATGATAGAGTTATTGAGATTCTGTGCGAGATGCAAGCAGATGTGATGGTTTCCAGTACCCACCGTAAACAATATGCCAGCAGAATTTTTAAAAAGAGCTTGTGTGTACAAACACGAAGCGGACCTCATTTGAAGAATGCGAGCGCACAATTCCTCTGTAACTGTTTACGCGCCAGGCCAGGTTTCTTGCCGTTGGCATGGCATGCTGAAGTAGCCCTGCCACTGGTATTCTGGGGTGCAGCTTTCATGTCAGCAAGTAAAGAATCAAAGCAAAAGATACACAAGTAGAGGCACAGCATCTACGTACACCCACCTCATAAATAAAATAAGGTTGCTGCTTGTAATTACTACTTGGATTTAGGACAGAATCAGCATTTGCACAATCAATGCATAAAACTGCACCTCAAAAAGAAAAAAGCAGGTACGTCATTGCCAACTTTCTGCATCAGGACCCGTATGTGCTACGCTTTAAAAAGCCAGTGGGAACCACATCCAAGTATCTCCTGGCACAATTTGGTTCCAAATACAGCAATCAAAGACCCTATCCTACAATCAGAAAAGTCAATACTCTCCACGTGGGTGTAAATCAGGCTATGCAACTCTGATTGCAAGCTCAGGACTTCTAATTCTTAATACAAGCAAGAGGGCATAACCATGCCCTAACCCTCTGAAATGGTTACTGAGCCAAGCTAACCTAATCAAAACACATACATAATGTATGAAATAATCCCTAAAAGATATTTTAGGTGCTTGGGTAATGAAATGATAGGCACCCTTGCAGTCAGCAGAATAAGTCACGGCCAGGTAGCATAGTTCTGAAAGTACACAGAAAACAAAAAGCCCATATGTGCAATTCAAAGCAGAAATGCCAACGACAAGGAGTGGTTTTGTGACACTGATTTTGAGTATATGTTGCCCAGGGCTGCTGGATTACAAAAAAAGAAAAAAATGAACAAGCAAAATAAATACTGATAAATACAGGGGATTTAAAGCACATTTCTGTATTTAATCTAAGATGTTTCTAATGCCTACAGGCTTAAAAAAAGTCAGGGTCTCCATTACTCCGTTAAACTCACACATCAGTCCACAGTGAATTTAAAACACCACTAATTCAAATGGTCAGCAGTTTTAGAAAATATATACAATGATTTTTGTAAGGCTAAGAGACCTGTTTGAAGCAAAACATATGAGAAAAAAAAACATATACAATACAGATACCCACCTGCTTTGGATCGTAGACCATGAGCCTGTTTTGATACTGTGCAGTATTTGTTACTCCTCCTGTGAAAGGATTTATACTGGTTATATTTTTTTCATATAAGCAAAACCAGGACTGAGATCAGGTACAGGAAAATAACCAATTCTAGGGTTCATTTGCTGACATAATTACATGGCATACCACCACTTATGCTTCCATTCCACTGCGCTTTTTAATCTGGTTACAAGGTAGTAAGTAGCACATTTGGTCAAACATCCAGAAACAAATAGTAATAACAAACACCCCACACACACACTTCCTTTGTGAAGCTAATTCTACGGGCTAAAAATGAGATAAAAAATTGATCTGTTTATAGATGACTGTGCATTCAGCCATCATTAAGTTGTGAAGATAAAACTCATCCCTGTTCCAAGGAGCGTGCAGTATGTGACATGTTTTAAAGGAGGAGGAGGTGGGCTTGCGTCGGAGAGAAGGAAAAGGTCGGAGAGGAGCTCTGCCTAACCAGGAGTGTGACATGGGACACCACTGTCAGCTGGAATGCATAGTACAAACCTCTGCAACTGTGATTGCCTATATATTTGAAGGAAATCCTGTACTTAGTCTGCACTTCAGAGAGAACATCATCTGGCTTAATTGTAGACTTACATTGGGAGGTTCCTCCATAGTGACCAGGAACAACACTACCATTTACTTTTCAATAATATTTAGAAAGCAAGGTAAAAAGCACCTCAGAAGAGCCTGGAATAGAGTAGATGCTGTAAACCAACTATTTGTCTCAACACAGTATATGTTTAATGCCTGATCATCCTGTTTTCTATTGGTTTTAACTGGCAAATCTCACTGAGCAAACTGGTAGAAAAAGTCGTCCATCTCAAGTCTGTAATCCTACCTCTGTAAACAGGTTCTCGAGTGTGCTTAAGCCTCTGGGGGACATGGTGGCACTGAAGCACTACCACAGGTCCCAGTCCCCCCTCTGTCACCACCCTGGGCCATGGGAAGCTGGGACCAGAAATAAATGCCTACAAACTGCATCTCGCCTTTCATCCTACCAGAAGACCTGCACGTAACTAGGGCATGTCAGTGAAACTCATACTGACAAACTTTTCATATTACAGCTTTAACAGCATGTGCCAATGACCAACAAAATCCACAGCAATGAGAGGAAGGAATTTCCTGTGTCATTACATTTGTTGACGCTTCCCTTTTTGAGAGGGCATCCCTTGTTCCAGAGAGCGCAGCAGCAAACCTGCTTTCATTCCTGATGGTTGAGCTATGGCCTAGTTCTATGGCCACTGAGGTTTTTTTCTTTTATCCCCAACCAACGTTAACATGTCTTCATGCTGGGGAATCCTATTTTTGCCAGTCTCTGACTGCACCTATCACAGCAGTTTGGTTCAGAGCCATACTGTGATTTTGAAGCAACTCCCCCACCTCTCACATGACGTTTTAGGCTGTAGGGTGGGACTGGTGTGCATTCCAGTTAAATCAGCAGCTCTGCTCCAGATGTACACCAGCTGTGCTCCAGTTACTAACGGGGTATAAGGCTGTAAAATAGTAACTGGTCTTTCAGATGGCTTTGTACCAGCTGAGTACTGGGAACATTTGGTCCAGAGGTCCAGAATAAATCTAGTTCAAAGCAAAAAATGTGAACTGTACATGGAGTAGATAAAGAGAATTTGGCACCAAAGTTTTATCTGCTGATCTGCTCCTACTGGGCTGAGCTACAAGCTAACATAGATTTGCCCTCTGATCACTCCAAATAACATGAGTGAGGCCCATATCTGATCAACAGATAGCAGAACCTACAGACAAATCTATTGAAGAGTCTTGCCATCAACCCACCAGCATGTAGGAAAAACACTGTTAATTGGGAGCATCTCTGCAAACACCCCCCTGTACTGGGGCTCCTATACATGGTTGGAAGCACAGGCTCCCAGCTCAGAGACACTTACAGGCTGAGTCAGCCAAGATGAGATGTAGTCTTTCCAAACTGTTTCCACCACACTATGCCACACACTGCTCGTCACAGCACCTATGCATTGCACACACAAGAACACGCCTTGGAAAGCAAGGATTGTTCCCATGTCTAATCTCACAATCTGTTATTTGTCTCTACGCTGTTGCGCAGCCTTCACAGTGTTAGTGGCTGTCAGCCACATGCACAAAACAATCTTTTCTAGTATCTGTTTTATAATTTGATTTTCTTTTACATAGTTATTTTCACTCCTAGTGTAATGTTTAAAAATGAGATGACATATTAGTATTTTGAAAAATAAAAATCATAGTTATTTGGATGATTACCTTCAGAATGTTAAACTCAGAAGATGCATTGGAAATGGGATGTTGGGTTGTGTATTTCCAATTCAGAAAGGACACATTAATTTGGGGGGAAAGATGTGTAGGAAAAAAAGAAAGAAGGGGATTGCTTCCTCGTAAAATAGTGAAATAATTAAATAACCAAAATTATTTTCCTCTCTTCACAAAAGAGCCCCTCATATCAAGTACACAGCTTACATGTTTTCCTCTGCAATATTGCTCATCTGTGGTGTTTTATCTTTACATTCCCTTCACATACCGCTCTTCACTTTTAGATTAATCTGCCAAAATGAGATGCTAAGGATTTGCATACAGATTTGACTACACAAAAATAGATCTGGAATTAATAACAGTCTCTATATGTTTTAATTTCTTCTAGACTGGAGTACCCTTGCCTCCAGCAGTATTCTTGGCTTTGAAAGTCATCAAGCTGATTTGTCTGCTCTTAGGTTATGATGCCACATGCTGCTACACTGTCCCCTGCAATCAAAGTGCTCGCAGAGATAGATTCTATGCCTTCCCCTAACAAGTATATTTTATAGATTGGCAGTTTTGATCTCCCCTCCCCAGGGGGATAATCTGCATCTTAACAGGTTTCTATAGATACATCTGTCATTAAATATGCCATCTTATATCTGCATCAATTTTCAAACTCAAGTTCCTCCTAACTTTGAAGTGCTATAGCAAAAGTTTAAAATTTTCTGCCAAAATTCAAATTTAACAAGTCTGCAATGTCCTCTTGAACTTTTTTTTTTTTTTTTTTAATACTCCAGGCAGCTGGGAAAGGGCAAAAGAAGAGCAATATGTCTTTTAAAAAATAGGAACAGGGGGAAAAAAAAAAAGTTTAAATGGTACTAAAAATAATACATACTTTCTCAGAAAAAAAATGAGGTCATTCTGAGATAATTTCTTAAACTTCTCTGCAGTTCTTTCTATGAGGAAGGGAGAGGAAAGGCAGGGAAGCATCATAACGACACTTGAGAAGAAGCAATAGCAGCTAATGTGGTAGTAACCCCTCAGTTAAGGAAAGAAAAAAAATGTCTGGCTGGGCAAATGACAGAAAATTTACAGTTTGGTCATTTGCTCACTGGATTTTATAAACAGAGTGATGATTGTACCACTTTACCATGAGCAGCTTGCTTTAAGGACTAGAGTTTCTGGGAGGCAAGGAGCACTCTCAGGACAAGCCTGTGTCTTTCTTGCTCTTACAGACATGAGAACACACTCATGGAAAGCCCAGCATCCAACCCATGGGCTTACAAAGTTTTTACACTGCCACAGTCACTGTTGCTCAGTCCCATACAGGCAGTAACCCTGCTTTTTAAGTCCTCCAAGACTCCCAACTCATGCAACAATGCCCCTCTACAGGGGCAAGTTGCTGGAGGATTCCAAGACCCACCATGTCCAGCCCTTCCCCACACAGGGGAAATATTTCGGATTGTTATAGCCCCCCAGATAGGCCACAAACTGCACTGAAGAACACCTTTAATAAAGAAACTTCAAAAAAGTTAAGGGTGGGAGGCTATAGATTCGACACCATTTTCCCAATCAAAAATTTATAATCCATATTTATAACATGTCCTAGTAAGACCCCCATATGACTTGAGAAATCCAATCCAATCCAAATCCCCTAGAAAATCTCACAACTCTCTCCTAAGTCCCCAAGTGCTAGGCTGCGTGTGTGAATCTGAGTTCATTGGGAGACGTGTAAAACTACATGTTGGCAAAGAGCTCCCACGTGTGTTCCTTCCAGCAAATTCAGGGAAAATATAGAAACTCATGACATGCGCCCCAAGGTGCTCTGCTATTTTAAAATAGAGATCTCTACTCTCTTACATGTCTGTGTGTTAAGCACAAGATAATCCTCCCTCAACACGCAAGCCCCACTGCCTTTTACTTCAGCCAGCCCAGGTGCATTCAGGACAGCTGAGCTGGAGTATATTCTCCCACCCTAATGAGATCCCTGGAAGATGCCAACAGAAGCTCCAGTTAACACTATTCCACCCCAGATGCAATCCAGCTGCAAACAAGAGGGGCACAAACCCTAGTTTGCTTGTGGGTTAGTTTGGGGGTTTGTTTAATCACTGGAGTCTGATGTTTACATTCGATCTAAGAAGAATCAGTGGCGTGAAACCTATAACATCAGTGCTTGAAAGGTGTGAGATCCATTACCTTTATTCAAATATAATAATAATAACAACAATAATGAAGAAATACTGTTCCATATACAAACTAAGACTGGGTCACTGAGGCAATTTTTATGTACTTGTTAATCTCGCACTCCTGGTAATTTCTGTACCAGCCGTATCACAAAAATTGATTTGGTTAGATACTGTAAATTCCCATTTATTCCAGATCTATTTTTCGTACAAGAATTTTACAGGCATTTACTGAGAAAAAAATTTTCTTCTCCTCACAACAAACAGCATACTTACAGTAAGGTAATACTTTTCACACCAAACCACTTGCAAACTCAGAATAATTTTCCAAGATATCTTATCTCCATCATTTCCTTGGTCAAAATCTCCACCATTAGGGAAAAAATAATAATAATTTTTAAATCTTGAATTTTGAAGAAAAAGCTCTTAAATATGAAGCAACTTGTTTATCACCACCTACCCCCCTCCCCAAGTTGAGTTTCCTTGTGCATGTCAAGATGTGGTTTTAGCTGATAGACTTAAGATCAGGCAACTCAGACCTCTGCAAAACAACAGCATAATACTTTGCTTTACAGAAGACTTCTCATGTGCTCATCTCCTGAGTACTTAAGGTAGAGGGGAAACTTCATTATCCCAGGCTGCAGGTGCAGGAATGGCCCAAAGCTGAACTGCCTGGCAGAGGTTCCCTGCCCCTCTCTGTCCACAGCGGCACTACACCTATACAGGAGAAGGAAGGTTAACGTGTATAGAAAAGCAGATCTGCATGAGTGCCACGGAGGATGCAGGGAAATGGGCATAGTTCAAGTTCTCGCTCTTATGGAAAATATTTCCCTGCTTTTATAGGGAATGATTGTTAGTAATGTTGAACTCCAAAGGATTTGGTGCATTTTGTTTCTCTTTCACTCAAATACTTCACTCCTCAAGCATGTGGTATGCAATTCGTTTGTGAAATGGGTCACGGTGTCAGATGTTAACTGGAGCCTCTAAGATTCATCTTTCTATAAAATTTCAAAACCATCTGCCCACTGTACTGTCAGTACAGAAAACTTACTTTAATGAATTCTCATCTACTTTTTAAAATAATAAAATAAAATGCAGGCTGTGAAAAAATAAAAATAAAAAAAAAAAAAAAAAAAAAGACGAGAAAAAATGATGACACAAATATAAAAATATGTTCCGCAATATATGGAGCTCAGAAAACCTTGAGAGCTGAACCCACTTGTGCTGTCCAATGGGTCTGACTAGTTCCAGAGAGCAGAAGGCTCCCTCTGAGCCTTCTGGCAAGTTAAAACACCCAAAGAGATGGCGGCAGCTTAGGAGTCCTCCTGTCACCTGCAACACTGGCCACCCATCCTCCTACTGCCAGCGCGTGGTTATGCTTGTTCAGTGTTTTGATGAGCACATTTCCCTTCCCTGCTGCCTTTGCCATCATTTTATGCTCTATTATTTTTGATTCCTTCTCATAGTTGTCCCAATGGAGCAGCAAAGTAAAGCTGAAAATGAATCCCAATAATAATAATAGAAATCCCTTAAGTCTAGTCAGCTTTTGATTAGCAAAGCCTTTAGAAGACAAGGGGATGTAGCAGAGGCACTGAGGCTTTGGCTATAGTGCAAGTAAATGGTCTGTGTGCAGGTCATGTTTTGACGACTCTCTCCTCAAACAGAAGGGCTAGAAATTTATCACAATTTCATTTATTCACTTGCTAAAAAACTGGGCACATATTCATGGTTACCTTGCCAGCTGGTAGTGGCAGAGTGACTTTGAGAGCTCTTGCTGATGACCCGTGTTTCCCAGAAATATCAGCAGGGATACAGCTCAGAAACATCCCTAACTCAGACTAATTTTTTAATTACTTAATTTTAGGTCACATACTTCAAAATTAGGTTCCCTTCTGCATTACTGACTACTCTTATGCTAACACCTTATATCTGATGACTAACAATGGATTATTTCAGCAGTGACTACTGATATATTTGGAACAATAAAACACCTCTCTGTACTGTTCCTCTGCCTCTGAATATACACATACAGTGAGATACACTCCGGTCCTGAACAATTAATTAATAATAGAAAGCTAGCTATGGTTATTGCATCTCCATCTACTTTTATTTTTACAATAACTCTATTCAAAACACAGAAACCAGTTTTCAATTTGTGAGTACATAATTCAGATCAATACCCTACTGAAGTGTTGCATTGTATGCTCTCGTACTTCATAACAACTTGTCAGAATCTAACAACTCAAAGCTGCTAAGCGTTTTCCCCCAAAATATATGAAATACAACTGAAAAGTCCTACCTACCTTATTCCACTGCCAAAACATCGCTCCTTACCATGACTTTACAACAGAGGTTATGTTGGTAGCATTTTCAAATATAAATGGAACAATACTAATAAAATATTTTTTGCTGGTTTGCATAGGGTTTTTTTAAAGAGTTCATCTAATAGGCTTCCACTTACCTCTTCCCCTGATTCTACAGCTGTATTAGAGGCATATCCTTGAACATGGTATCACACTGCCTCACTATATAAGTGAAGATAGCATTTAAACACAGTCCAGTCAGGCATGCATTTCACTTATGTAACTAAGCATATTAGTTAATCCTCAGCATAATTTTCTCTTTCCTAGCAGATCTGGAAAAATTAAAAGTAATTTTCAACCAGTCCCACATTTAACTTAAAATTCCCTATCAAATACTTTCTTGTATTGTGTCGGTTTGGTTGTTTGTTGAGTTGGGTTGGGTTTTGGGTTGGTTTTTTGTTTGTTTGTTTGGGTTTGTTTTTGTTTGGTTTTTTTTGAAGGGGGGTATTTTTTACAGGGAAAAAAAAAAAGAAAAAAAAATATTACTTTTACCACACTCTGATGGATGTTTCCAGTGCTTGCTCAATGATTTTATATGAATACGCTTAACACAATTTCCTAAAAAGCCCTGTTTTTCATAGAGACTGACAAATACAAACCACAAGAAATAAAAAAAAAAAAAAAAACAAAAAAAACCCCATAAATCAAGACACAGTAGTAGTAGCACCCATGTATTTGAATTGCCCATCACAGACACACATCCCTCTTCACTGATAAAACAAGAAAAGTAGCGAACAAACAGGGTAATGCTCGGAACCCACCCAACTGATATCCTAAAGCAGAAACCCTCTTTCTGTACCAAACCTGAGTCTCAAAACTCACTGCGTGGAATCCACACTTCAGCATTAACTCACACCACAAACTCTACAAGACTCCTTCAATGCCAATTGCTAAAGCAAGTGACCCAAAGCACCTGCCAGGGACCTTGGTGATTTTCTGCGTTCTGTCACGATTTAATTCCAAAATCATCGTTCATGATTTTAGTGTATATTTATAAACACAGATACCTGCTACCTGTCCCCCCAGTGTTTGGGAATCCATTCTCACAAGGCACTTAATCCGTATAAGCAGAAAGGTACATCTGCAAGTTGCCCTGCTAACCGAAATGGCACACTTTGACAAGCACAGTGAAGGCCTAAGTAGCTAACTTAATCTTTCATTCATATACCATCTTTTCACCAGAGGCATCCCAGACCACATTAAAATCCCCAGGGGTTATCTACAGTGAGGATGGCAATTGCTGAACAATTTCCTCAAGGGCTGGCCTCATTTACTTATTAACTTCCTTGGTAAATATTACAACTTCTTACTATACAACAATACTGCATACAATTACAACAATATTACATACTTCTTACTAAAAGGTGGATATTTTTCCGTCAAACCTTCTGCAAACAGCATCAATCTTATCCCAAAGTAACTAATACCAGAAAAGTCACTACAAAGACTGATGGCAATGTCATCAAGTCCCATCACTGGTCACATGCAAGGCCTAAGACTGATGGCAATGTCATCAAGTCCCATCACTGGTCACATGCAAGGCCTATATGTTCAACTATCTGTGCCATAAAGCTATGATTACATCTAGGCAGTCCTGTGCACTTGTTATGGACAGTCAGAGCTGTGCATGATTTCTAGCTAAGGTCATCTTGGACTGCTACAATATCCTGAAGAGCAAGTGGGAGAAATTTATGTATCTGCCCTCAAGCCCTGGATCGACACAAGCCAACAAGCACTTAACTCCCCATTTCATTACCAGGAATAAATGCAGTGGTACCAGATAATACTACAGAAACAGGATCTTAGATTCAGTTTCAGGAAGCACACAGAATGTGTCATCTGAAATCTGTTCAAAAGTGCATTAACATTCCAATTCACTGTGATTTATGAATGGCGACTGGAGGTAGCACATACCATATATGCAGCTTTGAAACACAGAGGAATATTTAGCAGACAAAAAATATTGCATAGGTACATTATGCTCCTATACTTGTAATCAGGCTTGATTGTCCACATCCAGGCTTAAACTCTCTGAAATACCCATCTCCTAAGACAAAAGTTATCGGGACATATAAACTAAAGAAGATTTATGAGTTTCATTCAAGACAGTACTTTGGTATTTTGTTAGTACCTCAAACCGTGTGAAACGTTTTCTACCTGATATCCAAAGAAGACCATCCACCACATATCCTGCATGGCATGAGAGCGACCGATCAAAGGACTGTACAAAGGTCCACTTGTTCTTCTTGGGGCAATAACGTTCCACCGTAGGTAACACTTGACGCAATTCATTTCTGCCCCCTGCTGCATAGAGGTACTCGTCCACTGCTCCCAGCACAAAGTGTTCCCGACAGTTCTTCATCGGAGCTATCTCAGCCCAAGAGTTAGTGCGGGGGTCATATCGACAGGCAGTTCTCACCGCACAAGTGCGCCCTGTGGAATGCTCTGCCTCTCCACCAGCCACAAAAAGAAAGTCTCCCATGACAGCAACACAGTGGTGGCTTCTCCCTACAGGCATAGGCGCTAGCTCGCTCCAGTTTGCGATCCCTGCGATATGAACGTTCTCTTGATCTACTGGATTGAAGTATCGCAGTTCCTTCACTTTACAGATTTCACGTTTTTTCCCACCGATAATGTAAAGAGTATCTGACTGGAAACGAGGTTTCGTCCTTCTGGTTTGCCAAACTGGCTGTGCATAGATGCTCTGGTGGTAAGCCAAGGCCTCCTTAATAAGTGCTGTTGCAGTTTCACTAGCTTGGACAAGAGGATGACAAAGAGCTACAGTATGCAGTGTATCCACATTCATAAGGCCAAAGCGGACATACTGAAGAAGTTCATCCATGTACTGGTAGCGGCAATTGTGCTCCAACCACCTCACAGCCAGCTAGAAGTGGAGAGAAAGAAGGGGAAAACCAAGACACCAATTATTTGTGTACAATTCTGTCAAAATTTGGTCCTTTGAAAACTGCTTGCATTCCAAGAACAGCTATATACTTGCCTCAGTAGTGATGTCAATCAATCTAGAATGCATGCGAGTCAACATAAAAGATACCTACTAAAACTCCACCTATAATATACATAAAAGCATTGTATTGCACCAGTCCCCCTAAATAATTTCCACAACATTATCAGATTGCAACACTTCTATGCAATACTCTTGCTGTACAAACTGTTGGTGATGCTGTAGGAGACCACAATATCCCAGAATCAAGCTGCTGAAGGAACAATATAAATGTAGGGACTATGTGATCACTGAAGACCATGCATACACTAGAAAGAAAAGCTCTAAGTGTTCAGCAATTGCAGCTAGTATTAGCAGCCAAAATTAAACATAGCCTTTAAATTGCATAAAGCATATTGAATCCAACCAGGTCTAAAAAGAGGCTGGGAAGGAACTAAACCATTTCAAGAACTGTTGTATAAGTTATTCTTGAAAACCTCCAGTGATGAAGACACCTGAACTTCCTCAAGAAAACCACTCCCATGCTCAGCTATCCTCTCAGAAAAACTTTCCTTTTACCTATGCAGGATTTCTAAACCCTTCAAGCCATTGTTCCATTTTCCACTATTTCAGAACTCAGGAGCCACCAGGACAACCCTGGAAATTGATCCATCCATACAGGATGAAAAGCAGTTTGCTACCCTCCTTTTCTCCCCCACCTCTGATGCAGTACAATATGTGCGTTGCGGTTTCCTCTTCTCTGAATGAAAAAGTCTCTCAATCCATCTTGGGTCACATTTTCTAAACCTCTGTTGCTTGGCACACAGTTCTGTCTTACTGAAAGGAAACACCCCTCTTTCTTAATGTTTGCTGCTGAGAACTGCATATAAATCTTCATCTTAAGGCTGTAGTAGTAGCAAATAGATTGGAAGGATCTCTTTGACTGTAACAATCTATGCCATTCTTGCTTGTGCATCACTACCCAAGACTATCAGTGCAGTATGATACTGCTGATTCATGTTTAAGCTCATGATGCATACTATTCCCACCTCTTTTTTTTTTTTTCTGCAGAACTTCTGCAAAGCGTTATGCTTTCTCTGTCGTTACTGAACTCTACTATTTACTTCAGGACATTGGTCCAAATCTGTCAAGATCATTCTCAATCCTAGTTATATTTTTGAAAGTGCTTGAAAGAGCATTCCACCTTCTGATTCTCTGAAAACATAAAACCCACATTATGCTTTCACCCAAGTCATTAACAAAGACATTGACTAATTCTGAATGAGGATAGACTCTTCTACTTGATACTTCATTTCATCCTGACAAAGAACTTGTGGAGCAGGAGTTTCTAACTAGCTGTGTGATAACAACAGTTTCAGCTAAAGCTTACTGCCCTGTACTGCTCATGGGAATGCCACATGAAGAAGCTGAAACAAAAGGTTTCTGTTACTCATAACTTTCATATACACATGGTATAACAAATTTATTGCTGCTTCCATAATCTGTCAGAGGGGGAAGATGACAAAACAAAACCGTCTTCTTAAGATTAATTTGAAACACTTTCTCCACTGTGCTATTCAACCTGTGAAACAAAGAATCAATTGCAACAGTAGTTCAAAGTATTTTCAAAATGTGCATTAGCTATCTATGTATTTAGACTTGTTAGTAAAAAAGGTGTTAATTAAATTGAAAGTATTTATGGACTTGAAATCATTGAGCATTTACATTCACATGTTCTAAATCCATCAAATCCATGTGTCAGGTGTCTTCTACTGAGTAGTTTTAGGCAACTCCATGTCTTACGCCATGTGAATCAAAAGTCTTCAGAGGCCTCAGAGTCTTCAGAGGCACTTAGCTCTCATTATTGACTAGACACTTGAAAGTGAAGTGCAATTCAGGCTATCTTCATCATGATGAAGACACCAACTGATTTCATACCAAGTGAATGATGTGTGTGTTGCTGTATTAAAAGAATTTACAAAAACTGAGTTCTTATCTGTCATCACTTGCATCCAACTGATTGCTTATAGCTTGTGCCTTCACTCACATCTAAAATGACATCGTGGAGGTATCACCTGTGCTATAACGACAGCCATTACAGACTTTTAAGACATTCACTAATGTATACCACGTCTTGGTAACCACAAGGCTTTTAAAGGAAGTTTAACATTAATGCCTGTTAATATCTTAGAACTTCACCTCTCCTCTTACTTTATAGTCCTCCCTCCCCCAATAAATACTATATAAGCACACAAGCAACATCCATTCATACCTGTCAAAGACACAGTATCTGCATTCATTTCTGCATATGGATGTGTGACGAGCTGCAGCAGAAGGGATGGACATCTCCATTAGAATACAATTTCTCTGCTGCATGAAGTTTGGCAAAAGCAACTTGGTTCACACTGAGTTTGGTCTGTACTGAGAATATTTCTGGAGTTCTAGAAAATGTTTCACTGAAACCAATAATGCTTAATGTTTCTCTAAAATCACAGAATTTCTAAACTCCCACAGGGATGGTGCAAAGTGATATAAAGATTCTGTTGTCATTCATAGGAAATGTAGAATCTATTGCCAATCTCGAACCAAAACTTTCTCCATTCTTTCCTAGATTATTTCATCCCCATTTATCTGTCCTGCATCTTTATTTATGAAAACTTATGAACCTTTCCAAATTAAATTTATGGCAACCTCCTTGGGATCCTCTAAATGCTTCACCTAAAGGCATCTTTGGGCTACACTACTTCCACCTTTCCCTTCTGACAAGTAACTGCAACAGGGAGAGTAAGGTGAATTCCAGACTATCTTTTGTGTAGGTGGCTACTGGCTCTTACCAGGCTCCATGTCTGAGGTCAGTTTGCAGTGGAGTGCTACATTTTATCATATTAATTTAGAAAGCAGGGCTAAGAACCCTGCACATCACTGTATCACCTGGATGGTCTGTAGGCATGTACTAATCAGCAGAAAAGCTCTACAGGGTCTTAGGGAGGCAACTGAGGTCTGGGAATCAAGATCTGTTTAGAAGTTCCTGTCCACATCAACTCATGCTACTGTTTGAACACAATTTAGCTACAGTATCCTGTGACCCACACCTAATCTGTGGCACTCCAAGGCAGAGAAAAGGCCGTAAGAGCTAAAAGCCATAATGTTTTTATCTCCTTCTCTTGCTATTGATAACAAGGACTGTTACTCGATTTTAAATGCCATAAATTAATTTTGGGACACTCCTTAAAAATAACTGCTCGGAACTGAAGCCACAAATGTTGGTATTTATATGTATATTCATAAAATACAAGACCAACTCTTAAGCTGCGACACAACGCTATGGAACAGGTCATATGGTTTTAGGGGCACTCACAAAATGAGCCTTAGACTTCTACATTTGCTATGCAGCACACACTGTTATGGTGCTCTCTAGCAGAACATGGTGTCTCTCACTATAGATGCATGGAAGAAAATTGAGTTATCTGGGTGGGTGAAGAGATGTTCTAGTCACTGGATGGTCTGGCACCCATTGGAAGGCTGGATTAGTTCAAAGAAGGAAAATTAAATTCCCAAACAAGTTTTTTTGCTTGTAGTAGAAATAGTCACTGATGGACTGTAATACAGTTCTAAATATCCTTCAGTGGAAAGAAGGCAAATATAACTCTCATGAACATATGGCAGAAGCACAAACTTCCATGTAACATATCAGTTACAAAATCTGTATAACTATCAATACAAGTTCTACCACCTTTACTCATTTTTTGTTTAACCCTGATTTAGAAACCTGGTGCCTACATAGAAACTCCCAAATTCACCTCATCTATATACTAATTATAGCACCTCTTTTTTAGTCTTTCTGGCAGTAGCGATTAGCAACTACAATCAGTATTAGCAAAATAAACTCAAAGCCATTATACACTTCATGACACTGCAAGGAAAGACATTAAGGCTTCTCTAAGGAGATAGCAATAGCACTTGAAATTACAACTGTGTTTAAAACGCAAACAAGCAAGAAAAAAAAAAAAAGAGACCATCCACAATTTTGAGGTTTAAAATATTTGTATCACCGCTAAATAATTTACAAAAATAAGGAAAGACTCCTACGCCTAGTGCCATATAGGCAAATTCTATTTAAACTGTTAGAAGCTTCTTTTCTATTAATTTTAATGTAGGAGTGTGTGAGAAAAGGAAGCTACAGCCTAGTGCCTATATCAACTTTAATAAATAATATATTTTGCCATATTCATCTTCTAAACTAAGTAAATGACAAAAGTAGGCCCTCAGAAGGACAGGATTTTCAAACCAGATTAATTCTCTTATTCTAAAGCCTTAACCCAAAGGATTTCTCGTCTCCAAGGTTATATTACTTGATTTAACAATCGAGTACATTCTCAAAACAGCAGAAAACAGATGGAAAAATATATTGTGGCACAGTTGGAGCATACATCTAAGCACACCTGCATGTTGGATTGTGATTTCATTGCATTTCCAACAGCTGCTTCTGCTTCCAGCATGGTGCTTTGACAGACCAATTCACACAGCCTCAGAGTGCGGTCCTTCCCTCCCTGCTGTTAAAGCTGAATTAAGAGTTTCACTCCTGTTGAAGATAACCCTGCAATAAATAGTTACCTGGTCTTTTGGGCTGCCAGCTATCCCAGGAAGCAAGAAAGGCCGGCATGCCCGTGCCTTGTCCCTTCAGCATCCCCCTGCAATCCTCACGTCACTCTGCTGGGAAACGTGCCAGACCTTCACTTGACATCACAGCAAGTTTTCCAACCAGAAAAGCCAACCTCCTTTATGAGTGCAAAAAACTTGACATACTCATTAGAGCCAGGTTCACTTGGAAACTACTTTAAGTCACAAAGTCAGTGTCAGGGAAAGTTTATGTTCACAGTGCTCTGAGAGAGAAAAAGCTGCTAGCCTGGGCTCTGTGAGAGGCAGAGGCCATACAAACTCCATTAAAGTCATCTTGGTCTGCTTTTAGTTGATGTATTCATGTTGTAGCCCCATGAACTGTAAAGGAATTATGCTAGTTTATACCATCTAAGGTCTCTAATAACTGAGATGAAGCCAAAATGTGACAGTAGAAGAAAAAAAAAATAGGGCTTTGGAGGCCTTTTTTAGCAACAACAAATGAAAGGGAACATTAAATTTTATAAGGTTTCATAACAATGAATTCACACTGTCTCATTATAACAAATTGAAATCTTAAATATAACAACATAGTGAACATTCTCATTTTAGGAGAAAGGGCAATTTTAAATATGGAAACAAAAGTAGAGAGAAGTATTTTCCTGCAAATATAGTCAATACAAATTATTTGATTTCTGCATGACATACTGATGATGATATATACCAGGGAAAGAGAAAGAGCCACAAATCTCGCTCTTCAACAGAAATCTAACCTGAGCAATCCTTCTGTTGCTTAACATAAGCAAAAATTTTCTGCCAGGAAAAAAATCAAATTAGGAGTTTGTATCATTAGCATATTGGACAGTGCTATAGATCTGCTTCTATTAATTGATAAGCCAAAAAGAGTCACGAAAGCAACACAGATATGGCAGCAATCACTTTAAGGCACTGAGGGAACTTCAAAAAGCAAAACTTGGACTTTATGAGTTCAGTGTTTGAGAACACTGGAAATATTTATTTTGGCCCTGAACTTGGAGACAATTTGACATTTTATCTAACTCGGCAAGCCTCAGGTGTTCCAGACTGGAACCTCTTGCCTCAAAACTACTGTCTGTCTCAGTTGGCTATTGTCAGCACCATCCTGGCTCTTCAAATCTCAAGTCCAGGAGCAGAATCTATGGATAAACCAGGACATATAGTAAGGCTCTGAAACAAAGTCCACTGAAGGCTAAGGAGGAACTTCCACCTTTTTTTAAATGAACGGGGATTTCCAAAGGGCCTTGAATATGGATCCCTGAAGGGTCTCAGTCCTCCTCTCTCTCTCCAGAGACTACAAAGAACAAAGCCCAGAGGGTTTAGGAAATTCATTTAAGCATTTTATTTAAGTAAGGTGAACTAAATTGGTCTGTATCACCATTTAAGAATAAAAACATATGGGTGAAGAATTGCTGCTGGGAAAACAAAACACACACAATTTTTTCAAAGCCATGAGTTACATGTGAATATTTTTAGAAGTTAGTAAGTAACCATGCAGCAACAGCCTCCAGACTCTTTTTGCAATTCTATCAATCAGGTATTACCTCACAGTTGTGGGCAGCATAGTAAATGAGTGGCTCAAGACTAGATGTAGAAGAGCCTTAAAGATAGAAATCTTTTTCTTCTTTATATTTTGAATTAAAAATGTGCATAAAAATAAGACTGTAATGAGCTGCATGTAGAACAATCAAAATTATGAGATATTTGCATTTCTTTTGCACCTTGAGCCAAACAACTACAAAATTATGCATAGGATTCTCTCAATCTGAACACAGTAAATATTAATAATCTCTGAATCAGCAATGAAATGCCTTTTGCCCCTGAACCCTGAAGAGAGACTTTCCAACTCGAAAAGTTGTAGTACAGTGACTGAAGCCATATTTACAAGGCACCAATCTGAGGCATATGCGTGTAGTCTGTGAAAATAAAGCTGTGCCACCCCCCCCTTTACACACAAACATTTTAAAATTACCTGTTTGTCAGTTTTACAAATGTGTGTCTATGCAAGCAGTCCCCTGTGTGGCGCTGCGTTAACAAGCAGGCATGCTTTCATTTGCACATTCTGATTTTACAATCAGAATTAAAACATTTGCTCTGTTCGGGGCGAGTTGATAAACAGCGATTTTAAAATTTCCCCCTTTTTTTTTTTTTTTAATGTGCAAAATGAAAGAAAAATGTTCCTCTAGATGTATTATGCCTTTGGGCTCCATTTGAGGGAAGGGAAAAAAGACAGAGAAAGCTACTGTGAAGGTCACAGAGTGAAAGAACTTCCTCAGGGCACAGAATAAATTAAATCCCAAGGAAAAAATAAAATGTGATTTCCAGAGTGTGAGGCACAAACTCAAAATGACAATGATTGACAGCCAAACTATATCCGTGCAATATCGAAGACTGCACGTTCTCATTTACCTCAGTGTAGCCAGCAAGCGCCCATTAAACATCCGTCTGATGCCCAAATTAACCTTCTTGGCAAACTGAAAGAGGCACAAACTATCATAATCAACCTTTCATTATCACAGCAGCCTCTAGTTAAAGGGTCAGAATAATTGTGCCATCAGAGCCCTGATTGTTTTCAATCAACAGACGACTGGAGTGACAGCTCAGTGATGGAGTAGTTTGATGAAACCGCACCAGGCCTAATCAGAGCAGATGAAAGGAAGGCATGATTGGTGCAAATGAACAGTCGTGCCTCTCTTTTTCATTTACAATCTGAAATTACTCTTAAATTTACAGGGGTTTTTGTCCCTTATGAGTACCTCTGAAAGAATGTTTGACTTATTATGAGTTCTGACAGTGCAGAGTTATAAAACACAGGTAGGGTTTTCAGCCCAGGCTTTAAGTGGGTATTCAGCATAATTTTAACAAATTCACTCTTGAAAAGCACAAAATGACTAAAGACATCCAATGACCTAACCTTTCAGTGCTGTTTGATTAGCAGAACAATTTATCACAGCTCACTTTCTTCATGATAAGAGAAGATTAAAAAAATGGGCAAGGATCTCTTGCAAATGTTTTCTCTTAGCCAATATATTTATTGCATTATTGCTCTCCTGTTCTCTCTCACACACAGACAAGAAAAAAAAATTAAAGAACACTGCATTAATAACCCTCTTCCTCTTAGAATGAATAATGGAATCCAAGCAATGAATTGTTTGGAGATGAAAGCAGAGACCAATTATCATGCCACTGACAGCATCAATATTTAGTTTTCTAGTGGGTTGGGTTTTTCATTCCACATTCTAAAGGATGGGAAATTAATCGATCCCACTAGGTGTTTCTTACCATACTCATTGGCACAGAATCAGAGTGCTTCACAAATGAATTGGGGGGGTGGGGGTGGGGAATAAAAATTGGGGGCTGCTTAGGCAAAATTTGGAAAGAATGGAAGATTCAAGTTTCCTGCACCTCCTCTGCTACAGTTCACTTCCCCTCCCAGCCTCACCTAGCTCCAGCCACATGGCTTTCCATACAGTGCTGTAAGACAGGTGTGGTAAATCAAAAAAACCTCTTTGTAGAAGAAAGCAAGTATTTTAAGTGATGAGTGGCAAATCTTTTTTTCTGTGATCTTGGTCATCATCAGATGTTCTCTAAGTCTGTCAAGCATCACAAAATGCATACAAATGTTCAGGTCAGCATACCAAACTAAAAAAGCAGTTTACATGCAAAGATTAATATTTGCCTGAAGGGGGATGCAATAAAGAAGATTGATCCAAACACCAAAGTCTTAAGAAATGTTGTTTCCTGGACCTTTTCCTCACACTATAGAGTGGAAGTTTTAATTCCTTAGAAGTTTGGAACTCTAAGCAGAACATTCATCTAAGTGGAAAAAACACAGATGCCCTCAGCTGAAGAAGCTGTGAGCAGACTTGCACATTGTTGATGACACAGATGCCATTTTCACTTGTTTCTGGTTAATTTATCCACTGTTGGACCAGGCTCTCTGGTGCTTTTTCTTTGTACAATGAGGAAAGTTTTACTATTCTTAAATAGCATGAAGGCTCCAACCCAACCCAATTAAGGAAGATCTATTAGCAACAAGTCCTAGATAAAAGAAGCATGACAAATGATGGCCAGTCTGCCAGTGATTTGGCAAGTACTTTCCCCAGTGCTTCCACTCACTTGATAGCTGAGTTTCACCTTTCCTCCTGTGTCAAATATTAACACACCCAACCTTTTCCAAGTATAAACTGAAAGTTTACAATATACATATGGATCAGTGAACCTTTGGAAATGACCCCAACATTCATAACGCACCAGTGAAGAAGGAAAGTAATTGTTTGGGAAGCTTCCACCATGTGCTTTGTTGAATGGAGCAGGCAGAAGGCTAAGAAGAAAACATGCTTCTCTCTACACACATAGCAAAGACTCACATTCACATTTTCCCACCACATATTCAAAGATAGTATCATTGTATTTGTCCCCAACTCCTACCCAGCCATCCCCACACTAGTACTAGACCCCTGCTTCATCAGTGACACTGGCTTTGTGTACAAGGCGTCCCCTGAAGTGCATTCTAAAACTGGCATCTGAGAGCACAGCTGGAAGGAAAGACAAAACATGCATCCTTCCAGACCCTACTGTAATCACTGCCATCCAGTCACAGACCCACAGCTTCACAGACAGACAAGGTCTGGAGAACTGAGGAATCAAATAGTCGGCTCAGGCAACTGAGAGGGAGGCTGAATATAAATGAGTTATGACTTCAGTAAATACATGGCCCAAAAGGAAGATTAGAGAACCACAAGGTTCATTAGATCTGGAGAGTGAAAGCACTTGTTAGTGTATGTCCCCCTGACCTCTTATCAGTCTCTGCAAAAGTTGCTGTGGATTTGTCCAGAGTACTATTTTAGCTCTTGGTCTGCTAAATAAGAAGTACTATATCTCTTGGTTGGAATTTTGCTAGTTTGGGATCTATGTGATGTCAAGACGACAACCTACCACTTCCAGAACACCTGCCCTGCAGTCTGTAAGCCACTTCCCAAGAGGCAGAAATTTGATTTTGATCTTTCAGCACCGAATAACATGCACCAAGCAGATTTGTTGGCCAAAGTCTGTCTAGCAGCACGAATGATACATTTCATGATAACATACTGTGATTAAAGTAGAGGTACATAATGCAGCTGTATTAATAGCAAACATTTATCAAAATTAATAGCATTAAAGTGAATCACAATGTATTAAAACTACTTCTTAATTTTTCTCAAGTGCTGATAAGATCTATCTTCTTAAAGCATTTAAGCTGTAAAGCATCAATCAGCAGTTGTCTGATTTCCTCATAGGGCTGCTAGACAAAAATATTGTCCTGCACAGTCTTCAACAAGTACAAGGGGGGTACATAATCTATGTGTCTGGCAGATTTCTTAGTCATAATTAAACAGCTCCATTAGTAGCAAATTTAGCAGCTGTATTTCTGTCTCAGAATTTTTTAATAAATGTTTCCTCACACCTTTGTGAGGAAAAGAGGAATTCTTCATCCCAAAGACAAGCTCTCCACCAATCAAATACAGTCCCTTGCATTCTCAGTCCTGTGCTTTACTGCTAGCTTCCTTCCTCCAAGGTGCAACATGATGATACTGAACTTCCCAAAAGGGACATTATTTTATCAAAAAGGTTGTAAGAGAAACAGTGTTAGTTTCATTTTTTATGTGTGTTTCCTATCAAACACACAGAAAAAAATGTCAGTTTTATAATAACAGTTAGGAATAGAATGCACACATAGAATTTTCAAAATTGCATTCACTTCTTTTATACACTTTATCCAATGTATTTATTTTACCACTTCTTATATTTACTGGAAATGAGACTTGACAGAAGCGTATCTAGAAGACACTGACTAACCTCAATAAAAATATTTCAGCTTTTTAGATTTGTAATAAAATAACTATAATCAAAAATCAGCTTTACAAAAGGCTAGCTGAACTACCTTAATAGATAACATTATATATGGTAATGAATCATATTATATTAAAGCAAAGAGTTACTATAATGGAAAACCTAAACTTTTTATCTACTCAAGCTCAAAGTGAAGGTAGGGACAGAAGGTAAACTCTCAGCTGTTGTAAATTATCACAGCTCATGGAAGTTTGCCATTTTACACCTTCTGGGGAATCTGAACTTCAAAATTATATAGCACTTTCCTTCCAAGTATCTCAAAGCAATTTATAAGCAGTAAAACTCCAGCTTCTCAGAGAAGTGTACATTTCAACCATTTTCCCAACATGGGAACTAAGAGAGAGAAAAATTAAGTGATAAGACAGAAGACAGCAATACTAGAGCTGACACCCAATCAAAATCTTCTGTCCCCTCAAACTGCCCACACTGAGCCTCTACTCCACTACCAAAATTCTGTGGAGATTTTTGTGCTCCATGCCACAGAATGAAGTCTGATAAGATGTAGGTATCTGAAACTGAGGACAAAACGGATTTCTAAATATCATCTGACATAAGCATTTGAGATTTTTGCATCTGAAAAGTACATCTCCATGCAGTCAATAAAACATTGCATTTTTTCTTAACGTTCTTGGAGCAGCAAAGGCAAAATTATCCTGTAGTGTGCTTCAAGAGAAGTGCTTTCCTGTGCGATTAAATCCTCAAACCACGGAGTAGTTTCGTTTACGGTCATTTGGAGCTTCTCTACAAAGGCAGACTTAAAAATGTGCTTCTTGCACCTAACTCATTCTTCTGCTATGAAGGAAGGAATAAGCAAGGCCCAATGCAACCCCTAGCCATGACATTCTGTATGTACAATTGTGTGTTTAAAAAGCTGTATGAGCTACTGTGTAATCCCTATGAAAACAGCCTTTACAGCTACTCCCCTACCGACAACCATGCTATTTCCCCCGTGCACTGCAATGACTATCACACCTGGAAGTGCACACAAGTAAAATAAATGAGCTGGAATTGATCACACTGGAAGGACTGACTTACTCCTGCAATCAAAGTGAATTTTGTTTTAACCAGATCATCAGAAGGAGCATCAAGTGTGACAATCTAACCAGATCAAAGCAATAAAACCAAACCCAAAATACAGCATCCGGAGACAGAACCTTGCTTTTTCGTTTCAAACATGTCCATGTTTGACATGTTTGAAACAACCATAGACAGTTAGGAAAGACAAGCAAGCCCCTCCATCATAAAGATTCCCAAAATGTAGCTTCACAGATTCCTAAAACTTGTGGACCCTAATAGATCTGCCTCTTACTAATAACTGGATCAATAGCAAGAAGCTCTGAGGTAACAACTTCCTGCCATCCACTTTCTAACACAGCAAAAAATGCTCAAGTTTGGACCTTCCATCATTTATTGTGATGGTAAACCCAACATTGCTGCGTGCTTTATCTCTGATAAATTCTTCTGAATTTGCAGTGAACAGAAGCTTATCTCTTCAGAAACACAGCTGTCTAACTAGGGCTCTTAACTGTGATTTGATTACAGTTTAAGGAGATCAAAGTTTACCAGAGCATTTCTCTTTTCTCAAACAGGGTGAGGACAGAGCGCATGGGAGGTGGAAGAAGAGGACTTTCCTCCATTCCCCCGAATCTGCAGCCATCATTTCAAAATCTAGGAATTACTCACTTTTAGAGGAAACGTAAAATGAGGGTGACATTAAATGCACTGAAACTTTACACAGCCACATTTAGCATTAAAATAAGTTGTCAGTACATAATTATAAGTGGAAATTACAGTCTTTCACCATCTGATATATATTGTTTTTATTGCTATTCCCCTCTTGTTATTTTCCCCCCAGAAATACATTTTAGAAGCATAGTGGTTCTCTATGGAGACAGGAATCTACAAGCTTTCATCAGTAAAAATTGTTATACAATGAAATAGGCACAAAATCGACAAAATTCTATAAAAATGCAATTCAGCTCTGAAAATTAGTCTAAATGGTTCTTGAATGTAGAAAAAATCCTATTCATTTCTAACTTATTGTTAGGGTATAATTTTCTACGGATTTAATAGGCAAATCCAACAAATCATATAAAAATGTATAATTTTCTATAATAATCTTGACAACAGCTATACAGGAATTGTATGTCATTAATATCTTAGGTCACACACAAAAACATACATCAGAATACTTACACTCCTTAGTTGGTTTTTATATATGTATGCTCTCAACATGCCATGTTACTACAAAATCACTAAGGTCAGTTTTTTCCAAGTGAAATCACCAGGTGTTTGGGTTTTTTTGGTTTTTGGGGTTTTGTTTTGTTTTGTTTTAAATGAGTGACATTACCAGCACCTTCACAAGTTTATTTCTGTTTTGTTCTGCTTTACTATTTTAATGAACCTCTGACAAGGACAGTGTCAGCTTACCCTCCTGGGTGTCAGACAAAAGCTGCCTGAGTGTCCCCTGCTCTCTCCCAGCCACTTTACTCCCACAGTTAACAAACATTAGCCACTGAAGTCCATGTTATGCACTAGTAAACCTGATTCTTCAACTCTGAAGTGCTGCTGGAACCTCATTTTAACATGGATAGACCCAGTAATACAAACTGTGGGAACATTTAGGCCTTTTCTTGTCAGCAGACAATTTACTTCTGCTTTCTCAAATCCCATGAAGAATGTGCTTCCGAGCATGGCACAACAACAAAGTTACGTAACTATTTTAGGAGTTGGTATTTCTTTTGACCGATTTTTCACAAAGGGGTAGTTTTTCCCCATTGCTTTTTTTAAATACAAAGAGAACAAGCAAGTACACTACCTGAAGCTCACTCAGCTTTTTTTGAGAAAAGAACAGTTTCCCTTTAATCAAATCACATCTTCCTAATGATGTCAATTTTATAGACTTTGATTTAATCCCCACTCGATGGCCTTCAGATTAATGCAGGACTCATTTTTAAGTGATGAGTTGATTTTTCAAAATCCACTATTGTCCTAACAATATACGTCCTTTAAAAGAGTGACTTAAACACTTAGAGCCACATTTGTAAATGCATTTAAAATCCCAAACATATCTCATGAAATGGCTATGTCAGAGCTTCCCTACTACAAGATTAAAACTAACATAAATTTATTATTTAAACTATATCACAAATGAAACAAACTGAAACAACTGCAACTGCTAAAAGGTGAACCTCATAAAATTCAGACCTATATGATTTCACATGAACTGGCTCCACCCTAAAGGAGCAGTTTGAAAGCTTTTCAGCACAGATTCTCACTTCAGAGACTGTGATCTTTCCATCTGTCATTACTATCCCACATAGACCTCTAGCTTGGAAGTCACTTCACAGCGAGGCTTCTTAAGATCTTTTTGACAAATGTATTTTTTGTAATTTCTCCCATTTCTCCCTGGCAGAAGGGAATCCAAGGTGATCAAAGGAGTATAAGGACCCCTTTGCCGTAAGGCAACAAAACTCCCGGCTCTGCAGCTCACTCGCACATTCGGAAGCTGCCAAGGGTCTCCCTGTTGGAATAAGCAAGGACGTGCTGAAGTGCTACTACTTTTCTATCTCCTTGCCTCCTCATCCTCCTGGAACCACTAAGTGTCCTGGTCCTGGGGCAGGGACTGATAGAAAGGGACAACAGCTAGTCAGATCTCAGCAATTAATGCAGAACTCACCCACTTAAATAGCAGGTCTAGATATATGAGTCCAAATTTACTTCATCTAACTTCACACATTTAGTTTAGGTACTTAACCCCAAAACTGGATTCTATCTATCTTAACATATTGATGACAATTTGTATGATTTTAGACAACCTAGAATTCAATTTTCTTTCTCCATCTTCTTTGGCTCCATAGATACGAACAGAAGTAATGCTTCTACCAGGTCCCAAAGGAAAACTTGGTGAAATATGAAGCTGGGAATTCTCAAAAGAGCTGCTCATTTTCTACTATCCTCCACAAACTTAAATCCATGAGAAACAGTGTTAAACAGCTTTACCAGGACTTTGAAAGAGCTGAGATTATTAACATTGGTATCCCTGAATGGAAGACATTAACTAAGACAGTAACGACAGACTGTCTCATTTAATCATTCATGGTATCTGTGGGTCTTAGAGTTTTATTTATGTTGTTCTTTTCTTTACCTTAAAAATAAAACTAATGTATATTTCCAACCACACCTGGCTTTCACAACAGCCCGAGAAATTTTATTTTATGTAACCATATACCTGTGTATTGATGCAATTATACTTCAATTAATCTCCCATAGATTAGTGCCACAATCAGCATAACAGTCAACACAAGCCCCACTGTAACAGACTAATTCAAATGCAGAATGCAGTATCACAGAAGTGGTCATGCTGTGTGCACACCTTGGTGTCCTTTTTTGGCTTTCTAAATCAAAACCCATATCCATTTCTTAGCTGCAGAAGTGACCTAAATTCCAGAGCTATGGGCACAGCAGCCTTCCTCAATATTGGTGTGATGCTCTGTGAGTTCTGAAGTTAATCTAGGATAAATAAGGTGAGGTAATACTATTGTAGGACACTGAGGCAAAAGTAATGCTCTACAGTAAATATCTATTGCTCACAGCAATAGTAGCAACATAATCAAGTTTTCTGATTGGAACTGACATGTATCAAAAAGATAATTAGAAGAACACACAGTTGCTACTAACATAAACCTAGTTTTAATATAGAAAAACCCTTTCTATACTGCTATACTTGATAAATAACCATAACAAGATGAGCTAACATTCAAGAAATAACAGGCAGAAACTTTTAAAAGTTTAGAACAAAAGCATATATAGAGTTCACAAAACTTTACCGTAAAGGACAAGATTAAGAGCCCATTAGGTTCAAGCTTAGGCAGACAAAGGGGGAAGGTGTTTCATAAAGTGCAGGGACAGTGGCCAACAGGGGCAGCATTCATTTTCACTGTAAGCCAAAATGCCATTACTATTATAAATGATGCAGAAAGTATATCAGGAAAAATGTGCGTGACCTGAGCACATCAGCAGAGTGTGAGATTCAGCTGCCCACATCCACTGCCTCAATCCACAGTAGCCTGCATGAGCCCTGTCTAGCCCGCAGTTCCACTGGACCCTCATCTTCCTGCAGATCCTGTGCCACAACTGACGGCTTGGCCTATATATAATGGATAACCTACTGAAAATGCTGCACGTGCCTATGTTTATAAAAATGAATCCCATGCAAATAGTCTGGAGAGCCTGTAAAGAATATTATTATTGCACACAGGCAATTCAGATTAAATACGTGTGATTATGAGTATTAGTTTTAGGACAAGGAAACCTACATCCTACCATAGGTTACGTTTTCACACTATTTTTATTTGAGGGTAACAGTAATCTTGCTTGCAGCTAGTCATGATACACAGTGCATTCACCATAGGTCCAGCACAGTGGACACTGAGATTCAAGGATGGCTCTTTGGCACTTTATGTAGACTACTCATGAAAAAGGTACTGAAAAATGGGTGAACACACAGCAAATCCCGCATGGGAAATATGTTAATTTTCCCATATAGCCTCACCAATTTACCTTGGCCTTGATATGCATGAAACTCGTTTTTTCTCTCCTATGCCTCTCTTGATGAGAGGCTGACAGACACATTTTAGTGCGGTGGCTTTCTACTTAGGGTAAATACTCACTAGGGACAAGCATTAGACCACCAGACATGATTTCACTTATTGCCCAAGAGAGCACTTAAGCTTATTTCTTGAACAGTGAAAGGCTAATATACTGTTTAAACACAACGTTGATTACCAAGATGCTTTCCTTTGTTTACTATTTCATGTCATTACTTGTTTTTCAGTAAAACATAAGTTCACATTTAGCAAGGCACTTAGTCCACATTTCATCAAAACATATATATCTATATACACACTCCTGAGAAACATGAATTTTGCTCTCTCCATATTAAAAATTGTTCTGTAGAATCAAAAGATTGACAGAAGAAAAAAAAATAAAGTACTGCACTGATGGAATGGCAAGCTCATACTAGAACATGACAACCCACTTTAGAAACTGCTGTTCTGCATAGGAAAATGTGGGCATCACTGGAGATGTATGGAAGGTGTCTATGGCCCTGTCTTCAGCAGAGAACTGATCCATCATAACAGCCTGCTATAATGAATACTCTGCAAAATTTCCTACAGTGCTGAACTCTGGGGGGTTTCTGCTGGAGAATACTTCTGGCCCTCCAAAAATTCCACCAGGAGAATCAAAATGGAGCTCAAGTATAAGAAAAAGACAGTTGAAAAGAGGGCTCTTTACTCTCCCTTTGAAGAGGGTAAACAGGACTGTAACAAGAAAATTAGGCTTATACATTTATTATTTTTATAAAATAGATGTGTAACAACTCATATTGACCTGTAACACTGCAGTATTCCTGACTTTTAATTTTTTATTGAGTCAAGCAAATAAACTTTTCTACTACAGAGACCAAAGACTGATTTTGCACATCACATCGACAGTAACAAAAGGAATAACTAGTGCTACATTTTCACATGTAGAACATCTATAAACACAAGTTCACAAGTTACACACATGGAAGTTAACAGGGCTGGAATGTCTTGGGAGCCTAGTCTTGGAAAAGACACAACATAACTGCACGCTTTCTAGCCGAATAAAATACTCATGCAGTTTTATCTACAATTTTTTTTTTCTAGATTGCTTGATCATCAGTTGATTACCAAGAAACTAAGGTGCATGGTAAAGTAAAAAAAAACCAAAAAAACAAACAAACAAACAAACAAAAAAACCACACTCCTAACCATAACTTCAGAAGATGTATTGACAAATACTAAAATTGACCTGATTTTATGTTAGTCATTTAAAAAATATATATCCTTTAACAAGCGACTTAACCAGTAGCAGAGAATGAAGTAACTAACTATACTGATCTCATGTTAAGATTTTTTGCCAAATGGACTCAGGAGTTCACCTTGGATGAAGTGCAGTACTTAATACAGTATCATTTGACCAGTGTACTGCTGGGAGACAGAATGATCCAGTAGATATTTCTATCTGTAACTATTAGTATTATCCTTGAAACAGAAACATATAAGCCTCATGACTCTGAAGTTTTTAATAATGAACATGATAAGGCATAACTATATTAAAACCAAGGCCAACATCCGTTTTTTTACTTAAATCTTTGGCTTGCATTCTACTTGCTAAGGTTCCAACAAGAAGCCCTCTACTGTTAGATTTCTCCAAGAACACATTCTGTCATACAGGGTTGGTTACCTTTTCAATTATCAAGGGAAAGAGTTCATCTGCTTTCTTAAAGTAGAGCCAATGAGCCTTTCTAGTAATGGCCAATTAAGAAAAGATTCACTTTTCACTTCATGATAAACTAGACATTTATGTCCTCATCATGACCATTTCCTGTGGAAAAAAAGCATGCTGCACAGCTCATGATGCAGAGGAAAAACACCAAAGAAATTGGTTTTTTCCTTCAACTTTTTCAGGATTCTTCCTTGGTTTTCTTAATTTTTAAATTTAATTCTTTCTTCCACGTCACTGCTTTAAGTTTACTCATGTTTTAATGCAGATAAAAATCAGAAATTTCATATATACAAAATAGTATTTTATAATCTCACATGCTAGTAAAATGTAAAAACTCAGTATGAAACCAAGTCCTATGACAACTAATAGTCATTTCTACTGGCTTAGCCTAGCTAAAAAAAACTTAATCATGGGGGCTAGTAAATCGCCCCTGTTTCACAGCCTATGAGTGTTTTCTGGTGGGCCTTCTTTTTGTTGTTTATTTAAGAAGTAGAACATTATATTCCTTGTCTATTGTCTCCACTAAGCCAAAAACACCTACCTCAAGACAAAGAGTTTCATAAGATTTTAAGAGGTAGAAAAATGAATGAACTACTTAGTTTTTCCACTTTACTCTGGTTTGGAAGTCACAGTTTTCTTTCTGAAGGAATCAACTGGAATTACTGTAGTACTCTACATTAATCCAAATCCTAATACACTAACATTCATATTACTGTTTAACCTTCTCAAACTTGTTTTTTTCAAGGTTACATCTCACCATACTCACTAAAACTGGGCAACTGTGAGTAGTCTAACAAAAATCCAAAACGTGCCAGATATGAGCTGCAGTCACTTCATTTTAAATCACATTCAAGCATCACTCTGTGTACACATTTTGATTCATTAAAATAACTGCCTTAATCTTTATGTGCATTAGGATCGAATCGCCCAGTGGACACTGGGAATTTAAACTAGTGAAAATAACTGTGCTCTGCAGACAGTGGCACCCTTTCCAAAGATTCTCTGAGGGAAGCTTTAATTTGTGCTTAGAGCTTCATGGGAACCCTGCTAGTAAAGGTGCCTCGAGGACACGCTGAATTGATATTGCCATAACACGCACGCATGTGTGTGAGCAGGAGGCCACACTAGTCACAGGTAAGACAGACAAATCAAATGGTAGCATCCCCCCCATCAGCTTTTCTATTATCTGCCCCACTTTGTGCCAATTTCCTCCAGCTTCCCCAACACCTCTTGCTTTGCTGTTCTTCCTTAAGACATGGGATGGGGATTTGTCAAAGTCAATGAGCACTTTATTACAGTGAGAGTGCTCAGTAATGAACAATTCAGCAATTTAATGAGATTCTGTAGATCTGTCTCCAGCCTGTCCATCAAGTTTCACTTCTATAAAGCACCCTGACACTAATCCTCTGGCATACCCAATCTTCACCCTGGGCTGAATATTAGATTCTTCCATGGTATATTGCATTACTACTATAACCTTAGCAAAAATGATGAACTTAACTACACTTGAGGCAATATAGCTGGTCTGATTTGATTTTCTTCTATTGGGTTGAGTGTGAGGGAATTACTTATTTACTAAGATAAAGCAAAAAAACAGTTTCTTATTGCCTTCTGAATGTCTAAATTGGTAAATATTTATGTGTGTCTTTTAATTTATTCTGGGGACCTGGAATATTTATAAATATATATTTATTCCTGGTTGTACAGACTGAATTAAAAAGACACATGCACGTTTTGCCTGCAGCAGAAAACTAGTTTAAAAAAATTCTTCGGAACGGGATTAGTAACCTTTAGAGAGGCAATTATGATAACACTTAAATGGGCAGTGTGGAGTTTGTTGTCACTCAGAAAGCAGCATATTACCTATAAGTATCTCTCCCCAGTATGACCCTGCAACAGAAACAGAAGCTTTGTCATATTTGCCTCGTGACTGGAGTGCATGCAATTAAGAAAATTATTTCTGAGTTCTTCCTGCAGGACAGGACAATGACACAAGATTTAAAAACTCCCACTTCCCAAACTTTGTTTCAGCAGGTTGCAGAGGGCATATGACTCTGGATACACTTGCTCATTAGTGAGCTGGCATTAAGTTATACTTGTAGGGCTTTCCGTAACAACTTTTCTAGCAAAAATATACCCAAGCACATAGCTAGGAGATTCACTGACCCTGCAGAAAGATGATGATAAAAGCCAATTGGGCGATCAGCTATGCTCTATATATGAACTTGGACATCAAAATGTCTTCTGAAAAAGGGAATATGGGCTAGGACTCCAGAGTATCGTGCCTAAAAAATCAAACCAAACCCACCACCATGGGTAGTGTGCTACAGGTTGTGTTGTAGAGACATCTGCCAGAGACTAGAACAGGAAAGAGTCTAACTTTATATTAGTTTTTGCAGAAAATATCATCTTTGTAAAATACTCCACAATCTAAAGCCTCAAAGTTTTGGAAACAAATATGACAGTTATTTGACTGACAGGTTAAGTTACACCTGCATACTGTCATTGTGGTTTGAAGAGCCTAACTAGATAATTTTTACAAATACTTTGTTCCCACATGACACTATCCATCCACAGAACACGAAATGCCCCACAGATGAACACACATTTTATACTTTGAGAAAACAATGGCATATAAAGGAAATTATTTGCTTAGAATAATCTAATAGATAAGTAGATAAATATCAGGGACTGAAATATATATCAGTCTTCTGACTCTCAGTCTTCTCTGTTGGACCAATATAACCCACTTCCTAAAAAGAAAGCACAGGTTTCTTTCAAGCAAGTTACATTCTACCTTGAAATACCCTGAAATATTTTCCTCTATAAAACATAACACAAAAAGGCAACTGAAAGAAGTGTTTGGGTAACCAACATGATTGAGATTTCCTCCCACTATATTGTGAACTGAAATTTTTACAGACATATGATGGGAATATTTCCAAGGATAGATTCTGGTTTAGTTTTTGTATTTCTCTTTAAAGGCTACAGGGCTTTTCCATATCAGGTTTCACACACATACACACTACTAAAGGTCACAACGTAATGCTTTTATCTTGTTAATATTCTATGGCTAGCAACCTGGCCCTCCTAGATCCAGCTTCTTTAAAGGAAATGATCACCACCTCCAGCTTCTTGCCACAAACCTTCCACTGAAGCCTCCACTCATCTCTGAGCAGAGCAGCCTGTGTGATGATTCTCTAATTTGCTTGTGGCTTGTGGCTAGACTTGTGGCACTAGCCTCACTTGAGGCAATGATAATTGAGTTGCATGAATCGGCCATTTCTTCCCACCAACAAAGTTGGATCTGGAAGAAAATCTCTGGCCATATCTGAGTAACACAAGCAGTAAGACAAATTTTTCATTCAAACAAACTAATTGCATTAACATAACACAACACAACACTTTTTGCATTTCATTTAAAAGTTTTCCTCAGTTGTTATTCACAGTTTTTGCTCAAGTGCTTATTCGCCCTTGAGATTGCTCCAGGGTTTCAAAACAACAGATTACTGCTATGGTTTACAGAGTATCACACATTCTGCTTGTTCACCAATCTCCTTACCTGCCAGATCTGTTCTTCACTGAGTGAAGTGAGTCTATCACTTTTAAAAACCTCTCGAAGAAGACAGTATGGTAGTGCCAGAACTTCTTCTGGATGACTCTTCAATAGCTCAGAGAGATGTTTTACTAAGAAGTCAACCACTGCATTCTCCAACAAAGTGAGGTTGAAGAGGTCCGCAAGCTTATACAGGTCCAAGTAATTAAAACTATTTAATTCCTAAATGGGTGAAGCAAAAAAAAAGTACATCTCAGAAGAAAAAAAAAAAAACAAAACAAAACACAAAACAGAGAACAAAAACCCCCACAGGTCTCAGATAATGAAAAAAGATTGTTTGTTTGGAGCTGTGTAGAAGGAACGCAATATAACTTGAAATTAATTACACAGCCTCATTCAAAATGTATGTGTAAATGTTACCAGTGCATATGCAAATATATATGATAAGTATTAATTTATATTGCAACTGCTAAGGTTATATATGCATAAAGCATCTGTAAAAATATTGATTAATACATAATATAATAAACCAGTACAATTTACACTGTGTGACAAGAGCTTGCAGGAGTTAACAAGTGGATTAAAAAAATGTATTTGTTAACTACAGTGGTTTGTTACAAAGCAATTGTTTATTCATTATTTACTGTTTTGATTGAGCTAGAGCACCTGTGTGGTACAACTTTCAGTTCTACGAAACCTCACAAAATACAAGATGCTAAGCTACATTTTATTACACATAAATTTATCCTCAATGAACAGATAGACCCTTTTTTTCCAACCACTGACATCAACCTATAGTGGATGTTGGCCTCCTTTTCTTTCCTTCCCTCTTTCTAGCAGTAGAAAATCTGCAGAGACAAAAGCTACAGGAACTCAGGGCAGCAAGTTTTTTCCATCCTGGTAACCGATAATCTGTATTTATGGGGTAAGGTTTTCAGCTTGGCATCCCTTGTAAATTAGTGTCTCGACAGTTAATTACTGCTATTCTAGACCATGCTGCACCCTTTCAGAGGACAGGCCAAGAATTCATCCGTATTAGAGAAAAACACCCAGGACGTCTGGGAAACAGCAGCATGTTTACCCGTTTTCTCTGTTCTTGCTGTATGCTCACACCTCTCTTCCTCTCCCCTCCGCAATCCCGGTTTTCATCTTCCAATTTACCGCATTGCTCCCTATCAGCTGCCTTCTCCTTGACCAGCTCCATGTGTGAAAATGACAAGAAGTCTTGTCAGTTTCACTTTGCTGGTTAGTTAACATAGGGACTAGAGCAGGAAAGAGAAACAGACTAAATTAAGTCAATTTCACTTTCACTGCTCTGCTGGATGGAATGGCAGCACCAAATGAAACTGACAAGAAATCTTGTAAATGTCAAATGAGCTGCACGGCTGGCAGATAGAGCAGAGCAACAGGGAAGATGGGAAAGTGCGAAGAGGGGTTTTTTTGGAATGTTTTATGGACTACATCTTGAACGTGTGAATTGGGTGGCTGTCCCAATGACTGTGGAGCTGTTTATGCATATGCAATGGAGAGTGGAGAAAGAATTTTTTTCACCTGCTTAGAGGAGTCAGTACTGGAGGAAAGTGAAGCAAATTCCTGTGGAGGCTCCTGCTTGCTATATAATCTCCCCGTCTGAACGATGCACCTTCCCTGGCAGCGTTACGCATTAGAGATAAACCCTATTCATTATCTACTTAAACTGCTGCATAGGAGTTTCACATTGTTTTCTTGGAAGAACAAAGAAAAGTTCTTTACATTGTCAGAACAAGCACTAACAGCCATCATCCCAAAAGCCACATTTATTCTAGTGTCAGTTCCTGTTCACACTAACATAGAGGAGGGTAAGGATAAATCCTCCCCAATTGCAGAAAGAAAGAGAAAGGAATGAATTTTACATGAGAAGTATCTGGTCTGTGTGCTTGCTCAGTGATTTAGTATCTGCAGATCACAGATGGTACCTCACACCACCACTTCTGTGATGGCCATGCAATGGTGGTAACAACACATAGGAGTATAATCAAAGTAAACATCACAGCATTTGACAAGCAACAACCATGGTTTATTGTCCCCTAGTTTGGAAGACTCTTTTTCAAAGAGCTCCCGGATTGAATGAATGCCAAACATCCAGAAAGAAATTTAGAAGAGCTCAGTATATATTTATTGAGCTCCCTTGTAGTCAAGAGCTGTATCTGGGGAGGATTAAAATAAACAAATAAATAATCAAGCATTGTGATCTGAGGATCAACACCCCAACTAAAATACAGTCCTGATCAAACCCCACTAAGTGTCAATGGAGAAGGACAGGTGGCTTTCGGTGGACTTCAGAAGAGGACAATACTGAAGATAACACAGTAAAGTCTTTCCCCATTAGAAAGAAGCAGTAATATGACACACAAATGCAGTTTTCCCCTGAAAAATCTTCAGTGAAATCTGAAACACATTGGTAAGACTTCATTTTTGGTTTGGCTATATTTGATGATCACCCAAACTTCCCTATCCCCTCAAATCAACACCAATTGGAAGTCTTTTAATGAAAGCTGTCATAGAGTTGAAGAGGCCAAATATACTTATGGATGGATAAACTCTCAGGAGTCATTTATACATAATATTATTTATTTTTATTTATATGTGTTTGCTTATTTCAGATTCTTATTTATCTGTCTATTTATTTATTATAGGGATTCATTGGTTTACTTATCTTCATTGGTAAGCTTCAGAGGAGTTTTGATGCTTCACCTAACGTAATGTGTTAGTGACCTGCTGGACTTACGATTTACTGCTAGATGAATACTGCAAATATATTTTGTAAAACTGGTAATCAGAAACATTTGTTTCTGGTTTTGAAAGGTTAGAATTGATGTTCAGGTTTGTATTTCACAGCCAAAGCAGAAAGTAGTGCACGAGCTTTTAAAAATCAAAATTATCAGGCTGTTATACCAATATACAAATTAAAATTATACAGTACTATACATTGCAATCTCTGTGATGATACTAGAAAGCAAAAACATCACACTGAGACTGCAAGACATATATCACAGATCAGGTAACCTGGCTCTTCATATGTGGTAAGACTTTCTGAAACATCAAACTAAAATGAAGCATGTAAGGTTTTTACAGAAAAAAAAACACACAACTTACCTTCTAGCTTTAAAAAAATTCAACAGGAAGTAACAAAGCAATCACTGTCAACTCAGTCTGATTTGCAGAGATTTTCAAACTATACTCTTAATTGAATTAAAAACTTTGTTAAAATATGAAATAGGTTACTATTAAATTAATTTAGTTGTGGTCATGAATAAGAGTTCTGTCAGTCTCTGTTTTCCACAAATTTATTATTCTGTATTAAAAAAGCTGCCTAAATATTTAAGTCACATGCTGTACTGTATTGCAGTATTTAAGTTGCATTCCAGCATTGTATTGCAGCATACGTTCTTTAAAAACATGCAATAGGAAACAGGGTTATGTAAATTATTGAAACTTTTAATCTTGTTTTTATAAACTTTTAAATATATGCCACTTATCTTTTTTGAACCGAAGGATGAAATATGAACACAAGCAGAACTGTCACTAAGAGCTGAAGAGAATTAGGGAAAGGTAGCGATCCTATCTCTTCTAATATGATGTATGTTACACTGCTGAAACACATTCAGACTAAGAAAATACGTATAAGATTATATATACACAGATCTTACAACTAACAGTTGAAAGAGTACTAAAATCTCTCAGTAAACTCAAAGCAATTTAATAAATTGGCCAAATTATTTATCAGTGTCTACTCCTAAATAAGAAACTATCTTTGATCCTATGCATGCTACTTACTATACATCCCCCCCACTTCCCCTCTCTCTGAAGAGAATCCATTGTTATACACTACTGGTCTTCTGATTCAGTAGTATCAACCTTCAGATGCCAAACCAATTTAACAATGAGCTGACATTTAAAACCCTCATAAAAGAAAATCAGTTTTCCGAACAAACATAATCTGAAAGATGACAATAATAAATATTCAAAATAAATGATGTGACATTGTCCATATTTTAATACAGAGGTACATTTTAATATAGAAATATGATAAATTGTCGAACAGGAAAAATAGATATAAACATTGTATTTAAATTACTTCCAAATCCATCTTTATTCGTTTCTACTTTAAAGAATAATTGCCTTGCACAAGCCCCAGAAAAGGATGTAACAGATTGATAAATTAGAGTTAATCATAACCAAATACACAGCAGACTACAATATACCTCTATTCCTCTGCTCTGTGTTATAAATAGCAGAAAAAGCACAAGGAGAACTAAGGGGAAAGAATGCATTTCTTTATGACCTTATTTGAAAGATAAACTCCTTGGGGAAATACAATTTATTCAGATTATCAAGACCCTGCTGTGCAAATCTACAGTCTGGGAGCACACTACAGAGATCAAACAATATTTACTTTATTCTGTTGGGTATAAAAGCTTTTAATGAATGCATAATTAAGACAGAAAAAGTATATACAGCTTTAGAATTCCACTGCCAAGCCAAGCCATTAATATCCAAAGTATCATACCCAGTTGTAACTCCACCTGCTTCCTATTTAGACTACAACACTGTTATAAATCAAGGTATTAAATGACTAGCCCTGCTGCTATAACAGAGAAGAGTTGCATGGTGACACTATTTCCCCTGTTCCTAAAACGGTTTCAGCAAAAAAAAAAAAAAAAAAAAAAAAAAAAAAGGAAAGTGTGAGGTCTCTGGGACAGGGACATGTTTACTCAAAATCCTTAAGCAGCACACAGCACAACAGGGTCTTGACCCTACGTCCTCTAGGTTCTCTGCTATGTTAAATACCATGAAACAGCTACACCATTCAGAAAAGAACCTTGACATAAATCACAGCAAAGACAGACTCTAAATAGATAAGGGATAGTAACAGAATGAAAAATTGTAGTGACAAAAAAACACTTATCTGACAACAAAGGGGATCAACACAACTTTAAGAGAAAAAAAAAATCTGGTTCTGTTGGTTCTAGATCTTCCTTTCTATATCAAAGGTTCTAGTTTCTGCAAAACCTCATACATGTACCCAAGAACTAACAGATGCTGCACATACTCAACAGCACAGTGACATACATATTTCATACTAAGCATAAGCAAAAATATTCTGAAAACTCTATTTTAGATCTTATTTGGAATTTGCCTCCACTAAACACCAAAGCCATCCATGCTGAAGCCTGGTCACAGTGGAACAGCTGGGTCAGAATTTTATCATGTATAAAACTGTGTTTACATTTCTTACAAGATCAGTGCAGACTGTAGATGTATTTATAGACATGGCAAAAGATGACTTTTTAAATGACTCCAAAAAATTAATTTTTCTAGTAGATCACTGCTTTCTCAACATTTTCTGTAATTCTTGCTTTTGTTTCCTCTTTTAAACATGAAAAGTTATTTTGAATCCTTGTTATTTCAAAGTAGGTCTGGGTCTAAGTACAAAAGCAGCAATATCAAAACATTTCAGCCTTATTATTTTCTCTCTACCCTACGAGAATTAATTTCCCTTCTCACAGTGTTCCCCTATATCTACTTAGTTTTCAGTTTCAATCCCACTGGCTGGTGCTAGCAAGCACCCTTGTTGAAGGCATGGAGGAGGCCTGTGACCTTCACACACACAGTGGAAAGACATGGCATTCTCAGATTGCTCGTGATGAAACATATGCGTGGCCTTCAAAAAAAAAATGAAACATGCCATGTGCAGGTACTCAAAAGTACCTCTGAAAAAGTAAACATTTTCTAGAATCTCAGATAGCTTAATCTAAGTTATTAAATAATACAAATATTTTCAAATGGCAATCCAGTTAAATATTTTAAGTGATCCTGATCATACATACCAATTATATATTGCATACCTGATAAAGTGTATGAAACATTAAGACTCCACAGTTAAAGCTACCATTGGAACAACTACAGGTAAGGTTCTGCAGAGTTTTCAATAGTCTTCCTTTGCTAAACAGATGATGTGGGAAATATTTATTTTTATTTTTTTTTTAACTGCATCTGGCACAGAATCTCCCCACATGAAAAGCTTCACATCTCACCTGGCTTCACATATTTCCAGATATTCCTGGCAAGATAACTGTAGCAATCATTATTATTTAACAAATAAAAATGCAGGGATGAACTGGAACATAGAGATCATCTAACCCTTCACCTAGCTCCTCTTATCCCATTTCGGACAGTAGAAATCCAAAGGGAGGATTTAGTCAGATTTATCAATGTTTACAGTTTTTGCCAATTATGGGACCCCGCCTTTTCTTCAAATATGTTATGAGGAATGACATTATCCTGAATTCTTTACTCCAGCAGAAACCACAGAATATTGGTACATAGTCTTTGCAAGATGTTTTACTACTTCATATTTTTGCTAACTCCTCAGAGTTACTACAGTGCTTGAGGAAAGCTGAAAACGACTTGGCTAATCCATCAACTACCAGTAAACTTTTATGGTAAATGTTCACTTTGTTGTAGTTGCTAATATTGTCAAATCCAGAAAGAGAGAGCTTTGTCCTTTAGAAACCCAAAGTTCCCAGAAGTAGCAGTTAAAACAATAATTACCATCAACAAGAAAAATAGGACCGTACAATACTATTGCTTCCAATTCTTTTGCAGACTCTATTAACAGTTTAAGGCCATGAGAATACTGGAGTGGAAGCCTATTCCTCTACTATACTGGACAAGCTCATCAAATCATCTCCATCATAAATCAAGAAAGATCCATCCCAAAACTTGCTGTGTTCTTGCTCGCAATTACTACTATGAGAAGGTTCCACTGATTTTGAAAATCCATCTCCTAATCTCCAGCTTAATTTACTCAGACCGTTTATATGCATTTGTTCCTGTGCCAACATTATCTTTTAGTTTTAGCAGCACTCTGCCTCTCCCTCTGTTCCCCCCTCTCCCAGTATTTATTTCCTATATTTACAGAAAGCAATAGTATTCCTCCTCAGTCCTCATTTTGCTAGACTAAACAAGCCAAGCTCTTTTAATCTCCTCGCGTAAAACAGGTCTTCCAGATCATCTTAGCTGCCCTTTTCTACACCTCTCCCAGTTTGACTGCATTTATCTTCTGCATGGGCAAACTCATGATTTTTCAGCAGTATCTTGCACACCAGCATTAATACTTCCTTATAGTTTTACAAATTACCTTGCATGAAATATCCTAGATTCAAACTGCCTTTTTCTTGATGGCATCACATTAGTAGCTCAAAGCCATCATATGATTGAATACATGAAAATTCTCTGTAAACTTGGTCCTCAAGTGAGACACAGTAACAGCCCTTCCATCTGCCAGGCAGGACAAGAATAATATGACATGTTACAAATGGGAATTGAGTAGGATGCAGCAGATTCTACTGAGGATGCTCAGAAATTATTTTCCAGTTGCTTATTTAATTTCCTTCTATATTTGAGTAATGAATCTTGTAATTGTTCTGGTACATAACAGTTACTTTTTGGGGGAAAAATTATTCTAATAATTTTCTTAAGATTTCTTTCAAAAGTAGGCAAGGAAATCCCCTTAATATTCTGAAAAACAATGACAGTTTTAAATCAACTTTCAAACTTCCAAACGTAGTGAAAAGACAAATAGAAAATACGTTTCTAATACATGGTACATTAAAGTATCATTTTTATTTTTAATTGCCATCTCTATTACCAGCACCAAGGAGAGGGGGAAGGAAAAAAAGTCAACATTATCTCTATATCTACTATAGTTCTGTTCATAGAGGCACCTGAGAGTTTTCTTTTCCTATGCCTTTTTTTTTAATAACTTACTATTTTGCCAATATTTAACACTTGAAAGCTGAAGTTTTCCAACCATAAGATGAATCTCTTGAAAAACTCTTGAAGACATCTCAAAAATGATATTACACATTACTAAGAATGAGACTGACAGGAAAAGACCACTGATCTTCCACATTAAAAATATTCAGAATTGAAATAGCTCAGAGGAGTTGCCTTCACTCTGAAAAATTTCTGTTGACCCCTCCTCATCAGCCTCTAGAAAAATAAATAGTTTTTATATGCTCAGTAATGACTTCTTTGAACTTTGCAGCTGAAAATCTCATCCCATTCTAGTTGCACTGACCATAATCTATTCCACAGCTATAGCAAGATCCTGTCTGCATCATTGTCCACTATGGGCCAAATCACAATGGCAAAACCTGAAGGCTGAAAGTCCATTTCTATTGCACTGCTTAGGATCCATTTTGGAGCACCAGCAGGTCTGAGAAAGACACTACCATTTACAAATGCAGAAGCATGAAAAAAACCTCAGACCAAAGAACAAGAGAGCAGGTCCAGACAAGAAGCCCAGAGACAACAAGGGGCAAACAGTACTGGACTCTAGCAGGAGAGTTAGAATCATAATCCAGAAGACGTGGCTTCTGAAGGAGGCTGGGTGATAGTTCCTCCAACTGCTCTGCATAAATATAAATGAGTAACAAAGATGGATAATAGCATGAAAGTCACTAACTAAAAAAGGAAGTCAACACTCATGAGGTTGTGCTAAAAAACAAACAGCATATTCCAAAATTATCAATACACCAAAGTTAACACTCTAGGTATAAATAAGAACAGGGGAGGTGTTCATGTGCAAAGAATATATAATATGATTCAAACAACTCTGTTTCAGAATCTTTTTATGACATTTTATTTCTGGAACATTTCAATGATGTATACGTGTGCTCTGTAATAAACCCAGCGAGGGACCACTTTTCTTAAAAACCTGTTTCTGCTTCAGAATCCCAGGCAACAGCCTGTCACCAGGCTGTTAAGGATTACAAAGCTAATAAACACTCCTAAAAATGGAGACTTAGAAAAGTGTAACTTTTCTTAGAAAAGTGTAGTGAGCTGGACATCTAATATCACTAGAGAATGAAACACTGTCTAAAATGTATGGAATGACACGTTAATTAACACAGACAAATTCAAATCTCAGAAATATTTGCTAAACAACAACCCAAAGCAACAAAACTTTCTCAGAATTTTAAGGGAGCATGTGACATATCTACAGAAAGGCTGAATCTGCTGCAGGATAACTCTCAATACTGAGTACCATTTTGATAGACAAAGTGGAATTGGTCACCAATTATAAATCAGTAGTTCCTAATGTATTGTAAGAATCACATCACCCCAGCTATCTACTAACATTTGACTTGTATGAAAGGAATAAGGCATCAGTATCGGAACGTATTTTTTGGAAATGTCAAAAGAGCTCATTTTCCCAAGTTAACAAGAAATATTGGCACAATAAAATGGAATAAAATTTAACACAAGGAGTATTAGAGAAAGTTGAGCATTATAGTGTTTCATAAATTTCATATATTCATACTTTCAGTGGGATGCATCTCAGATCAAAGATTTGTTCAATGACAATCTCAAAATAGAAGTTATTAATAGTAAGTTATAAAGCAGTGTAACTTTTTCCAGCAAAGTCCACAAGGAATTGATCCTTGGTCCAATACTGTTAACAGTTTAATTGAACTAGAGAATGACAAGTTTTGCCCATAGAGTTTGCAGAAGCATGCAAAAGCAGTGGTGTAACAAATTATCAGAATGACAGAATATGTCTGACTTTCCTGGCAAAGTGATCACATTAAAAAAAAAATATTTAAAAAGTATCTGAGAACCAATAACATAGCTGATACAGAAAAATATACCAGGCTCTTCTTGGAACAACACTTACAGGCTATCAGGAGGCACTACGAAGGAGTCATAAATAGCAACATCAGTTCTCAGAACAGTGCTGTGGCAAAAAAAAAGAGGCTCATGTCATAAAATGCACACCAAGTACTGTCCAATAAAAGAAACAAATCCTCTTGCTGCTTCAACATTGCATATTTAAGGCTACTGCTCAAATATTGGTCCCAGTTCTGAAGTCCACACTTTAAGGATATGAAAATACTATAGGCTGGAAAACCAACCTTGCAAGATTTAAGGTGCTCTACTTCATTTTTTAAAGAAAGACTCCTGGATGATTTGATCTCGAGCAAAGATATTTATAAAACGGAGAGAATACATGAAAGAAAAAAGTTCTGAATAAATTTTCAGAAAATAGTCTCTGCCTCACAAATGTAGGATCAGTTACCCTGGCCCCTGGACTAGGAAGTACAGGACTGTTTGCATTGCCTTGGTGGGATTAAGAACATTCTGCAACTCTGCATTAAGAAAATGACTGCAATAAAACAAGATTTTTGCCAATTGTCTGTACAGGTAAAGAAGGAAATATTTGCAAATCTGACCTCTAAGGGTTTATGGTTTCACATTCCTCTGAAGAGCAAGAGACTTCTTGTAGTTGCAGGAAGATATAAGGGTACTCAGGAGTTAAAAGAACCTAATTATGTCAATGATAAAAAGGCAACATTTTCATTTTATTTGGAAAACTGTTATTTGTTCAGATATCTCTATGCTCCTGCAATATCAGACCTCAGCCCAAAAAATCACTAAGAAATTTTTTGCTCACAGCACTAAACCAAGGCAAATTCTCACTTTACAGAGAAAAAAGAAGCAGAATAATAATTTAAAATATTTCCCATAATGCAGAAGATTCAAAAGAACAGAACCTCAAATGCCTGGAACCCACTCCAGTGGTATAGTAATTAGATAATTCTTTTCTTGCCCACTCCACCTGCAACTTTAATATAATTTAAAGTTATTTAGACAGCTCAATATATCAGCAAAACGTCGGTAACATGTTTTTTGTATAAGCATTATATCTCAGTAAAATAAAATCCTCTACAACACTCTGTCCCTAAATTTATGCAGTGAAAAGAACATCTCTCTCCTATGACTAGGAGCTGTGCTGATCGTTCAGAACTGATTTCAGGAGGCAAACAGGATAAAAAGAGATAGTAGTAGTCCACATAGAGGAATAAAAGTAAAAGAATTAAAAAAATTCTGGAAGCACCAGAATTAAAAAAAGAAATAATTAGTATGTGTGAAGATTGAGGAGGATTTGCTTGCATTTTAAGCATTATTGACTAGGGATTCACTTATCACTCTCTTTGTCAGGAATTATTATAAATCTGACTCTCAAAGCCAGAACACCTAGGAAGGGCAAAGCCTAAATGTAAAAAATGGACCTTGATTCAATGTCCAGTTTGACATCTCCTACATCTGACCTTTAGTAGTGCCAAACAAGTCATAAGTCCTCCCAAAACAACCACATGTGAATGCTCACACTGCTGAAGGTGCTAAGCATCAGGAAGGCATGAGCCTTCAAAGACCATGCTGACTTTTGTTCATTTAGTTTCTACCAGTTCTTACCAAGAATAAAAAACAATTCCCCCCATCTCGAATCTCAAACAGATAATAGTCAGAAGTCCATGCATTACCACCAAGGCTTTTTTCCATATAAATACAAAAGAGGAAGAAAATTTAACCAATGCACCATATTTAAGACATGCAACCAAATGACTAAATTCTCACTGGCCTCAAGATTTCTATTTGAAAACACCATCTTTAAAAGCAAAATACATAATTGTAGGCCAAATTTCTAAGGTTTCACAGCTACATATGCTTGCCAGTATCTCCAAATCCTTAAGTACATGAAGGGCCCCTCTTCTGCATCTCCCTTTAAACACAGTCAGAATGAAGTGAAGCCAGACACCCTTTAGAAAAAATTAGAAGGGCATTTAGAGGAGAGAATTAGCTCAGTTACTTCAAAAAGAATGTATTTCTGCAGCTAATCTAACAACAGTCACTGGTTTTAAAACTGAACTATAGCTTACTGAAAAAGTTTTTAGTCAACGATTATTCCATGCAATGTTACTGCGATGGTTTGACCTTGGCTAAATGGCAGGTATCCACCAAGTCACTCTATCACTCCCCCCCACCTTTTCCCCTTGTTTTCTCAACAGGGCAAAGAGGGGAAGGAAGATAAACAAACCCTTGTGGGTAAAACAAAACCAGTTTTAATTTAAGCAAAATGAAGCAAAGGTCTGCACACAGAAGCAAAAGCAAACAGATTTATTCTCTACTTCGCATGGACAGGAGGTGATGTCGGGCCTTCTCAGGATCAGGGCTCCCATACATAGTGGTTGCCTCGGAGGACCAAGGGTGACCCCACCCCCTTCCTCCTTTCTCCCAGTTTTATACTAAACAGTTGTCATATGGTCTGGAATATCCCTTTGTTCGGTTCAGGTCAGCTGTCCTGGCTGTGTCCCCTCCCAAGATCTTGTCCACCCCATCCCACTGGGGGAAATGTTGGAAAGAGCCTCGGTGCTGTGTAAGCCCTGCTCAGCAGCAGCCACAACACCAGGGTGCTGTCAACACCCTGCCAGCTCCCAGCATAAAACACAGCTCCAGGAGGGCTGCTATAGGGGAAAACCAATTCCAGTTCAGCCAGACCCAAGTACAGTTATAAAAATTAGTCCAAATTTTAATAAGAAATGTTGCTCAAACTTCCAAATTTCAAAGATTTCAACCACACCTAAAAGCAAAACGCTAAAACAGCTTATCAAAGGTTATGTATACCTAATGTTGTTTGTTTCTCACCCCACTCCCCCCAAAAATATCCACACCACATACTGATCATTTTAGCTACTTGCCTTATTCTTTTTCAAGAAGTTCCGTTAATCTGTTCAATTTTTGGTCCAGGGCTAAATGGTGGTATAAGAGTCCAGAATTTGATTAGAACTTTTTGCCGATTGTGTATAATACACATGCAAGTTAAGACTCACAACAGTATCTTACTTAAGTAGTCAAATACTTTAAATTATTTAGTTACAGTAAAAGTTCGATATCAGTCTCTGGGGGTCCTTGACATCACCATTGTATACATATACTCCCTGCATAGTTCAGTTCCCCATTAAGACAGTAATGCTGCAAATATGAGTAAAAATATTGCGAGGCAGACAAAACCAAAATACAAGTCTATATAAACACTGATTTAGGACCCAGCATACAACATTGGGCCTGTCCCCCTAGCTCTCTCCATGTCCACAACGTGTCATTTCAAGTCAGTGGGAATTCCAATCCCAATGTGTTTTAGGACTGAACACATTTAGGGTACCTGAGGTTGCTACAATACTTTCCCCATGATAAACAGGTGTGGATAGATGCTATGGAAATTCAAGGTCTTTTGCATATATAATTAAAACAGATGTGGCTTATAGTAAACAAGGAGAAAACACTGAAACAGAATTTAGACAAAACCTCATTTTAATGGTTTTGCAAACTTTCACAACAAAGGTCAAAGTGTTTATGAGGCAAGTCCAGCCAATATATTACCACCCCTCTAATCCAGAGGACACAACACTTCCTACAAAAAGTTACTGTAGAAACGATGCCATGTGTTACCAGCTCAGTTCCCACTGAACAGCAGATAAAAGTTCTCATTTAAGATCCAATGCCACCTATTCAGCTAGATACACTCTGTGGTAGAAATCGCAAAATCTGTAAGACTGTTGAAACAGATGGGAAATTTAGCAACAACTTCCTCCAAATTAATAAACAGATGTTTAGAATAGATTACACAGGAAAGCAAGTGAATAAAGTTACAAACATTTTTCAGTTTGGAGTAGCATACTTGCAGGACATTATTAACGGTCAATAAAGTTATTGATACCACTAATCTTTAGGTTTGAATCTTTAATTTTTAGAATTAGTAAGATGAATGAGGACAATTTATAACTTTCAAAGCTCTGATTACATATCAGCTGAAGATTCATTAAAACAATATGTATACATTCAGAGTCATTCTGGGTTCAAGGCCTACTCAATACCCTGGACAGAAATGGAGTTTTTGTTTTAAATAGAATTAGTCTATATCACAATTCTCATGCAAGATACTGGTTCCCTCTCAAAATCTGCTCTGATGCTGTTGTGCAAACAGAACATATAAATGATGGAATGTGCTAAAATGCTGTTTGATTTACCGCTGCTAAGAGATCTACTGGAAAACATCAACAGCCTTACACGGAACTTGTTTCCTACTTTTTGCTTCCCTACAATCTGAAATGGTTCGGTGACAATTTTTTCTCTATTAAGTACTGAAATAGTATTTATTTAACAGTAGTTAAACTAGATGATAATTTGGGGTACTTCTGTTTCTGAAACTACTTATGTATACTTCAGGCTTAAGTAATTTTCATTCCAAATCTTCTCAACTAGCACAACACACTAGTTGAGTGTGTTGTGAATGGTTCAGAGCTCAGATAGATGTATCACACAGTAATGATTAAGTCACCAGAAAAACATATTATATAATGGGGCAGGGAGATAGATTCATATCAAGTTCAGACTTTTTATTTTTAATAAGAGATGGTCTGAAAAAAAGTCTAAAAAAGTCTAAAATGCAAATACTGCCAAATTGGGGGATGTATCAGCTTGGATCCTTACAACTTCAGTCCATCTCCACCATTAAGTAAACAAGGTTTTGAAAAGCCAGTCTCTCATATTAAACTGACTGTAAAATAAAATTTACAAGGTCTTTTCAATATGTTTTAAAGATGGAACAGTGATTCACAAGTGTCAAGTTGCCTCTCAAATTCCATCAAATAATACATTTTCTCAAGAAAGATTCTGCTCCTGTTTAACTTTTCAAACTTGAAATTGATCCCTGTGAAAATAATAATAGTGTGTTTAAAAATACCAAGTATAGAGGAGGTAAAAGATACTTACTTCATAATTAAGAAGGAAAAAAAAAAAAAAAATCAGTTCTATTTTGGCTAAGCCAGTACAGAGGAAAGAGAAGATGGACAATTAACTCTCTACCACAGTGATACTTCTGAGATAAAATCAGATTGTAACTCACTTCAGGCCCAATGTTCTCTTCAGGTTCATAGGTTTTAAATGATTTATAGTCACCCGTTTGTACTTAGCATTCTGACTTTTTCCATATTAGTAAATACTTTATAACCAAAGCATTTTCATGTATCAGAAATACCTTTGTTAAAATGGCTTAACACAACTCAAATTGCTTTAGATCAAAGCAAATTTGAATAAAATGTCCCTCTGCTTCTTTACAGGAGGTAAAAAAAGCACTGTATATCTGGTGCCTGTATTCCTGTTCCTTCACATTAGAGCTGTAAGTCTCCTCTTTCAGGTCACGTCTTCCACATAAAAGTGCTAAACTAATGCCGCTTAATGACAAATTAATGTCCATGAATAAAAAATACACCTCTAATAGCATAGAGTAATTTGCCATTACAATATCATCATTGGACATGCCCCTGGTTTAATACGATGTATTTAATTCATAACTTAATGAGTGATATATAAAAAGAGAGAGATGAACCCTGCAATTACATTTATGTGAGTCTGTCACCTTATTTGTAAAACCTTAGAGTCATTTACATTCAAATTAGAACAAATGAGTGATTTCACAAAGTGCAGTGATAAATGACCATTGCTGCACAAGACAGAACTGTATTTCCTGTGAAAACATTAACAGTTTCCTATTATTTGTTAAAAATTACAATGCATATTGCCCAGTGTTGTGTGAATAATGACTTTTTTACTGATTGGGTCAGAAGACTAATATGGAGTAAAAATAAATAATTTTTCTTTTCATTTTTTCTGATTTTAGCTTGAATTTATCTGCTCAAACTGTTACGGACTCACACTGCCACCTGCTGCCCACACCTGGGGTGGAAGGGCCCCGACTGCCTTATTTCAAGTTGTTCAGTTCAGCCATTCGGCCTTTCGGGTTTCATATCTTTCAATCAAACAAATTTTCGTGCCAGACTGCTAACTGGGAATGTCACCTAGGTCACCAGCAGGTAAGCGTAGCTGCAGTGCCCAATTGCAAATACTGCCATTTTGGGGGTTCATGCATCTGAGCTGCCTCAATTAGTAAGAAGAATTAAAAGCTAAAGACACTGGGGGGGCAGGAGGGATGAGAAGGACATAAAATTGTGATAAAACCAAAGAAGAATTTTAAACACTAAGTATTCTTGGATTTATCAGTCCCTGTTTACAGCTTTATAAAAGTACTAGAAAGTTTTGAGAAGGAGGACTCCTTCAGGGGCTGAGGGACAGGTAAGGAGGCCACGTTGGCTAGAAAGACAACGTGAGAAGGGCAGGGAGGGAAACAGCTTCTTCTTTCCTATTTAAAACACACACCAAAGCTGCTCTCCCTTTCTGACAGAAATTGCAAAGAGAAGGAAGACGTAGCAGTATCTGCCGCTTCCCAGCTTGTGACCTCTCCCGCAGCTCTGATGCAGAACATGGCAACGTGTATCCACACAACTAGCTAGACAGCTCAGGAGCTTTAATCTTGCCAACACTAGTAAACCTAGACAATCCAGCATGAGTTTTTTTGTTGGGTTGTTGTTTTTTGTTTGGTTGGGGTTTTTTTCTTTTTTACACATCCATCAGTAGTTCCAATTCAGCTTTGCCAGCTATTACTTCATTAGGAAAAGCAGAACACACACACAAAGACAGCAGGTTCCTGACCACAGTTGTACCACTGTAACAGTTAACACCCCAGGAGCAGAATATCCACTACATCGCAGCTAAATAGCAGCAATTGGATTGCAGTCAGAATGAGATTCAAAGTGACTGGGTATATCATTTTTACTTTCCCCACTGACACCAACTAAAAAAGGGAGAAAAACACCATCACTTTTTTTCCCCAAGTTCCATTTTAAGTTGAAATGCTTAGTAGTGCATTTACATTTCATATATATAAATCTGTATCTAACGTATCTGTATTTTAAAGAGAGGAGATACATTCCCAAAGTTATTTTTGACCTTTGTGCAAGAACTATCCTCATGACTGTCAATATCAAAATGATTCAACAGCTCAAAACATGCTCCTTCAAAAAACAGCAGGCTAGCAGAGCAACAACTGGTTGCATAACACTGAAAACCAGTGAAATGCAAGATGACATTATTTCTGTGTACTTTGTATTCTTGGGATGGGAAGGTCATTCTTTCCACCACAGGTTGGTTGATTCGAATTTGAGGGTGGTGGCCTTATAAAACAACACACTAATTCTGCGTCAGTGGGGGCTGGAGAGTGTGCATGCATGTACTCAGATTAAAAATTCACTATTAGTTAAAAAAAGGCAAGCCTTGGTTGCTAGATGACCTTTAGGGTGGTTTTTTTTTTTTTCCAATAGTTTAATTTGCTCTATATGAAAAACCCAGGAGCTAAAATCCCGACTGAGCTGGGGCTTCTTAAAATATAAAGGTGATGCTCTCAATCTCTGGTGTAAGAATTAATTCATCTCTGAAGGACTGTATCTTAGTGAAAGTTGGGATTGTGTTGTTGGCACTGTTCCAAATGGAGAAGTTGAGTTTAAGAAAAATAAATAGCATTGAAGCTCTGGCTGCACTGTGTATGTAAACCATGCACACTCTTTTTAATTCCACAAGATTCATTTGCAGCTTCTTTCTTTTAAAAATAGCAAGCTTTTCAATCTAGAAATACATTCAAATAGTTTAAAATTAGCAGAAGAAAAGATCCAGATAATTAGGTGTTCATACACCATGAAAATATTTTCTTTTATAAGCCTAGATTGACCATTACAGCAGAGGGTTAAAAATCAAATGCTTCTACACAAGAAAATTTGCCTGCTTCAATTATTACCAAAAATTACTCCAGGAGGTCTTATTTTATCATTTGTGAGTTGATTCATTTAATTTTTGCATTCCAGGCCTGACCCTGCTCTGTGTCTGCTTTTGTATACAAGAATCTAGAGCATACAGTACGGAGGCGGCTCCAAGAAAATTCCAATTGACTGCTGCTGTACAGAGCTTTTTTCAGGCTCTTTTTAATCACCTAAAAATGTTATTTTCAGCTTAAATTAGCCCTCTTTAAAGATACTACAGCAGACATCAGTAGCAAGTGGGCAGATATACCTCTGGCAGAGTTCTATCTGCTGTAATGAAGTTTCCAAAAGGTAATCTAGTACACTTATTTATCAGGGAACTTAATTCAGTTTAAAACTAACAGAAAAGTTGGCATCAGACTTTTAACTTCCCTTGACACAAAAACATTTATGATCCCAAGAACAATTTTTAACAGTCAGGGGAACTTTACAATCTGGATCACTGCTCATGCCTACTATACTTGCTGCTCCTAGCTACTGTGAGAATAGGAAATTATTTCCAGCATTGAGTACAGGGACAGTCAGCTAACATCACTTCTAATAAGGTTATATTGAAAATATGCAATTGTACAACCAATAAACACAACATAAATTATATCCCAGGCTCTGTCCAGTATGCAAACTTAATTTGTTCTTCACAAAATGTGCCCGATCTGGCAGCAGAAAGTTAAAGGGGTAAATGCCATGTCCTGTCTCTCAAAACCAAGAGCTTTGAACAGTTCTGCAGCTTCTAAACCTCTCATACCTCCATCCTACAACTGTGAATGTAACTCAGGAATATAAAGAATTCCACTGAAAACAATAATACTGGACTTTAGTAAATTAAAAAAAAAAAAATCACTTAGCTTTAAGATTTCAAATATGGACAGTCTTATGTCTCAGGTCCCTGAATGCCAGTAGAAATCAACCCTTGGTTTAAAAGCTAATTATTAAATTTATATCCACACAATATTGAGCTGATGTTGATCAGTAGAAGGAAATTCCATTAAAAACTTCTCAATAGCATGCCTTCCTCAAGACTCTTTGATTGCTGAAATAATTTCCAGTTTGGGTACTTAATATACAACAGTTGAGGAAAAAGACAAAACTTCTTACCTCTACTGTCAGTTATATTAACTCAGACGTATTTATGAAACAAACATCTCTAAATTCTGAATAAATCTTTTAACACATTTTTTCTGTTGCATAAGAATAAAGTCATCATGTACCCTTCAGAAAAACATTTACAAGCTTTAAAGTGCAAATCAGGTCATCACAAACACACTACCTAATACCACATTCTTTACAGCTCAAGTCCATTCTCAGATTTCCATCCCATTCAACGCCTTCAACTACCTTTCTCTTGCCTTCTCCAATGTCGTAGTAGGAGAGTTATGGTCCACGGGAACTTAAAGGCTAAAACTTCTAAAAGGGAAACAAGACAATCAGACAAGCCATTCCCTTTATATTTCAAAGTCTACCTGCAGCTCTCTGCCTCCTTTGAAAAAATCTCAGCCAAAACTGACAAATCAATCTGAGCTGGAAGAGAAACTCAGAAAACAAGAAAACTCTGCAGGCAAATGAAGTGTGTGTGAACACATACCTTAGTGCAATTCAAGATGCACAAAGCTGAAGTCTTCGGCTTAGCTTTCCCACACCTATGTGGCAGCAATACAGCTAAGAACAATCACATTGCCTTACCACTTGTTTAGGCTGAGATGGATGTATGAGATTTCAAGCATTGTTTCAATGTTTAAAGTACCCGAGAATTATGCAGATGACATGATCGGAGAGGTTCATGAATATGTATGTATCTTAAATAAAATACATCAGCATGCTTCCAAAAAGTCCCCCTCTATGAATGAGGCTAAAAACAAAACCCTGAAGGCTGGGGAGTAATCATAACCCAGATATGACACTGCTGAGGTGGGGGGAGAAGAGTGCACAATACAAAGCTGGAATTAAAAAACTAAAGTAAGGAAATGCTTGGGCATTTCTCTTGTTTGCAAGTAGAGAAAATATGATCTACAATGCTTTTAAAATAAAAATGAGTAAATTATCAATCGAAAAGAGAATGAGCTTTCCAAAGAGAAAATGGAATTAATTAGATGCTACAGAACATTTGATAATGTTAAGTTTTTAGATGATAAAACACATTTAGCAAACTTGCAGCACTGTCAGAAACCTCCATTGCATCATGCTACCATAAATGTCTTAGAGATGGATATTACCTAATTGGAAGTGGGGGGAAAGAATGTTTCTTTCCTTATCTTTCTGTCTTTTCTTTGATCAAAAACTCTTCATAAAAATGCCACAATCATGATACAAACAATTTCTTACAGAAATCTTTTCAAGATTTATCAACAAATTGAAGTTCTCTAAGTTGGTTGGTCTAGAAGAAAGAGGATCTGTCACAGTCAAAATAGCATCTTGTTTATTCCGAGACAACTGAGAATAAATTCCTTAAAGATCAGTGAATAGAAAAGTAAGTGTTGGCTGGAAATTAATCTGCCCTACTGCACTGCAAATCATCTTCAACAATTAGACCGTTCCTCAGTGAAGTAGATCAGTACAGTCTTCTTTGGAACCCACAGATTACAAATGTGTCTTGGAACAGGTATGTCTATGGGATACGCTATTTGCATTTGTAGAAAAAAAAATCCTTATTAAAATACATGGAATAATTACAGGCTCCAGATAAAAGTAACAAGAACAGATTAAACCCTCTTGAGCTCCAAAAAAACCTGACAAGCTGGAACATCGAAAGAAAGAGAAAAGCGGGAACAAGCTCTAACAATAAGAACAGCACTCTTATACAGGAAAAGCCTGGTCCAATCCAAACAATTAAAGACAACCCTAACAAGTTAAAACTCTGTCATCATTACACAACAATAATAAATGACAGCTAGATCCCACATACTATATTCCCTGAATTTATGCAAACCAAGCTAAGATCATGATGTCTGAACAGCTCAAAACAGCAAGAAAGAAATTCACTACAGTACTGTAGTACAGTAAATGAAGAACTGTACTACTGTAGTACAGTAAATGAAGAACTGTACTACTGTAGTACAGTAAATGAAGAACTGTACTACTGTAGTACAGTAAATGAAGAACTCCGCAGCACTCAGACTCATCAGAAAGAAATGGCAAGCATTATTCTCTTCCCAGCATCTGTATCATTGCATGCGGGGTGACAAGACACCCCACTTACCAACTGCAAGGATAAGTGGCTTTAAGGAAGCATTCAACTACTTCAATTTGATTTTTAGATGGTACTAAAATAAAGCAATAGATAGTTTTTAAAGTCACCCAATAGTATGTAGAACATAAACAGATACTTCATATACTTCAATTTGGATCGTGAAAGATATTGCAGTCTTTATGCACAGCACCCTGTTGACCCCTGCTAAAAAGGCTTATACAACTACTCAAGGTTGACTACTTGCATGTACTGCAACAGCAGAACAAGACTGGTAAATTCCTACCTGTGATGTATTCAGACTGCAAATCTGTCTACACGACTGCCTTAATGGGGTGAACCTGGCAAAAAATATACTGTAAAGAAAGTAAAATATAGTCTAGAGACTGACATGATATAAGGTACAATCATCCCACAGATGTCCACGTAGATTCAAAACCTTACAATGAGACCCTGATTCAAAAATACAGACCTACCACTGCTCTGTGTCTCCCAACACATATTCTCCTCTCCTTAATTTTCTACCCTTCATCCTCTACCTTATTCCCTACCTTCATCACTGTAAATATGGACATCGTGTCCCACTTCCTCTTCATTTTTGCACCAGTGTACCTCCAGTTACCCTACCTTGGCACACTACTCGGAGTAATAGAGCTCTTTCACATCATCTGCCTGAGTGCATATTGCCTGTCACCTCCAGAGAATTTTTATTGGTCTAGTAATTACAGAGTGATTTGGCAGTGATGTTTGTTCACTCTAGGGAGGGTTTGGTTTTTTTGGGGTGGGGTTTGACATGGCTTGGGGTTTTTTGTTTGGTTGCTTTGTTTTTTAATTCATTAGCAGTCTGTTCCTCAATATGTGACTATGGTTTGCACATCAAGGATGAGATCCAAACCACTGTTAGTTCTACAGGTGTTCTTCCACTACAGTGACCTCAGGATTAGAAGTATTAAGATGGTGCCAAGGGAAGAGCTACAAACAACAGAGACTACACAACACAGCTCCCGGAAGAAGTTAGCATAAGGACTTACACTGAGCATGTACCTAGTCCTTTCCTACAGCCCTCTCATGTCCCTACCTCACTAGCACTACAATACTCAGCTGCTTCCCTACTCTTTAATATTCCCCCTACCTTCTTTGCTGCAATGGTCTCTTTGGTTCAATTTCTGACAAAGACAGAGCACATAAGCAGCAGAGATATGCTTGCACTGACTGATTTGTTAGGGTGACATCAAATACACTGTATGGCTATCAATGTTAGACTTGTATCTTCTTTCTCATTACAAGTAACCCCTTCCCGTGCCTGTCTGACAACTGGTAGGTCAAAGGGGTTTGTGACTTACTTGGCATCTCACATTTCTTATTTCTCAAACCAACCATCTTCACCATTACATTCCAAGTCTATTTTCTCAGAAAAATCTCTCCATACATTTCTAAAAACTGATACAAATTGCAGTACTCTACCAGCTCCTTTAACTTTTTAATCAATTTATAACACACAAATTAATACCACCTTATTGTCTGAATATACATTTTAAACGCTTCCCTAAGGCTAACACTCAAGGAACAGATTCTTTCTCCATAAGACACAGACCCTTTAAGTATGTCCTGAAGATTTTAGCACAAGATCCTGCATGCCTATGGTACTCGGCAGCTCAGTGTGCTGCCAAGTACACTCAAACCATTCAAGGGCAGTTACGCTGTTAAAAGGCAAGTGCATACAGAGAGGACTGTGCCAACAAGCATTTCCATGCCCAACTGTTGCACAGATACAGCCAATGCACCCTACTTCAGAAACAATATTGAAAAATTACAACGAAAAGGAAACAGTTCTGTAGAATTGCTATTGCCATTTTTTTAATAAGCTTTTCAGAGATACACATCAAAGCTATGTTCTTTCTACCATGATGAGCCATCTCCTATACAAACCAAGCACAAAAATATATTTTACTGGATTCAGATTTTTTGCTTCATAATGACAGTCCTACTGCTGATAATATCAGCATTACAGGCGCGACGCCAGTTGAGAATAAGGTGTTATTATAAGTGTTCATAACAGCATAATGATGTATATTCCAGGGTAATACTAGCTCTCACTGAAGCATCGATATTCTGTTATGAACACTTATGCATCTGAATGCTTCACAATACTCATGATCACAACAGGGGAATATTTAACATTTGGTAAACTGATGCAGAAGAAAGCAAATTCTCTGGTAAGAGAGGGAATTCAACTCCCAAAGTGCTGACACTAATCAGTGGACCATCCTTGTTTTCAGGACTGAAATGGGCAAAATGGATGAGAGGAGCAAGCACCTATCACAAACTGATACTTAAATTACACACAGAATTCAGGTCTCCTGAAATCCATTTTTTTGCCATATAGGTTACACCAGGTATTGTATTAATACACTTCTACTGAAATTAGTCTTGAAACAATATGTTTTCAAATAGAAATGGCTGATAATCAGGCAGAGTAGCCTCACCTGAATGAGATAGTGAGAACATAAACTGAGAAGCTCCAGCAGCTGCAAATGACTCCCAGCTGCTAGTACATCTTGTACCACCCCTGGTTCCAAGAGGATCTGTAAAGAAGGAAACAGAAAGTTTGTCACGTAGAACTCATGAGTACTTGTAGAAAACACTACAGGCCTTTGTTGTTTCAGACATTTAAGTCAACATAAAGATCAGAAAAAGTACAATTAAGCACATAGAGAAGTCTTTGCAGGATGGGGACAGAGTTTTTAAAGTTCACCTGAATTGCCCAAAGGATTTTTAATCAGCTTGTCCTGTGAGAGTCCATAAGCCACATTACCCCCTAAATCCTTTAAAACTAAATGCATGTTATTCATTTAAAAAAGAAGACTTTTCAAAATAACAGAACCTTTTGTTATCCGTATACCTGTATGCTTCCATATACACTGATGAATGAAGCCAACAGAATTGACTCATGTCTCCACTATTACTATTATTCATGGTTGTAAAATATATACAGGCTAGGAACACCCTTCCCATTCTGCATGGTACCACTTTATAATTTTCCTAACCACTGTCTTCATTTTACAGAGCAAGGCTGTGAAGGCACACAGTGAGCATGCTGCTGGGGAAGTGCCAGAAAGGGCTTAGAAACCAAGACTGATTATTCTGTCAGTTGCTCACATAAAACTCCTACTCATTTCAATTAAAATCACACACAGGCAGCAGCCAGGATAATTGGGCCTGAGCTCCTAGCCTGATGTCTTGGGGTCAGCTTGTTAGAGCATCCCTTTCAGGACACAAAAAAGTCTTTGGGAACACAGACACTGGTCAACTTCTTATCAGCAATCACATTACAAATTATCCACACTAATATTACTTAAATATAAGTGGTGTGACATCCAACAAAAATCAGAAATGCATGAGAAAAAAATAATTTTTCAAAGATACTCAGTTTATTCAGTTTTATCCTTGTTGTATTTCCCTGGCAACTTTGGTTTCACACCACATGAGGTCAGTCTCTCACTACTCCACAGGGAAGTAAAGCTTTTTTCAGATCCTTTTTCTTCTGCCCACACAATTTAGTTTTATCTCACAGCATCCTTTATATGTCTCAAATGCAGTGGAATAAGGATAATGGCAAACAGAAGGAAAGACACTCATCTGCATCTTTTGCAGTTAAACTAGTTTTGAGGGAAATGAAAAAAACATGTATGCATTTCTTCAAGCAAAACCACAAATCATCTTCAACATAATGGATGTATTAAGAGAAGTAGAGAAGGGGATTGATCCTTTTTATATCAAGAAGTCATTTATATTGAGATCTGTCAGCATATGACATGCTTAAAGCTTGTGCAAATCACTATATATATCTATTCATACTAGGTTTTAAGTGAACATATATGTCATTTACATACAGTATAAAAGTTCTTTATCTAGCCAGAAAGACATGTAAGGATCTTAATGTAAATCAGTCAGGCTCAGCACAATCCAGGTTTTTGGCTGTTGTTGATGACATTGCTGTGCATGATGGAAAGACTTCAATCGAAAGTATTTCAGTTAGAAAATATCTCCAATAGGTTGTTTTGGGGTTTTTTTGTTTGTTTGTTTGGTTTTTTTTAAAAAAAAAAAAAAAAGAGCAGCACTGTCAAGTATTTTCAAGTGAAAACTCAAGGTCAGACTGACAAAACAAGCTGGTTTAGATCTTGCAGTGTTTGTTACTCAGACATCATTTACACTGAGGAAGTTGTTGTCTAATGTCATATTACTTACTAAGTGCCAGCCACCAGCTTAGCATTGTTAAAGACACAATATGAAGAGAACCAGAACCCTAAGTAGATTACTACCTTGTAGGTATAGACAAGCTATATTTAACTATGATAATATTAATGTATTTTAAAGCTACAGCAATCCATTTACAAATAATACTAGGAGCATTATGAGATGAGAAGTAGGACAAGAGGCAATGAGGGTGACTGGCCACTACCTAGAGGTGATTTGCACAAAATCAACAGCAAAAGCGCATTTCAAGGTGGCTGACATATTTAACATGTTTTTCCATTTCTTACAGCTTTCCCATACCATGTAAGAATTATTCTGTTCAGATAACACATTCACCATGATGTTTCCTAAGATAACTGAGAGAAGTTTATTTTGTCTATTCCCAAGAATTTGACTTAAATAGATCTGAATTTTTATTCAATACTCATTTGCATATAGGCAAAAATACTAATTCATGCTAAATGCTCACCATCAGAAAACTGCATGCTGGGGAAACCCACAAGATAAAGAAAGTAAATAAAGGAGGAAGAAAATATTGCAAGTCTTTCATCTACTAAAACTGGCATAATTTACAATTATTCCACACCTCCTAGATTCTATACGTTAATAGAATTACTTGATTTTTATTAATTACCAGCATAGCTGTTTATATGCTATATAGGCCATCCAGCTGAATCTTAACAGTAAATGCACATAAAAGCCAACATATGCACACCACAAGCACACACAGTGGCTGACTCTCCTGTTTATCTAACCTTCAAAACAATAGCTCAGAGGTCTTCCGAGTTACTCTTATTAAAAATTAAGGAGAGGAAAACAAAGATCTACTTTGGATTCACACCTTCAAAATTCATCACAATTTCCTAGTGTGAAAACTGAAGAGATAACCATTTTCCCTTCTCCATCCTCAACCCAAGGGTTATGAGGTATAATTATCAGGGCAGAAACTCGGAGTAATTTGGAATCATCAATGTAGACAAACTTTGCAATCTTCACCAGTGAAGGATGTGCCTTTGTATGGCACATGCCATTTTAAGACTGGTTTCTGTGTTATTTTTCTATTAATTAGCTGCAATTCAGATATTGCATCTGTCTGCATCTTGCAATCTGTCTTTTATTCAACTCTTATTTATAAGGGTTAAATTTCCATTATCTCTCAACTTTTCTCTGGCCCATGATGCTACCCAAGAAAATCAGCTTAACCACCTTATCCCTGTATACAAGGGGCAGATCTTGCAGATAGCCTGAATAACTTACTTTCCCAAGCCACTAGGTCTGATGTACTGCTCGCTTTCACGGGCTATATTTCTCCTCCCACACACAATGACTGTGTTTTTCAAAAAGGAATTTTGTTCTTCAAGATACCATTCTACCCTCCATCATCCCACAAATCCTTCAGAGAGCACACAATACATCAACTTCACTCCCTCTTGTGGGCAGATCTGTAGGCCAAGGAATAGAAAAGATGCAAAAATCTGGTGTTTCTTTGCAACAGAGTGCTGAGTTCACAAGATCCAGAGAGGCAGATTACAAAATTTCTTAGATTCACATTTCTTAGACTTACAATTTAAATCTATATGGAAATGCATCCATTTATGCTTCATTGATATATTAAGGAAAGCTGCTCTGCAAATCCAAGAATTAGAAACTTCTGTAAATTAAACTTGAGCTTCTGAAGCCCAATTCTGAGGCAGAAAAGGGAATCCTATAATCAGCCACATGTGGCCCTGAACACTGTGCTGTACATCTACCCTCTAGGCAACAGTTCTAAAACTGGAATGCATTCCCCCTTTCCCCAAGTTTTTCCTCTTCCTTTTCCAACTCACCCTGCATACCTGCAACACAGCACATCTTAGGGCTCTGGCTAAGCATGGAAAAGATTAACTGAGATCACACATCTTGCCTCTCTTTTCAGTCATTTTTCTTTGGGAGCCGCCTTGGCATCACAGACAAACCAGCTGTTATGATTTCTTGGGCTAAGAGCAGTATGTGAACTACCATCCTTTCTCAAGAACTACTCATGCCTCACCTCCACACTGTCCAGACTGAGAACATCCTCCTACTCTTTTAATGCCTCTCACTCCCCTACAACCAACAAACAAGAATAGGCCAAAGAGGTTTTTATCTGGAAAGTACGATTAGATCATTTAATCTATTCCCTGTATACTGCAAGGCATGATATTTCGTCCAGACAATTTTAAAGACACTAAACTGAAGCTACTTTATGCTCAATAAGGCTAAACTGCGTGCACAAAGATGGAAAAATTAAGAATACATTTCTATCACCTTCATTCCAGCTACTCATTTATATCCCTGTATTTCCTTCACATTTCCAAACAGCTGTTTGTGGAGTCATGGAATAAGTGAGATGGTGGGATGATTCACATAAAAATAAACTTGGATTAAGCTGTAACAATAAGGAAGTATGTAATGTCACATCAGAAAATTCTAGAAAGCAAACCATATAGAACTTAACACATAAAACAATAAAAAAAAGATTACTGCCAATCTGATACAAAAGAAAATTCCTTCTTGGCTTCACTTGCAGTGATCAGCATTTCAAATAAGACAGGCATCTAACAAAAGTACCACTTGTTTTTCCCCTCTGGAGACCATTCTGTGTGCTTCAGCGCAATCAAAAAACCTAACTTTTCTTTCAGAGCAATTTAGACTGCATTTCACTTGCAAGTAGTTAGCACTTCTTTCTGTCTCCATGTTCATTTGTGCTTCAGTCGAATCCTGAGCTCCTTACACATTGAGAGTGCTGCCTCAAAAAAGTGTGAGTGGGAGAAGAATGCTCTAGTCCCCTGCAGGGAACTGCCCAAAGGACCTTCATGTTTGATAGCGCTTATTACAAAATCCATATGTCTCATTAGCCAATACTAGAAGAAATCATGACCAGCATTTCTCTGACATATGTCATAATATTTTTCCAGAAAACTGAATGAAAATCTGTGTTAAATGCACAGCACATAAATCATAGAATCATAAAATATCTTGAGTTGGAAGGCACCCATAAGGATCATTGAGTACAACTCCTGGCTCCTTGCAGGACAACCTAAACTAAACCATGTGACTAAAAGCATCATTCAGACACTTCTTAAACTCTGACAGGCTTGGTGACATGACCACTTCCCTGAGGAGGTTGTTCCAGTGATAAACCCCATTCTCAGTGAAAAACCTTTTCCTAAAGTCCAGCCTGAACTTCCCCTGATGCAGCTTCAAACAATTATGAAATAATTACCATTATTATAAATAAATTATCATATAATTATATATAATAAATACATTATTATAGGTAAGACGCCGAGCAAATTCACTATCTTTTGGGAAGACATTTCGTTGCTTGGACTAATTTCAGCTCTAGAAAAGCTATCTTATCCATAGCTTGATACTTTGTGTTGGGTTTGTGTGTGTGGTAGGGTTTAGGTAGCAGTGGAGGCGGCTACAGTGATGGCCCCCTGTGAGAGGTTCCCTGGCTCCATGTCAGACCCACCTTTGGCCAAGCATGAGTCAGTTAGCCATGGTGGCTGCACCTCAGTGATAACATATTTAAGAAGGGGAACTTGCAGAGGAGGAGGAGGAGTGAGGAAAAGACCTATGGAAACACCAAGGTCAGCTGAAGAAAGGAGGAGGAGGGGAAGGTGTGCTAGAGCAGAAACACCCCTGCAGACCATGGGGAGAGGGCAGGCTGTGCCCCTGCAGCCCATGGAGGTCCACGGTGGAGCAGATGCCCACCTGCAGCCCATGGAGGACCCCAAGATGGAGCAGGTGGCTGCACCCAAAGGCAGCTGTGATGCTGAGGGGAGCTCATGCTGGAGCAGTCTGTTGCTGGAAGGACTGCAACCTGCCTCAGGGACCCACACTGGAGCAGTTCCTGAAGAGCTGAAGCCCTGGGGGGAGGACTCACGTGGGAGAAGTCCATGGAGGACTGTCTCCTGTCATTGAGGTACCCCACAATGAAGCAGGGGAAGAGTGTGAGGAGTCCTCCCCCTGAGGGGAAGGAGTGAGTGACTGTCTTTGTGGTGAACAGTTGCCCTCTGGGCTTAAACCACAACACAACTATCCAGAGCAAATAACATGAAACATTTAACTTTCTCTGCAATAAATAAACTAAGTGAATTAAGCTCTGTATTATTCTAAACCTTGTGGACCATTGTAAGGAACTGAAGGAAGAAATGCCTCAAACATTCATCAACACAGAAAACCTCAAGGACAAGCTGTCGCCTTTGGATTAGTCTATGGAATGTCACCCAAGAAAGCAGGAGTGTGTTCAAGGATGCACCCCCAACTCCCCTGCAGTTGCATTGACAAATTCCTTAGATAAATCTTAGAGGAGGAGACATGGACTGAGTGAAAACAGGTGTTTCCCATCAAGCAAAAGTACCACTAAGCATGATACTTTGTGGTTCAATTGTGCAAGCCAGACATGATGCTTGCCTCACAATGACATTGCACCTTCACCACTGAAGAGGTAACAAGAACTGATAAGAGGCAATCATTTCTGGGATGACTGATAAGATCTCTGGGAACAGAAGAAAAACCAAAACTGGCCAATAACCACGGGCTCAACTGTAACCCATGCTTCATCTTTTTCCTCATCTCTCATGGAAATGAGTTTGTGGAATACCTGCCCCTCCTCGTCTAGTATGCTAATCAGCTAATAAGATGAACTTAAAAGGAAACAGAAACTTTGCTGTGTCTGCACCCACCACCCAAGATTACCGGACTTGAGACAATGCTGGATCCAGGGGTGGTGATTTGGATTTCTTCGACTCTCTCTCCATTTTCTTTCCTTTCCTTTCTTACAGATTCATAAGAGATCACATTGCTTATTATCCTTTTCCAGGTTTAAATTGTTCTCTACCACAAGTAAAACATTTTAACCAGTCATTTGATGTCATTTCACCTTAATTTAACCCGAGCAGATCACAGAAGTTTTGTGACTCTCTGTGCTTCCAGTCCAGGTCATGACAGCCATCTGTAGCTGAACTGTGAACCTAACACCTAGTGCTAGGCATAGAAATAAGATTATTCTCCCGATAGGAGGATGTCCAGAACAAAGTAGCAAATTTGTATTTTCAGCTTTGAAACCGCATTGAAAAATGATATTAAGTATTTCCAGTAAGACATAGCCCTGCTGTTATCAGTTTTCTCCGACCTTGGCATGTTGTCCCTGGTAGAAAAGAACAGGGATAGTTGAAGTCACTTTTGCTGGGGACACCAGGCAGTTTAACTAAACCCTATGATTGATTTTAACCAAAAGGCAACCAGTGGAACTGCTACTCACAGGGCACAGGAGGTCACTTACCCAAGAAAATCAACCATCATAATACAGCTTTGCAATACACTTCATCCACAAGTGAGCTAGAAAGGATTAACAAAATAAGTGATGCTAAAATATTGATAGCTGCCTCCCCCCAGTCCTAATTGAAAATGGCAGGTAAAATACTGGTTGATCACTTTGAAAAGCTGTCACCATCAAATGAGGGGAGGATTTGATGGGAGATGAAAGCCAAGATTCTTAAAGGAATCAAAACAATTATCAAGAGAAATAGTTGTACTTAAAAATATTTATTTCCACTATTCTTTACTATCGGAGAAAACCTTTTACACTTTCATATTTTTGTTAAAGAAATAAGCAAGCTGAAAGAACAATTTCACAAAAGAGCTGTAAAATAGTACTTTAGCTAACCATAGGTTTGTGAGCATGAATTTGAAAAATTGCCAGGTGGTATTCCTACCAATTCCTGAAACCTATTTGGTAAAGTGATAATAGCTGTCACAGGATGGGAGTTTTTAAACTAACCAAGTACAAGGTAAAGTTAGTAAATAAAGGCAGTAGTTAAAGAGGACTCACACTGGTAATGCATTAAAGTAATACTGAGAGCAATCCAAATAAAAATATATCTGAAAATACCATGAAGTTCTAGATTTGTAACTGGAATATTATATTGATATTAACTTTATTAAAGACTGCTGCTATGTTAGCTCTTGTGAGTAAAAGAAAATCTGGTAAATATGCTAAGAAACAGAAAAGTTTTAAAGTCTATTTTCAAATCATTATAAATGCAACTTTGTATATGGCTTTCAAAAAAGGAAACATTTCAATATTCTATAGGCAATGTGCAAGGCTGTGTTAATCTTGGGCTAAGATACCACAAGACAAGTTACCCCAAAATCCACTTTTGGAGAAAGAGCTGAATATAAAACATCTCTTATATAAGGGCTGTCTCACTGATTCTTTTTTTTCACCTTTGGTAATTCAGAATAATGTTCTAACTTTAAGAAGACAATTTCTATTAATACAGAAGCAAAATATTATGGTTTAGGAAAATTAAAAAAAAAAAAAAAAAAAAAAAAAAAAAAA